>NW_012104176.1:1919244-1961808 GCF_000951045.1 Mandrillus leucophaeus | reverse complement strand
TCTCTCTCTCTCTCTCTCTCTCTCTCTCTCTCTCTGATTCTCCCTCTTGCTCTCTTTTTTTTTTTTTTTTTTCCTTCTCTACATTCTGGGGAATTTCTGAGTTTTATTTGTCTTTTCTTTTCTTATCTTTTTTTTTTTTTTTGAGACGGAGTCTCGCTCTGTCGCTCAGGCTAGAGGGCTGGAGTGCAGTGGGACTATCTCGGCTCATTGAAACCTCCGCCTCCTGGGTTCAAATAATTCTCCTGCCCCAGCCTCCTGAGTAGCTGGGATTACAGGTGCATGCCACCATGCCCAGCTAAGTTTTGTATTTTTAGTAGCGACAGAGTTTCACCATGTTGGCCAGGATGGTCTCGATCTCTTGACCTCATGATTCATCCACCTCAGCCTCCCAAAGTGCTGGGATTACAGGTGTGAGCCACCCCATTCAGCCTATTTGCCCTTTCTTATACAGAGTTTTTAATTCCTGCAATTGTGCATTTGCTCTCTAAGAACTTTTATTCTGTGAATAGTTCTTTTTTATAGAATCTTGTTCACATTTATTGATACAGTATATTGATGTTTTCTCCATGTTAATTTTTTTAAAGCTCTCTTCTGCTTCCATTTTATCTAGGATTTACTTTTTATTCCTAGCATGTTGATTTTGGCTTTTTCTCCTTTGTGCTGCTGTTTCCAAAATTTTTGATTATCCATTTATAGGTCTTAAAAAAGCTTTGTTAACTGATGTGTATTCATTTTTGTTTATTATATAGTTTGAATTCTCATTGGCCTTATTGGTAGTAATAATTCTTCCAAGAGTCTAGCAATAAGTTGACTTTAGTTTTAAATTGTGGAGAGGTTGTAAGACTATCTGTTTTATCTCTCTGTTTAGAAATTTTTGTGGCAGGCTTGGAGTGGCTACATAAGCCACTAGCCATGTGCCAATTAAAACTGGAACTCGGTCCTGTGTTTTCCAAATGAAGTTAACAAACTTGGCTCTTAAATTCATAAACTATGTAATGACATTGGCTGTGTATCAATTCTTGCTCCCAACTTGTGTTAAGTACTCCTGCACTGGTAATTTCCTGGTGTATATATTGACCTTCGTTGAAAAAATTCTACCTAACAAATGTGATGAGCTGCTACTTCCAGGCTATTATGTGCACATATTGGGGGATATTTTAAAGCAGAGACTTCAGGCCAAGTGGTTTTAATCATCTGAAAAGCAAATTATCCCGGGGTAATTTATTAAGTTTTTTTTTTTTAATGTGTTTTTGTCCTCTGGAATCCTTAAATAGAAAAGAAACTATCCGAGGTGGGTATTTTTAGGTTGGAATACCATGGTGCGCATCTGCCTAATAAAGTTGTTGTTGAAGCCCTTCCTGTTGACTTTTAACCTCAGGGTCTGTGTAAAGCCCCTCATTCATTAAGCAGTTGATTCCATTAGCAGCAGGCTGTGTCTGGGATCCTGGGGACCCTGCACCTGGCCTGCTTTCTTTCTGACAAATCGTCTAATTTTATTGATAGCCACCTGGAAAATTATATTTAGGACAGGGGGCCAAGACACACAGCTCAGAACCCACTCCTCCAAAATGAGCACCAAGAGAAAACCCCCTAGAATAGGCATCTCTGCAGCCAGTCCACAGAAAGAGGCATTTTTAAAAGACTGACTCAATATTGCTTTGCCAAGTTCACTCTGCTATTTCTTTCTCTGAGGGGTATTTTAAATGAGGTAAGTTTCTCCTGCAGCTCACATTTCAGAGGGGGCAAGGCCAGCTCCCAGCCTGCCATCAAAAGTCTTCAATGGCCCTTTTACCAGAATGCCTTGTCAACTCCTATATGACTCTGTCCCCCAGGCCTCACAAGATGCTCGTGGGGTGGTGCCTGGCAGTTCGGGAATAGCAGTGCTTCTGACCCCTGGCAAGCCTTCTTTCTGGCTGCCACATTAGATCAAAAATTGTGTGAGATTATCCCTTCAGGAGGCAGTTCTCCTTTTTCAGTTGTTAGCAGGTGTTGCTGAACAGATTCACACTCTCTGGGGAGACGGGAAGCGCATCAGTGTCGGAGGGAGAGATTTGCTCCAGGTTAATGGTGATGGTGCCACACCTACACGCACCTCACGCGGTTCCCAGAATTTCATCCAGAGCTCTGAAGCAGTAAAGGCAAAATTGGTGAAAAGTGTTTTCTTCTGGGGCAGAGAGAGCAGAAACCTCCTAATTACTACAGAGAAAGGAAGAATCTTTGTCAATTATGTTTCCAGAGATGATGAAAAGCTTGAGGGCACGCTCCAAAGTAGAGTCAGAAAACTTATTTTGAACAGAAAACAAAACAAAACCAAACTCCGGAAGATTGCACATGGTTTTGGAAATGAACCCATGTTTGCCCCCGTTTCTTCAGATTTGAAAAGTATGGCGCTTGAGGTTTCTGTGGCTTTTCTAGCAGCTTAGGTTTTATGAGTTCAAGTTCTTAACACTCCTACGTTGAGTTCTATGGTTGCAAATAACTAATCATCGCTGATTGGAAGTGGGGACTGACGTAGTGAAAGATTGCAATGTTTAAATACTATCAAGAAATAAATAATAGCTTTTGAATAGATTATGCAGACTTATTGCTTTCAACAGAAAGAAATTATCCAAACTAGACCAACTAAAGTATTGCAAAGCAGAGCTCCTTGGAACCTGTTTTAATGCGTAACTTTAAAATGGTTTATAATTCATGTGACATTTAGCAATCATAAATAGTGTGATAATTGTTTGCATGCCATAGCCTTTTGGAAAGAGTTTGGAGTAGGGGAAATGACAGTTCATTTGGATTGGGTGACCCATGCTTAGGTTCCTTTCATATTTCCTATTGACTGTGAGATTTTGAGCCACTTAGCCATTTAAAGTCATAGTTACTACTATCACAGTCTGACCAAAATACAACTATATTACAGGGTTGTTGATAAAAGTAAAAACAAAATAAAACTATAAAACATGTAAGTCACCTTCTCGTTTTCCATAGAATAAAATCTAAATTCCTTGCCAGGACTTATGGGAGCCTGCGTGCCCAATCCCCTACTTCCATCTCTAGTTCATCTACTACTCAGCTCCCCACTCTCCTTATCTCGGCTGTTTCCCAATGTATTCTCCCAATCTCAGCACAAATCTCTCTTCTTAGAGATGTCTTCCTTTACCATATAGCTCTAGGTAATATAGTGTCCTCTAGCTCTACCCCATTTATTCATTCATTTGACAGTATTTATTGAGTATCTACTATGTGCCCGGCATTGTTCTAATAGCTAAGAATATAATACTGAACAATCTCCAGTAGATCCTTCCTTTCATAAAACTCCAATTCTTATGGGGTAAACAGATTACAAAGGAGCAAACAAAATGATTTTGGAGCGTAACACGGTCTATAAAAAAAGCAACATGAGGGTGGATGGGGCTAGCATACTTTGAGGTGTCAAGGTCACCAGTGAGGAGGTGGCTTTGAACTGAGACCTCTGCTTACGCCAGAATCTTGCAACAAAAAGGAGATAAGTTCTTTTTAAAAGAAGAATTTCCTATCCCACTCCATGTTAAAGGAGCGGGTTTTGTGACAAGAATAAACCTGGATAAAAATGTACTTCTGCAAGATAAACTTGAGTTGCCATATCACTCTTTCCCACCAAGTTCCCTGACTTTAGGAGGACCATAAAATTTTCCTTGGAAACGATTGTAACTGCTGGGAGAAAGTACCTACAACAGAGTCCAAATTTACAAGGTTTTAACAATGCGTCACTTCAAAAGAGAAACTTTTGAAAATCCTGAGTTGGATGTGTGGCTGATGTTTTATTTCGCCATGGAGAAAGTTGCTCTTTTTTGTTCCTCCTCTTCCCTTGGTCACCCACGTTTCCAAAACAACCATTATGTGACTGGCAGCAGGGCTCTTCTCACTGGTTATACAGATAGGCTGTCCATGAAGTCCACAGCTGGCACCATGGCTCATTAGGCATTTTTTTCAAGGCAGTCATCTCGATTCTGACTGTTTTCAGACCATGGGTCTTTCCACTGTGGCTATTTCTTCCTCTCTCCTCTGATGTTTCACTCTCTCATTGCTTTAATATGTCTTCGGGGAGTTTCTTCTCTTCTCAGTGTATCTGGGAGAATATTTTTCTGGAATCCTTACTTAAAGAGAATTATGAACCACTGGGAAAGAGCTCTTCTGTTGATTAGGCTTTTTTTCTCCATTTGGGGGAAATCAAATGACTAAAATATAAATTTGGTTTGAACAGTTCTTAAATATCTTTTTTTTCCAACATTGACAGGAATTTTGCTTCTGCATTTTGATTTTGCACATTTAAAAAGTCAACCAGAAAGACTCTTAACAACTAAAAGTAGAAATTGCAAAAAGCACTCTAAATACAAACCAGCAAAAATGATGATGATAAAATGTCTTTTGCACGTCTGATCTGTAAACACATCTAATGGCTCACTCAGAGGATGATGATGTTATTATTGCAAGTAACACATTCTTGGAAAGTGAGTCCCAAATTCAATTTTTAACTGTCCCAAAGAATTTGGAAAGGTTGTCAAATATGGTTTTAAAAAATGCAGCACTCTCGTAGACCTGCATTACAGTTTGGAGAAAAACAGAGAAAGACAGGGTAAGGTTTTCATACTTTTACTAATGGATGAGGCATGTATCAAGTCAAAGAAATGGTCACATATTTCACACAAGGCATAACATGAGCTGCTCTAGAGTAGTGGTAGGTTTCAACATGATTCTGCCTAGTCGCCTGTTGTTTAGGAGCAAAAGAATTCAGCCGCAAGTTTTTCTAGATACCTTCATCCTCTGAGTGGCCCGCTAGATGGACAGCTTTCCATCTTGAGTTAGTTTAGCTAGAGACTCAAAGAAACATCACTCCAAATGAGACAGTCACATCAGATGAGCCCCTGGGATGAAACCATTCTGATTGAAGGCAACTGAAAGAACAACTAGATAATGACTCAGAATGCACAAAGTTCCCTTGAACTGTGGTCTGATTCTTTTGGCAAAAAAAGCTCAGCTTTTCAATGCCGTCATTTCCTGCTTCTGTGGCTTCCTTTCTCTACCCTTCTGCATTCTACATCATCAGAATAACTAGACGTTGAGAGGTAAGGGAAATTAGCGCTACCAGAATACAAGGAAATCTGTCTCCCTTATAAGGGTGTCAACTGCACTTCATAGTGGCGTGTCTGGTCTTTGTTTCTGATTCTAAATTGCAACACTAACATTAGAGGGTGAGGGGAGCTGAGCAGGAAGAGGACTTCAGGTATAAATCAAGGAATTCAGTGAGAACCTAAATGCAAAACAACAACACACATTCTGCTAGTTCAAAAACCTGTCCTACTGCATAAAGAAGTTAGCAACATAATTATACTTTCAAGTATGTTATGGTAGATTGCAAGAGAGGAAACACATTTTTCTCATCGCCATGAGCATATCACTTCGTAATGTGATGCTGCTGCTTCTCTCTTTAAGAGGTGAAGTTGGTTTCTTTAGTCCTTGAATTTGAGATTGTTCATGCAACTTGCTTTCAGCAAATGTGATGGAAGCAGAGGTGTACTGTGGCTTTTTCTCTCTCTAGCTGACACAGAACAGAGACAAGTTATCCCATCTGAGACTTCCTAGACCAGAGATTAGCAAACTTTTTCTGTAAAGGGTGAGATGATAAATATTTCAGTCTTTGCAGGACATATGATCTTTGTCATAACTACTCAACTCTGTTCAACAAATGGTGTGATTGTGTTCCAACATTAAAAAATAAATAAATAAAAGTATGTATGGTCCATGAGCCGTAGCCTACCAATTCCTGCTCCACACCAGTCCACCTGCCAAATACCAACCAAACCTCCAGCTGAATGCAGATGTCAATAGACAAAGATAAGATCTGGCACAGACTGGAAGAACCACCCAAATGACACCTGACTCATACCTTTGAGTGGTTTATTATTCAGGAAAAAACAAATGATAGATATCTTCTCTTAGAAATCATATGTTCATTTGTTTATAAACTCAAGTACCAAGTAAAAGGAATGCTTTTTGATGCGTTCTTTTTGCATCAAATTGCTGCATGAAACTACAGAGTACAAGTCAAAGACAAAAAAAGAAAGACAGAAGTCTCTCCAGAATGGCTGCAGCCCAATTTCTGTTTTTCTAAAAACTTAACAGTCACCAAGCCACAAATTCAAACGGAGAGAAGATTTGAAATGTGGGTATGATAAAACATTCTCATGAACCCCATGGTGGCAGCATCTTGGGTTTTGATAAGCTTAAAATAATTATAAATAAAAGGCCCATTGTTTATGATATCTACACAAATTGTAGGGTCCCCAGTGATACTAGGTAAAAACTAATATTGTGTGAGAAAATGGGCAGAGACAGCTTTGGAATCCACAGCCATTTGCTTGCATAATAAAATAAAAGCAGGAATTCGATTCATTTGTCTCAACTTATTTAGCCACACTTCTGATGGTAATATTGCTATTTGGTACGTCATTTCTCTTCCTTGAAATTCTTAACTGTCACTTCAAAACCTGACTGTTTATTATTACATGTCATTCTTCAAGTCCAGAAAAATCACCAAAGGAGACATATGAGACATTCTTTTAATGCCAGGATTTACTATAAATCACAATTTCTTCTTCTTTCTGGAAAAAGAAAGGGGTAGAAGACAAAGATGACAGGGGGCACCTGTGCTTAGTTACATAGGATTTGAGACTCAAGTTAATAGCATGAAATATATTCATACAGTGAACTTCTGCAAATGTGAAATTTCTGTGCTTCAAATCGAAATTCATTACCAATGGAAAGGTTTAAAACCAGAGAAAATGACTGGGGAAAGCTGCTTGAAAATATAACAGGCTTCAAAAACAAGAGAAACACAAGATTAAACTGAAAAGAATGGCCTGGTATTTAGTTGGTTCAGTAAGATTTTATACGCATAAAATCTTCATAATTATGAATGTACAAAGGAAATTGTGATAGGAAAATGTAACGACTGAAATTATATACGTATTCAAACAAAATAATGATAGTATTTATGAAAGACATAAACTATATACGTTCAAATTTATGTTGGAACTAAGCATAGGACTTCCTCCACTGTCACCATATATATAAAAGTTTTAAACCCTGGTTCAAATTCACGTCACTGCAATTCTGACATGAAAACTGGTACCAAAAACAAACAAAAATCTTCCTTTGAAGTAATTTGCAAATGATCTAATTAAATAAATGAAGTAGAGTTGAAATGGAACAATTGTCTTACTTTTAAGTTTATTCACACAGTAATGAGAGTCAGGTTAACATGAGCCAACCCCGCGGCCTTTCAGGTGCAGACATTTATCAAATTTGACTTGAGAAATCAAGGAAGTCCAGTTTCCTGATGAATTGGTTTCCTGAAGAAACAGAAGAGTTAATTACTAGAGGCGGAGGGGGGCGGGGGGCGGGTGGAGAGCATCTCAGGCTCAGGAAACAGAATGTGCAAAAGCCAGTCTTGTGATAAGAAGGAGAATTGTGCACATGATGAATTCAAAGGAGCGTGCCACCATTCAGTCGTTCACTAAGATCACAGAGTCATAGGCTAGAATGGGCCCTTGGGACGCCCTAGTTCAATCTATTCGTTTTACAGGTGAGGAAACAGACTCAGAAGGGTTAAGTGACTTGGCCAAGGTGACACTGCTAATGAGTGGTGGAGCTGGGATCAGAGCCCAGGGCTTCTAATTACCCTTTTAATGCTTTTTCACCACACCATGCTGATTCTTTGTATCTGCGCTAATGAGTAGATCAAGATGCTGCAAAATTAGCATAATAATTATTTGTATATAAATACTGCATTTAAAATACTGCTGTATAAGATAGCTTATCCTTCATGACCCACACCTACAAGCTGTCAAGGTATGACTCAGAAATAAATAATGAACAATTGGCTTTTCATCATTTAATGCTGCAAATCAATACCCAAGCTTGAGACTTGTATGCATTAACCCAAACCCTATATTACAAACCCTATATTAATGCATTCTAGATTAATGACATTTTATATATTGATTTATTTCTTTATATAATAACCATAGTGCTGTTTTCTAAGCATTGTACTGGGACTAAAATGGTCTCATTTCAGGAAAACAAGATCCAGTTTCTTCTTTCAAGTTTATAATTCAGTAATTCTACTTTTGCTTTACTCTTTTTCTCTTTGCATCTAAAAGCTGATATAAGTCTTTTGAGGTACAGCCTGGAACAAAAAGGATGAGATTTGTGGGCAGAATTTTGGAAGAATATCTCCCAAGAGAACATTCGGGGCAGGTAACTTCTTAGACGAGAATGGTTTAGGGGTGGAGGGGATGAGGGTGGGTGGATGGGAGGAGATTGCAGTTGTTACTTAATTAGACCTTGGTTAGGTCTTCCAATTGAAATTACCTGGTGTTCTCCTATGACAGATTGCACTGCTTTGGAGAGCTGGTGATGAAATCCGGCCATTGAATTACACTGCACTATAAACTTCATTTGTTCTTGGGTGCATAGTGATTTGCTATAATAATGATCATCCATTTGCCAGACAGCCGAGATTTTTTAAAAGCTTGATTGCTTTTGGCATGGCATTATTAGTCCTGGAAGAAGGCAGCACATTTGTAGCAATTCTCAGCTTGAGCAAACTAGAATATTCACCTCCCGCCAATGCTGGCCATTTAAGATCTGCATGTTAGACTTTGGCATTTTTTCTAGCAATTCTACAACAGCATATACACTTTTATTTTTCATTGACACCATTGTGAATATGCCCATCTCTAAAATTTCAAGGGGTTTCACTTAAGCTACTGAGTTTTATGGACAGAAGGGCCAAGAAAAGTCCCCAGAGTGCATGCTGTCAACTGTCATTTTTTTTTTTTTTCTTTTTTTGGCTAATGAAAGCCAAACCATTCCAGACAAACCCTTTCCTAAGAAATGCACTACATATCTGGATCCAAATAAATACTCATCTGATAAGAATCTAAAAGCTCTACTGAATCACAGTGGATGAGAACCTGATGATGGTGATTCTTTGAAGATTACTGAGGAAATCAACTCTCATCTCTGATTCTGATACTTTTTTAGTCCATCCATGTTGAAAATGTCTATGGAATGATTCTGTTGTACCTTGAGAAATGAAATTCATAGGCATGGTTTCTCACACAGCAACTTTATATACAAAGATGAGAATAGAAGAAAGGTCATTTCCAAAGAAAGTGACATTTATTCTGTATTCACTGAAAAGCCAAAAGAATTTTCTCATTCACCCATACCGACTGAGCCCTGCATCTCTCCCAGAAGAGGTGAAAGAAACTGCTCCTATCTGCTCCTGCATCAAACTTCAGGCTCAAGACCTGTCTAGGAAAAAAAAAATGTCTTCTTTCACGAATGAACCTGCTGTCCTCATCAGAGGCATTATTTTGTTTAGAATTCAAGCTTGCTTGACAGGTATTCTATACTTTTTTCAACACAACTAAGCTAATGCCCACCTCCTTTCTGAATTGGTTGTGTCCCAGTATTACCCTTCACAGCTTTCTCTTATAGAGTAAGACAATAGCTGAACAGGTTTAGATACACATGTGTAAGTATGTAGATTGCATACAGGTGTGTGTCTAATATATGTATACATGGAATGTAGGTACATATATGTATGTATGTATGTGTTTATGTATGTATACCATGAAAAGCTACAATAGTTCCAAAAGGAACATAGGCAGGCATCAATTACTGAGGTTAGTAGAGGCCATGACCAAAGTCAAATCAACATATCCTTCCCAAACCTCATATTAACCAACAATACCATAAGATCTTTTCCCAAATTCCTTGCTAACCAGACTGCCTGAATTGAGTTTGAAATAGCAAATGTCACAGTGAAGTCAAGCAGTTTTTAAGCAGTAGCTTTACATAAATTTGAGTCACAGTTCCATCCATTCCCAGGGTCCTACTGAGGGCAAGGAGTGCAGGTGCTGTAGCAGAGAAAGGGAGAATACTGGTAGGATGGAAAGGTTTTCTGACTTTCTTGCTTGCCCTAAGTCAGAGCTTTGTGGCCTCCATCACATATAATGAATAATTAAGAGTTTATTGTCTTTTGCACAACTGAAACTGATTTTTTTGGAAGATTGCATTGCAGAATGGTTAATCACACAGATTTTGAAGATAAATCATGGCTATGTCACCTATTAGTTGTGTAATCTTGAGAAAAGTCCTTAGCCTGTTCATGCTTCTGAATCTTCACCTGCAAAATAAATTTCATTTATTTTGGGTTATTGTGAAGATTTAAATGAATTAGTACATGTGAAGCAACTATAACAAATCTTGACATGCGGTAAGCACTGTAAATTGTGAACCATTTAGGAATGCCCCATTGGAGATAATTTAGGTCACTCAGAAATTGTAAATTTTGAAAGGTGAGAGACCATGTTGTTCAAGTTAGGGCTGAACTGGAACTGTGAATCTGATGGTTGAATCATGAACAGAATAATTATTGAAGAATTAACAGCAACTCTTAGGGTATTACATTTAAGACTTGAACCTTACTCAAGGTACTTTTAACGTCTTTAATGTTTAAGGGCTATAAATGTCAGAGCTCACTAATTTCTTTGGCTTTCAATAAATGCCAGTGACTTTGAGAACTGCTATCTCTTTAGCTTATCTGGCAAGAAGAGCACAAGCTTAAAGGGTATGCAAGAGGACACTGATGACCCACTCTCTTTCCAGTGGAAAACACAGGTTTTTGAAGTTAATCGGCCTCCGAGGCCCAAGTCCTTCTAAGGAGCTTTTGTGTGGAGTCACTTGAACTAGGTTCTGAATGAGGTTCCTAAGGTCAGAGAAGACACAGCCCCTCTGTTAAAGAATGCCTACTCACTAAGGGAAATATGTTGACAAAGACACATAATTACTCTAGAATCCTTGAGAATAAGATAATTTTATCTAATAAAATGTTTCAAATAACCAAAGCTTTTGCTATTTGGGTCTGCAAAAAAGCGACTTAAATATTTCAAATGGAAATCTTTTAAATAGAAGTTGAACACACTTGACCAGAGACTCTGGAGAAGAATTTTGCCTTTACTTAATAATGCAAGATCATCATTATGGACATCAATTATTGAACTGTGCTATAGTATAGGGGGCTACTGAGGTATGAAGGACTGTTTGCCCCTGTCCTAAATAACCCCAGATGAGCATCCTTTTTACAGCTCTTCTGTTTCTTTCTTTTTTAGATAGGCAGTTAGCTTTCTTTAAATAACACAGCCTTTTCTCTTCTCTTAGTGAGCTGGACTTCCAGAAGAAACATTGTCAGAACTCTGCCCAGCTGAAAACGAGCCTACTAAAAAAAATAAATAAAATTAAAAATAACTAAATTCATTAAAGGAAACTATTTTCTTGAGCATCTCCCATGTGTTAACAATCTCTGCATTCACCGTTACCACCTAGTACTCTAACAATTTTTGCAACATAAAGGAAGTGACTGGGCTTAAAGTCTTTCCTAATGTGACCTAGATCAGTGCTTCTCTAGGTTTTGTATACCTAAGAAGCACAGGAAGAGCCTGGTGAAACAATTTCCTGGGACTCATTTCCCATTTCCGGCGACTTTGATTCAAGAGGTTTGAGGTAGGGCCCACAGATTTGCATTTCTAACAAGCTCCCATGTGATGCTAATGGTGGTGCTCACCGAATAAACTTCCCCGGATGATATAATTAAGTGATAGATGGAATGCCACCCAATGCCTAAAGTCAGAGTGCACTATTTTCGTAAAATCACACTGTTTTGAATATGTTGACATCAATTTTGTCTAGTCAGACATACATTTTGCTCATTTAGGAGTTGGAATTATTATGCTCTTAGTAGCTACAGTTTGTGGGTAAGTGGGCAGCTCCAGACTCAGCGATGTTGCTTACATAACTGAGCTGTCTGTGCATATATAGGTATTTATTTCATTTTGGTAAATATTGTTGGTCAGGTATTGTTATAAGTGCTGTTGATGGATACATCAAGAAACAAGATGTGCAAATTCTTCTTTCTGGTGGAACTTGCGTTCTATAAGGGGAAGTCAGATATAAAAACTAAAATAAATAACAAAACATGATAATTTCAGAAAATGATAAGGGATGTGATGAACTTTAAAAAGACTGGCAGGATATAGAATAATGACATGAAGAAAGCACTCTGGATTGGGTGGACAGGAGAGACCTCTTGGAAGGGGTGGTATTTGAGCCAGTACCCTAGTGTCATGAGGGAACCAGGTCATTGAAAACTTGGCAAATGAATCCCTTCTGATACAATGAAAAGTTTCTGAGCCGGGGAATTAGCTTAGTTTATTTAGAGGGAGAAAAAAAGCCCATTGCATTTGTGGTCTGCCTTGGTCACCAGGGAACAGTACAGGATACCCGGACAGAGTCAGAACGATGACATAACATAGGTGAAAAACTCTTATTTCATCCCAGTGCTGCATGGTGACAAGGAAGAAAAATAAAACCATGAAGGTTGGGCGCTGTGGCTTATGCCTGTAACCCCAGCACTTTGGCAGGCCGAGGCAGGCGGATCATCTGAGGTTGGGAGTTCAAGACCAGTCTGACCAACATGGAGAAAGCCAGTCTCTACTAAAAGTAAATAATTAGCTGGGCATGGTGGTGCATGCCTTTAATCCCAGCTACTCAGGAAGGCTGAGGCAGGAGAATCGCTTGAACCCGGGAGGCAGAGGTTGCAGTGAGCTGAGATCGCGCCACTGCACTCCAGACTGGGCAACAAGAACGAAACTCGGTCTCAAAAAAATAAAAAATAAAACCACGAATGTGAGAAGAGTATCCAAGAAATTGAGAGAAGGACTTTGAGAAGGGCTGAGTAATAAGTAAGGATCTAAAGAGAGACAAGGGTGTAATTTGATGGTGTGGGTGTGAAGGGGATGGCTTGAAGAGACTTTTGAGGAAAACAAGCTTCTACAGTGGCCTGAGCCATACATGGAAAGAATTAGTTATATTAGATAGTAAAGTCTGTTTATGATCAGCACTTATTAATATTTAGCAACCTGGCAATAGGTAAGGGCGGTAAGATGGCCTGGAATTTAGTTTGGTTGTATATGCATACATATTTAAACAATGATTAACTATAGCCATGAATTAAAATCACCTGATGTTGAAAACTACAGCTGCCTGAACCCCATTCCAGATGAATTAAATTGGTATCTGTGAGTAGTTGGGCTTAGGGTGATATGTGTAGTTCTGACGCTCACCATACTCCCAGCTGAGAATCATTACCCTAGAGCAGGTGTTAGCAACCTTGACTGCAGATTAGAATCACTTGGTTAAGCATCAAAAAATAACCCATGCCCAGGCCTCAACTTTGATCAATTAAATCAGAATCTCTCGGGGAAGGGAACCTGAAACTTGCTATTCAAAAACAAAAAAACAAAAACACCGCCCCCAGCCCCGACCCTTGCCAAAGTTTCTCAGGTGATTCTAATGTGCTGCTGGGCGCAACCCTGCCTGGGGTTACAAAGATCAATGAAACAAGGTCTCTGTCTTGTGAGTTTCCACTCTAATAGGAAAGATATGAATAAATGCAGGGCAGTGAGCCACTCTTTGTAACATTAAAAATAAAAAGTGGAGGAGCACTAGAGGAGAGAGGGAGTTATTTTGTAACTGAGGGATGGAGCAGGGTGGCCAACTCATCCAGGCTTGCTGGGAATTTTTCTAGTTTTAGAACTGAAATTGTAAGACCCAGGAAACCTCTCAGTCTCGCGCAAACTGGGGTGACTGGTCACTCTAGTTGGTGGTAGGAGTTTCTGATGAGAGTTTTGAATGGTAAAGGGCCTACCAAGTGGGCTGTATGGAAGTGCCGGGGAAGGTGGAGATGAATCCATTTCAGGCAGTGAAGATGACTTGCAAAAAGGCCTGCATGGATCAGGACTTGGAAGCACAAGGAGCTTAGTTCTGTGGTGTGAAGGCTGTGAAGTGGGGTCGGAAGATGAGTCTGGAGAGGTAGCTCTAGGTCATGAATGGACTTTCTTATATGTCCGGAAGCTTTGCGTTTCATCCTGAGGGCATCATGGGGGTCATTGATAATGTTGAAGCAGGTGGTGGGAGAACATAGTTGTGCTCTTCCCTGAATTTGGCTGTTCATTTTAAAAAGATCCCTGGAGGAGGCTCTGGGGTCAGATGCTTATTTCCTTTCAGCACTGTGGACTCATTCTGGGACCAACTCATTTAACCCCTCTCTATATGCCAGACTCATTAGGAAAACACAAGGGTCACAATTTTCCCAGGGCAACATTCAGATGAAAGTAGTTTTTATCTCTTGTGAGAATTCTTCAGATGAAACAGACTGGGAAGTTGCCCAGTATTGAGACACCAGATTTTGTGAGGCTTTGAAGCCCATCTGGGCTTTGCCACACAACCCTAACAAGTTCATCAAGTTGAGTCTTGCGGTAGCAACTCTAAAGAGCAGAGCTTGTCCTCTAACCCAGATGGTGTGGAGATTAATGAATTTTAGTTTAAAAGAGTTTTGCACTCTTGGAGGAAATTTCCCACATAGATGTTTCTGCTATTGGAGAAATAACAGTGGCATCACAGCCAAATAAAACATAACTAATTCTCCCAAGTCAGTGTGTTTCCTTGCTGGAAAAGACCACACCAATGGCAATCCTATTTTAATACCTGAAGTATTCTGATGCAACATTAACCTTTGGTGGATTATAACATTTTGATATCACTATTTTGTCCATATTTTTCTGCTTCCTCTCCATACACTAATCCATTTAATTGAATGGGTCTTAGATAACATTTCATGTTAACTTTTACCTCATCTTCCTCAGTCTCCCCTAGTTTTAAAAGAAACAAAGAAACAGCCTATCAAGTCTGATATGGTTTAGCTGTGTAACTATCCAAATCTCATCTTGAATTGTTGTTCCCATAATCCCCATGGAAGGGGCCCAGCTGGAGGCAATTGAATCATGGGGGCAGGTTTTTCCTGTGCTGTTCTCGCGATAGTAAGTCTCAAGAGATCTGATGGTTTTATAAAGGGCAGTTCCCCTGCACACACTCTCTTGCCTGCTGCCATGTGAGATGCGTCTTTGCTCCTCCTTCGCCTTCTGCTGTGATTATGAGGCTCCCCCAGCTACGTGAAACTGTGAGTCCTTTAAACCTCTTTTTCTTTATGTATTACCCAGTCTTGGACATGTCTTTATTAGCAGTGTGAGAAAGCACCAATACAGAGTCCTTAGTTCACAATATCACAAATAACGAAAAGAGCAATAATAACAATAAGTAAATAAATAAAAAATAAAAATAAACCACAAACACACTAGTGTTTGAAAGTGATGTATCCACATAAAGTCTGAAATTTATCAGTATGGGAGATTTGTCTCCTCTCTCCCATTTATTCATTTAACCATTTACTTACATTAATTTGGACACCTGGATATTCATTTTACACTTTGGGTTATAATTTAATACTATATTTATTTTGTTGCCCAGAATATTCCACATTGTTCAGTGAGGGAGCTCTTTCCGTTGGTTCCTGTGTGCCTTTGACCTCCATTCTTTTGTCTTTTGAATCCTTCCTTACTTGCATAACAAGGTGTTCTGGGCACATTTGTATATACCCTGTCCCAGCCCTAGAATTAGCTCGCTTCTGAAGCTGCAGAAGGGCATTAGAGAACAAAATCAGGGTGCTGGCATGTCACCTTGTTTTTGAGAGTTGTCCTCAGCCTGAAAATATATGACAATTTTGTCTGCATCTGGTTTGCTGGTTTACTGTTAACGCTGCTTTATACTGAAAGCAAGTTCTCTTTAGCTTTTAGGATGCACACATTACCATTCTTAAATTCAACTATAAAACTTACACATTGTTTTCAGGAACTACCAGTCATGTGTTTGAGATTTGATTTCTGACTTTCTGGTTCTTCATCCTATTCTTCATGTTCTGTGGTGGATTTTCCAGAGTTTCCTATGTACGCCTTGTTTGGTTTGTCCTATAACCCACTCAGGCACTTCTTTCTCCCACCTGAGCTCAGTGAAGGTAACAGCTAAAGGAGGCCTTGGCCCGCTAGGATGTCCCAGTACCTAAAGTACTGTTTGGCATACAGTGAGCACTCAATACCTATTTGGCAAGTGAAAGAATTAGTACATTGTGATAATACGATTTATGCAAGATGCTATTGATCAGCAATAGCTTAACATGATATTCTTTTGAGGTCTAAATTGATGAAAACTACAGATGAGATCAATGGTGATACTACATAAAAGTGATGACGGCTGTCTGGGTTGATTAATCCCACCGATATGTAGTCCCCTAATCACCTTAGAAGACCTTTCGGTTAGAGGGGACATTAAAAGTCTTTAAGCCCATTATTGCATCTTCTCCATCTGATGCTCAGCTTTTCTGTGATTTAGAAGGATTGGTTCTTCACCTAAGGTGCTGAACACAGTCCGAGGAAGGTGGTGTCAGTGGAAGGAGCCAGGAGGTTTTATGGCATGGTGGGCAGGGAGAGGGACACACTTTTGTCTTGTGATAAATCATCAAGAAAAATGGACTAAAGTGCACATTTATTAAATACCTACTATGAGCCAGACACTGTGATAGGTCACATTCTCCTCTTTCTCCTTTTTGCATTCATTTTCTTCTTTTCACTCCCCTTCCCCTTTTCCTTTCCCTCCTTTTTCTGTGCTTTTCCATATAACCATTTATCCATCAACCCTATTCTTCTCTCCATCTCCTCTCTCCATCACCTTTTTGTCATCATCCAGTCTAATAAATTAATACTATGTGAGCTTCCTACTCCCTGTCTAGCATGTAAGAAACTTGGCAATTATCCCTCTGTCCTAACAACAGATAGAAAGCTGAACAAGCCAAAAAATAAAAAATTATTCTTAAAATCATCAGAGAAGTCAGGTCACAGGGCAATCATTGTTCCCTAAAATTGGAGAGACAGACAGATGAACACTTGACAGTCACAACTTACCAGAGCTGGAACCTTTTTGGGAACCAGAGCCAAAGAAAGGAAATCTGAACTGTGATGGAGAAATTGCTGGAGGCTCAGAGTGCAACTGCCTGAGGGGTTCTTCCTGCCCACTGCACAAATAAAGACCATGGCATGGCAGTAAAGAAAGTTTGACACAAAGGTGACTGCCACATGGAAGATGGAATTATTACTCAAATAGTCACATCTCAGGATCGTAGGTTAGTTTTTCAAAGGCAGTTTGGGGAAGGGGTGGAGGTGGCCAGCTAATGGGTGCTTGCCTCTGATTGTTTGGGGGTGGTGATAAAATTGTAGGAGGCCGAAGCTGTCCTCTCGAGCTGAATCACTCCTGGATGGGGTTACAGGAGTGGTGGAGCCAACAGTCCAGGTGGAGCCATGGGGGTCAGACATGCAGAAAACCTGAAAAGACATCTCAAAAGGCCAATCTCCAACAGCGAAGCTGTTTCTCTCACAAAAGAGACCAGTCCACAGCTTACGACTTTAGGCTTCTCTCCTCCCACTAGTCAGATGGTCTCTCCTTAGTTTACAAAGGTGGTTGAGTTTTGGGGAAGGGCTATTACCATTTAAACTATAACCTAAATGTCTTCCAAAGTTATCTCTGCACAAAAGCCCAGGAATAATTAAGGGAAAGGAAAGATGGGGTGTCAGTTAGATCAGATCTCTTTTACTGCCGTAATTTTCTCACTGATACAATCTTTGCAAAGGCAGTTTCAAGAGTAAACAAGTCTGGGAGTACAAAACTCCAGGGGACCCACTCGTGGCACTCATGACCCACAGTTACCTGAGTTTAACCTTCGAGGGCTAAACCAGGTTCTCATAGTGAGTATCAGAGGAAAATCCTCTTATACTTCCAGCAGGGGGAGGGAAAATGTAGTCATTTTGAAATACACTAGAGCACTTGATTCTTCTTAACAAGGCCTGTCATTAAAAGAAACTATTTCACCAGAGCCTAAACTATTGGAGTTTTATAGAGCCTAACTGACCAGGGGGAATGGAAATACTCAACTCCAGCCCACTCGAGGTATCCTGTCCTAAGCGTTTAGTGTGGGACTAAGAAGCACATGCAAAAATGTCCAGAAGTACAGATTCATCAAAAGACTAAGATCTAATCATAGGACTATATAATGCATTTGCTGCACACCACACTGCTAAAGGCATATTTACCCAATTCCCTTTACCCAGTGTATCATATCCGACTAGAAAGAAAAAAATTGCAAGACATACTTAAAACCACAATTTAAAGGGAAAGATCTAACATTAGAACCAGACTCAGATGTGGCGGAAGTGTTGATATACGGTGTGAGGTACCAGACATCAACCCATTTACATCCTATGTAATCCTTACAACCTCAAGAACTAGGTGTGATTTTAGTCATTTTACAGATAAAACATCTGAGGCTCTGAGAGGTCAAGTAAACTGTTAAAGTTCCCACAGCTTCTAAGGGCAGGTGTTGAGGTCATCAAGACACCATGTGGTCTAGAGAGCCTTTGTAATGATGCTTACCTGCTACAGTTGTGCTGTCCAATATGGAAGCCACTAGACATTGGTGACTATTTAAATTAAAATTAAAGTTAAATTAATTATAATTAAAATTTATTTCCTCATTTGCATGAGCCAGGATTCATGAGCTCAATGGCTAGCTGGGCTAGTAGTTATTATATTAGACTGAGCAGATATAGAATAGCTCCACTATTGCAGAAACGTCTATTGGGTAGTGCTATTTAGAGTATTAACAGGCCAGGAAACAACCTCCTTCACACCCAAGTTAAAAGGCACTTGGGCTGCAGATAAACTTCTATTTCTTGCTTTCTTCCCACGTTCAAGTCAAAGTTCCTGGCTCAGCATCTTCTCTTATTAGTATAACTGGACACCTCCTAGAGGAAAATGTACACATTACCAACAATTTACATGGTCTCCCATTGGTGGCCAGGTAGTGCCTTCCTGTTTAAACAAACACAGCTGATGCAGCCCAGGTTTCACTCTCTCTTCAGCAACAACTTAGAGTGGATGCATTCTGCTTTTTTATTCTTGTCTCAAAATTTGTTTTTCTTAGTCTTGCAATATTGTAGTTTATCCAATTTATATCTGCCCTTCAAAGGCTTATATTGGGGTCTTCTTTTTTCCCCTCCAGTCTCTAATTTGATCTAGGACTAATGTCAAATCTTTTTTCTACAGCTCCGGTACGTACTTCTTATAAAGAGACATCAGCCCCGTTTGAAAATTGAGACAAGAATGTGCCTTCTTGGATAATGTAGACAAAGGTTGCTTTTGTAGTTGTTAGACTCAAAGCTTTTTTTTTTTTTTTTTTAAGACAGAGTCTCACTCTGTTGCCCAGGCTGGAGTGCAGTAGCATGATCTTGGCTCACTGCAACCTCCACCTCCTAGGTTCAAGCAATTCTCCTGCCTCAGCCTCCTCAGTAGCTGGGATTACAGGCTTGTACTACCCCACCATGCTCGGAAAATTGTCGTATTTTTAGTAGAGATGGGGTTTCACCATGTTGGCCAGCCTGGTCTCAAACTTCCGACCTCAAGTGATCCACCTGCCTCGGTCTCCTAAAGTGCTAGGATTACAGGCCTGAGCCACCGTGCCCAGCCACAAAGCTATCTTTTAAGGAGAAGATGCTCAGTTGCTGGGTAAGAGCTTGTGTAAACCTGGGGGTTATTGAGATAGCCAATGGAACGCTAAACTCCTCTCTGACTTTCTAAATAAAAGCCTTTCACAACACAGCTGTCCCTTTGGGAGAGTAAGTAGAGGGAAGGAAAAAAAAACATATATGGGGAGGGGTGTGTGTGTGGTCATGTCTCCAAGAAACAGATAGGGAGCAACAGGTTGTGTGCCGTGTGCCTCACTCTTGATTTGTTGTTCTTTTTCTTTTTCTTTTTCTTTTTTTTTGAGACCAAGTCTCACCCTGTCATCCAGGCTGGAGTGCAGTGGAGCCATCTTGGCCTGCCGCAACCTGTGCCTCCCGGGTTCAAGCGATTCTCCTGCCTCAGCCTCCTGAGTAGCTGGGATTACAGGTGCGCGCCATCATGCCCGGCTAATTTTTTGTATCTTTAGTAGAGATGGGATTTCATCATGTTGGCCAGGCTGGTGTCGAACTCCTGACCTGGTAATCTGCCTGCCTCTACCTCCCAAAGTGCTGGGATTCCAGGCGTGAGCCCCCGCGCCTGGCCTCTTCTTGGTTTTTATATTTTATTTTAAATATCTTTGGGACAAGAACACTTCTCCCAGGGAATATCAGCACAGTGGAGAGTGGTCAGTATTTTAAAGGCCTTTCTTGTTTGAGGATTAAGAGGAGTAGGTGTGATGGATGAATGGGGAGATGCTAGTGAAATGCCTCCGGAAGCTGGAAACAATTCAAAGCAGCTTGCCTGCTGTACCTATCTTTAGGCTTAGTACAGCTACTCAGATTTCCCCGAGTTGATAGTCAAATACAAAGTGATTATAAACAAAAGAAAAACAGATGAATTGCTCCCAAGGAACTTAAACAGAACAAGGAAGGAAGTCCCAAATATCAATCATATGAGACCCGAGTTTTCTGTATGCACTTAAAGCCTCAATTACCTAAGATGAGAGAGACTGAAACTCAGGAGTTTCTTATTAACAACTTAAAGCTCAGAACCCTTCATAAAATTTCAATTCATTCAGGGCTTTGGCACAGAGATGGATGGAGTCCTATGTGATTTTTTTTCCCTGTTAGAATTGGAGACCTGATTTGGAAACACCACAATAAAACTAACTCAAATTCCCAAAGCACAAAATGCAGAAGCAGACATTTATTTCTTCTTCAATACAGTGGAGATTTTCTATAAATTTAACTTCTGATTAGAAAACTTTTTACATTGGAAAATTTCAGCAATGAAATTTCAGTAATAAGCCAAATGCGGGTCTGCTTGAGGTCGAATGAAATTTAGATGAAAAATCTAGGATTATCAAAAAGAATGAGGGAACTTCAAGTTTCTGTACATCCAAGGTCAACGGGTTGGAGTCTTTCATTTTTGATTTTTATGGCAGCACATAATTTCTTTCTAGTTGGCTTCCTGCTTTTTTCAAGCAATAAATTTTGAGTTAAAATAGTATACCTCACTTGTAATCAAGCCTGTACGTTTTCCTATATGAATATTTCTATAGTACCTATCCTATCACCTATCACTTTAGCATGCTAGCATGCTATGGATTATTTTCTTTCATAGAAAATAACAACACATGAAATAGTCCTTTAGTAATATCTTATTTTTTCTTTTTTTTTTTTTTTTTTTTTTTTTGGACAGATTCTTGCTCTGTCACCCAGGCTAGAGTGCAGTGGTACAATCTCAGTTCACTGCAACCTCTGCCAACCTCTGCCTCCTGGGTTTGAGTGGGTCTCATGCCACAGCCTCTGTAGTAGCTGGAACTATAGGCACATTACCACCACACCTGGCTGATTTTTGTATTGTTAGTAGAGATGGGGTTTCACCATGTTAGCCAGGCTGGTCTTGAACTCCTGACCTCAAGTGATCTGTCCACCTCGGCCTCCCAAAGTGCTGGGATTACAGGCGTGAGCCACTGTGCCTGGCCATTAGTAATATTTTCTAGCAGGATGTATTGATCCTAGTCATTTAATTATTGAGAAACTGAGGTATAAAGGAATGAGTTCATAGTGAGCAGTTCTCATTGAGCTTATCCTCTTCTAAGTATGAAAGGATATAACATTCATTAAGCATCTACTTCCACACCTATTTTCTCATTAATTTGCAGTGTATACTTTTCATAGCCATTGTTGGGAAAGCACCCTAGTGTTTGTTTCTCTCTGCATTGTTGTTCCTGCTGATGCTATCGTGGCACCTTTATCATTCAGTCTTTCTAATAAGACTGTAAATTATTTATGGGCAGCGATGGTGCTTTGAACTTGTGTTTCTCTGTCATAATGCCTAGCATAAATACTCGAACACAGTCTAATCCAAATGACAGTCGTGACAAGAGATGCCCGCCAGACCAGTTGCTGGAGACCTCCAGTTTTAACTTAAGAGGCCTCACTGATGCTGTGTCTTTGGGAGAAAGTGAACAGGGGCTGAGGGGATATAGGAGGAAACCAGGGAGAATCTTCATCCTGCGAGATTTCCCTCAGATCAACGTTGTCTCCGTAGTTTCTCTTGTGGGAGCCTTACCCTTTACTTATGCCATGTTGAATAAAGGGAAAGACTCAACAGAAGGGATTTATGGCTGAAAGCTTCCTTAATTATAGGCTAGTATAATAAGTCCTTCCACTATCTTAATGATTGGGGAATTAAGAAGCTCCTTAATAGAAATTGACAGGATCCATTGTCATTGCAAAGAAGGTTCTGTTATGGTCTAGAGTACCCTGCCAACCATCCAAGGATTTAGGGTTCCCCAAAGGCTCATTAACATCTTAGACCATAAGGTCTCCAAAGGAGGCACTAATGGTCCACCTCGTTATGATCTGAGGATAATGACTGCTTGACATCCGTATCCATTGAGATGATAATGGCTCTGTAAAAACTGTTATGATGTCAGCAGCCAAAAAAAAAAAAGAAAAAATCTCATTTGCACTTTATAATCTTTGGTTTCTAATATACTATAGTATCTAAATTATGCTAGAATTATTTTACAAATCCGGTTTAATAGAGGCAGTGCATATGATGCTCTTTAAAAAAATCAAAATTATCTTTTAAAACAGCTGTTATCACCCTTCTATCACTGCATAAATGAAGGGTAAGATTAGTAAAGCTCTTATAGCACCAAAATACTTATGAGTCATTGAATAAAAAACAGAGACTTAAATTTCCCTTAATTTACTACACATTTACTCCAGGGAGTGAAAAGAAATTCTCTTCTTAGAATGCCCCCAAACAGCAGAGGAAAAAGCCCATAGTGATAATACTAGTAGGAGAGATTGTCAGTTCACACCGAGTGCTTATTATGCGTCTTGTCCTGGACTAAGTCATTTTCCTGCATCTCATTGTCATCTTCGCTGAAACATCTGAGGAGGCATCGCTCTCGCCCTCACTGTATGAATGAGAGGAGAGAGGTGCACCGTGGTGAAGGATGCTGTCCGTGATCTTCAAGGTGGTGCACAGCAAGGTGCGATTCAAATCGATTCACTCTGACTTCAGACTTGTGCGGTGACGATGAGGATTGTGTGCCAGGAAGAGTTATGGGTTTCAGAATCAGGAGAAATGCGCTTATGCTTGGCCACTGACTAGCTGTGTGAACTTGGGGAATTTATTTCACCTCTTGGGACATTCTGGACTAGTAAATCTTGAAAGCATTTTTCAGTACCAACGTTTATACTGACAAGGACATCTCAGTAGCAGAACTGAAATCAGAGTTTTCACATGATTCTCTAAATAGTTACCAGTATTCATGGGTAGTTAACATCGTTTTCCCATTGTGATTCAATTTGGCTGAATGGTTTTCCCCTTTGGTACCAAAGTGCTGATTTTAAAATAATCTTACTGCTATAGAAAGCATATGGAAAAAAAAAAACCCATCCCATATTATTGTTTAACTCTGTAAAGTATACCAAAAACCATTTTTCCAATCAATTTCTATTTGACTTTAAACAAGGGAAAAATGGAGATGAGTGTAAACAAAAATCTATTAGTCAGTGTTAGTACAGCCTTTTTATAGCTCTAAGCATTTCCCTGTGTATAAACATAAGAAAGCAAATTAACATTTTAAAGAGATTTCTCTATTGGGTTATATTTAATAACAAACCAGCATAAAAAGGAGGAATCTTGTAATAATAATTTCCTAAAAATCTGCAGATGCTCTTGCAGCCTTGAAGCTTAGCTATCTATTTGGAACTAACGCTGCAATACCGAGATTCTTCCACTAGAGGGGTGAATTGTTCCTAATGAATAAGATCTCATTGTCTGGGGAGGGGGACAGACTGGTGCTGATAACAGTGATATCATGGACTCCAAAAATATACTTGGAGTGGCTTTTACCATAATATTCATATTCAGTGAAACTAGCTATAGGACAGTGCTAGAAAAGAGGTTTTAAGTATCAAGTCCTAATGGAAGTACAATCTGTTGTTATGAAATTATTAAGGCTACGGATAGGAAAAGAAAAGATTGTATCCAAGGTGTCCGGAAGATGTCAATTTGGCTGTGGAATGACAGATGAAAATAGAACTTCTGGGGGACAGTATGGTAATTCTGAGTATCTGAGGAGAAGGTTCACTGAGAACCTCAAACATTTATGGTTACTACAGTTGTCTTGCAGAAATAGTCATTGCAATTTTTACACATTAAGTAGAAAAACAGTAGGCCTGGGCATAAATAGCCAACATTTTCTACTTTGTTTTTTAAGGAGAAAGGAATGTACTGCCGACAAATTCTCTTTAGCTGCACAGTTCATATCCTATTTGCTACTGTGTTCTCCAGGGAAAGTGAAACGTCTGACTGTAGCAGGCAAAGTACTGAAGAAATAGAAGTGTCATAAGCCACAAGGTTGGCCAAAAATATATATTAGTATGTCCTGACAATCATTGTTTAAAAAGTACAAGTCAAAAACTAGTTTCTAGTGTTCTAGCAGAAGCAGAAATGCTTTAAGCAAATAATTTCAAGTTATTTCCAGCCCAGTGTTGCACATTGACTTTATGTAGACATCATTTTGACATGTTGCTGATGGAAGAGATGCAAAGAAATAAAAATGAACAGAAAAGAGGTAGTTCAAAGGAGATATATATATTATATATATGTGTGTGTGTGTGTGTGTGTGTGTGTATATATATATATATATAAAAGAGAAGTTCAAATGTTGGAGGTTGTTTCCAGTAGTTTCCAAGCTTTTTAAAGGATCCTTCTTGAAGAGACTTTACATAAAACTCTCCATCAATGCACAGTCCTTTCAGTTTGTGTCAAGGAACAGTTTCTGACACAGTGAGGAATACTAACTCGTGTCTGGGATAAAATTTACTTCCATCACACACACACACACACACACACACACACAGTCAATCCTTATTATTCACAGATCCTGTATTTGCAAATTTGCGTACTTGTTAAAATTTATTTGAAACCACAAAATCCATATTTCAGGTGATTATTGGTCATTCCTAGGCATGCATGGAGTGGGAAAATTTTGATCTGACCATATGCAAATATCCAGCTGAGGCTGACGTAGCAACACTCTGCCCTCTTGTTTCAGCTTTCAGACTGTAAACACGGGTCTTTTTGTGATCCATTGAGTGCCTTTATTTTTTTTTTTTTTACGTTTGTACTTTTTTGTTAGTGTTTTAAAATGGCCCTTAAGTGTCATGCTTAATTTGCTGTCTAGTGTTCCTATGTGCCAGAGGCTGGGATGTGCCTTACAGAGAAAATACATGTGCCAGATAAGCTTGCAAGTTCAATGTTCATGAATCAACAATATTTTAAAAGGTGACTTTCAAAGATGGTTATATATTGGTTGATTGATAGAATTGTAACCAGAGGCTCACAGGAACCTGACCTTTCCTTTCCCTTAGGAAAATTCAATGCCCATTAGCTCAGTGTTGGTGGAGACATAGAATACAACTAGTGTGAATAATAAGAATCGTGTGTGTGTGTGTGTGTGTGTGTGTGTACAGAGTGGAAGGGAGAAGGAGAGAGAACAGAGAAAAGAATCATAATTGTAAGTACCAAAGTGTCTTTCACTTTGGAGTATTCCTCCCTGCTGACAAAGACAAAAGCATTTATTTTCATTTTTGCATTGAAACCAAATTCAATAGAAGTAGATCAAATACTCCAAAACTGATGAGGGGGAAAACACCCCACTACAACAAAGGCTGGTATTAAACCATTACCAGCAGTATAAATGAAGATTTGGTATAAGTGTGTGTCTGCCAATTGCATAAGGTTAGTTTGAGTCTGCCCAGGACTCCATCCCAGCTATGCCAATTGCTACAAATGTGATCTTAGATGATTTATGAAAAACCTTTAGCCTCAGCTTCTTCATCTGTATAAATGGAAATATCTACTCAGTTTCCTTGAAGTTTGTATAATTTATATAATACATCAAGCATAATGATTATCTTATCAATGAGCATTATTTTACCTTTTGTGTTCATTTGTCCTGAGAGTTTTTTTCATATTCCATATAGAGAAAAATTAAGGCTACACTCTAAGCAATCAATAGCTTTTAATTTAGGATCAGTCATTTATGATCTCCAGTGTCACCCAACTCCTTAGCATTTCTCCACAGTTCTTGTGTGGTCCTTTGTCATTCAGTTCCTGTACCCATTTCTTACAATGCCTATCTGGAGCTGTCTCCAATATTCTCCTTCTACCCTAGCATTTCCTTTGCTCCTCTCTCACATGGCCTGGATGTCTACTGTAAAGGACTGAATGTTTGTGTCCCCCCAGAATAAATTGTGGTAATATCTCACTCCACAATGTGACGGTGGAAAGGTGAAGCCGTTGGGAGATAATTTGGGTCATTGGTCCTCAAAAATGAGATTATAGCCCTTATAAAAGAGATCCCAGACTGCTCCCTAGCCCTCTTTCCACCATCTGAAGTTACAATGAGGGATCAGTAGTCACAATCCAGAAGTGTGGTATGAGGGAAATACGAGCAGAAAGACTGAAGAGGTAGGCAACGGACAGATCAGAAAGACCTAGTGAGCTAAGACAAAGAGAAGTCCTCTTTCGCAAGAACAATAAAGAGGCACTGTAGAAAGTTAAGGAGAGCTGTGATATCAGATTTTTGTTTCAGGAAAATTCAGATTTGACAGCAGTGGGGAGAACGGATTGCAGGGATCAAGATAAATGCTGAGAGACCCATTAGAAGCTTATGGCAGTAATCCAGGTAAGAAATGGATTACTTACTGTAGCCCAGCCACACAGGCACCCTGTGTGGATAACCTAACCACACTGGCACCCTGATTTCAGACTTCCAGCCTCCAAAACTGTGATAAGTAAATTTCTGTCATTTATTAGCCACCAAATCTGTGGTAGTTTGCTACGGCAGTCTTAATGGACTAAGAAACCTACAGAGAAAATAAACACTTTCAGAAGACAATTCCCTCAGCTTCCTCCTCTATCCCCTAAGACACAATTATAAGCATCCACCCCTATCCTTGCGTATGTATCTTTTATTAGGGTCTTACCAATTGATGGAGAATTACACTAAATGCTCAACCGATTTATCTTATTTAGTCCACATGACAAATATTTGACATAGTTCAACTCTTGGTATTTCACGTGTGCCTCATTGAGGAAGATTCTGAGGCTAAATGGGAGGATAATGAGGAAGAAGTCTATGATAAACCCTTTGTATGCTGTGTGCACAAGAATGGGTTTTGATGGTCCTTTTGCCACATGGTTGCAAAATCTTTCAGTCTCCTATCGGCATTCTTTTTTTCTCTGTTCACCCCTTAAGTGTTGGCATTTCCTGGTGTTACATACGTGCCATATGCAAGTTCACTCTAAGGCTGACTGCTTCCACTCTTACAGCATCACTTTCATAAGTGAAGGTGATTTCTATTTCTCCATCTTTGAACCTCATTTATTTTCCTCCTAGGTCAGACCTCTAGTTCCATGTGAATTTTCATAGGCATGTGGCCCTCAACATAGCCAAAACTGAAGTCACCATTTGACCTTCTGAGCTTTCTTTTCCCGGAGTGACTGCTATCTCCAAGAGCAGCATGGAAATCAGCTGACTTCCTCCCCCTGCCACACACCCAAAGCCATTCTCAAGTTCTACCTTTCCAACTACCCTTCATTTTAATCATTTTAAAAGTCCTGTTAATTTGACCCACTGAATATTTCTGAGATCTGCCCTGTCTTTTCTATTTTCTCTACCATTAACTTAATTCAGATTCACACCATTTCTTACCTGGATTACTGCCATAAGCTTCTAATGGGTCTCCCAGAATTTATCTTGATCCCTGAAATATACTCTCACTGTTGTCACATTTGAATTTTCCTGAAACAAAAATCTGACCATATCACAGCTCTTCTTAACTTTCTGCAATGCCTCTTTATTACTCTTGCAAAACATGACTTCTCTCTGGCTTAGCTCACGAGGTCTTTCTGATCTGTCCCTTGCCTACCTCTTTAGCCTTTCTTCTCATTTGTCCCTGATGCTCACTCCCATATCATAGTCGCACTTAATTGCTCTCAGTTTCTTAATCATGATGGCATATTGTATTTCGCTTCTAAGACCTTGTACTTGCAAATCCCCTTTCCTGGAGCTATCTACCTTCTTCTTATCTAAATAGCCTCCTAATATGTTTTAAAGTTAACTCAAATACCACCTACTTCACAAAACCCTTTTCAAACAAAGTCCCACATGTTCTCTCTTGGGCATTTGTATAATATATCATTCTTAACTTTCTCAGAGCACATAACACGTGATTTTGTAATGGCCCGCTTACTTATCTGTCCCAGTCTTCATTTGAGTTGACTCAGTAGCAGATTCTGACAGAAGGGTTCAAATGAAAATAGTGTATAATGAAGCTGAGTTCAGGAATCTCTAGTAGGAGAGTAGAGAAATGAGTCAGAGGAGAAAAGAAAGCCAATAAAGTATGTGTCCTCATGTAAGTTACCACTATTGGTAACTGGAACATAAATCTGCTGAGGAACTCTGGGAATCAGTTTTGAAGATATGCCTCAGAATTGTTCCAATTGAAGGGTGAGGGAGTTGGGTTATTTATACACCAGTACACCAGTCGCTGTTAAGGGGCTGTTGTTAATAGGGTGTGAGTGTTGGTGGGTAGAAGATAATTTGGGGACATGTCCAGTCTGCTGTGTTACACAATCTCTTAGCAAAAAGATGAAAATGCTATGATTGGAAGTCAGGTTGGTATGCATGTGAACACAAGGCCCCAGAGCACAGGGACAGAGCCCGATCTAACAGTCATCTACTTGAGAACTGGGGTCACTACCTGAATGTTTAATGTTAGAATATTAATTTCCCCATAACAACACAGGTAATAAAACTCAAGTGAAGATGGTAATCCAGTTTTATCAGACTCCAAATTCTTAAGTCTTTTTCCCACATCAGACAACCACCCATCTAGACACCAAATAGGAGAAAGGATGAAAATGAGGAGTGTAAAGTCAAGCTATCAATATAAAACATGTACAATGGAGACTTTAGAGATGTTAAAATGTGCCTTAAAATTTCAGTTTAATTATGTGCAAAGAACTGTTTTTCCGATGCGATCACAAAGATATGTAATGATATAACTCATTTTCAAGTACATCATTATCTTCCATGTGTATTTGGGTTTTTAC
Source organism: Mandrillus leucophaeus (assembly GCF_000951045.1). Taxonomy (NCBI): domain Eukaryota; kingdom Metazoa; phylum Chordata; class Mammalia; order Primates; family Cercopithecidae; genus Mandrillus; species Mandrillus leucophaeus. The sequence continues at coordinate 1,932,612 of NW_012104176.1, read as the reverse complement.
GTATGAGTTTGTATGTGTGCGAGGGGGAGGATGATGGTGGTAGTGGTAGAATAGACATATATGCCACTTCAAGGAAATTTCTAGCAAAGAATGCCTCTGCCACCAAACTAATTTAACTTTTACCAGCTTTACTATGGCCATAAACTTTTCTGTAGGAAAAATTTAGTTAGAATAAACCATTGTGTAGTGAAAAGAGCAAACCAGTAGAGTGTCAAAAGCCATGGTCCCATGCATAACTTTGCAGCAAAATTGCTATATTTCTTCTAATAAGTACTGATTTTCCTGGCCTTGTTTTCCTTATCTGTGGAATGGGGTGAAGGCAAAGGACCGTTATTATTTGAGGAGCTCTAAGGTCCCTTCCAAATTTATAACTGCCCTGTTGTGCCTTAAGCTGTAAACTAAACAATTTTAAATGAATGTTCTTAAATTCCTTTTTCTCCAAATGAGTCCTGTGACAGTTTAGTATTTGCTTTTTAAAAAAATCCTTGCATTTTCTTTTTCTGATGACTAAAAGTAACTCATTGATATTCCAAACAGGATATTTGTTAAGCCTTCATTTCACAATATGACCCTTTGCACATTAATAGTCAGAAAACTAAGACTTAAATAAATAGAAATTACTGTTTGTCCCAAGGATTAAAAGAGAACAAGTTTGTTATTGTAAAATAATTTTCACAAAGAATATTAGAAGGCCATGTATGGGTTTTATAATAGGACAGAACAAATTCAATTTTCTAAGTTAAGGCCTCAGAAGAAAAAGTATTATATATAAATAACATAAAAATTTAAAAGTACATGTATTTATAATTATGTATATATTTTTATAGTATATAAAATATTTAAATAAAGAATATACATTTATATATTGATGCACACTTAACAAGATAACTATTTTGGGGGCTGAAGTATGGCATTTTATGTTTGATTTATTTCAAACTGCAGAATAGTTATAAATAGTGGACTCACAAGAAAATTTTTATTGATTATTGATTGATGCTGTGTGATGTGAGGACCAAAGAAAAAACTTTCTATAAAATTTCTCAGCATATTGACTTGAAGACAACTCAAAAAATCATAAAATTAGAGCCAGAGAAAAAACACATTTGAGATCAGAAATATTGAAGTGTAATACAAAGTGGAGGAAACTACCCTTTTCATTATTTTCCTTTCGTTTAATTAATACACTAACCACGTTACAGTTGCTCTCATGCAAGAACCAATCCTATGCAAGATCCACGTCCCCAAATTGTTTTCTGAAGTTTGCATTCCTTTCTCAGAGACGTTCAATAACTATGTTTTTGTTGTGACTGTAAGTTCCAGCTGGAGCCTACACATGTGTATGGATGATAAACTGATGTGTAGTCTCGGTCATGTGAAGTTGATATTTATTGGGTCTTTGTTTGGTCAGCAGAGTCCTGACTGGAGGAAAGGAAGATTGGTGAAATATAAAAATGGTGTCAAGGCACTACTTTCTGCTTTGAATCCTAGAATGATGTTTAAGCCTCGAGAGAGAAAATACATAGGCAGAAGTCTAAGGCAATCATTTTATGTGCTACATCCTCTATTGGGAAGACCTAATCCATTATTTTCTTGATCTCCCCTCTTTTGGGCAAAATTATGCATAATTCAGGCCTAAGCTCTTTGAGTCACTTCCTACAGGAAGCATTCCCTACATCTCTGTCTATGTCTATCTGTTATTCACTGTTACTTTCTAGACATTTTTATGTCACTTACCACATTAATAGTTGACAATTAGGGTCTATCTTGCCCCAAGACAGCAGCAACAATATTCATCTTGTTCCCTGGTGTATTTTCAGTACGCAACATGGTGCTAAATTATGTCAGTTGAAAAATGAGTAGTCCTGTTTCTTGCCCAAAGAACAAAGCCTGCTAGGTGAATATTTAATGAATTCTTGAACATTACAAAGGCACTCTTCTAAATAGTCATCTCAATTTTTGATATTTTATGGTACTAGAAAGCAAACTGTAAATCAAGACCATAAAATAATGTTTTTAACATTTTCATTGCAAAATTTGAAAAGTCTGATAATACCAAATGTTAGAGAAATCATAAATCAACAGGAAGTCATCCATGTTGCTCATAAAGACATGTTGGAAAACAAGTGACATTGTCTTTTATGGTCCAATAGTTCCACTCGTACATATAGACCCAGGAGAAATACTTTTACATTTAACTTAGAAGTCATGTACAAGAATATACATAAGCACTGCTCAAAAAGTGAAAGACTAGAAATATAATCAAGGCCTACTAACAAGAAAGGATAAATAATTTGTGGTACATTTAAATAACAAAATATTAACAGCACAATAAACTCAGCTACATGCAAAACTGCGAATGAATCTTAATAATGGGATACTGAGCAACAAAAAAGTCTCAGAAGAAAACGTGCCAGATAATGATACCCTTTATTGTAATTCAAGTTAAGAATCAGAAGAAAATGATGTATATTTGAGGTATAGTTATATATAAAAATAGAATTTTAGAAAACAAAAAAGGGCAAACACAAGATCCAGAATAGTCCCTACCTCACAGCACGGGGCAAGACGGAATGGGAAGTATTCAAATTCTTAGGTTGGACAGTGTATTCTCAGGTTTTCATTATAATGTCACATCAACTGTATGAATAAATGAGTGTGTAAATTGATGAATCAATGAACAAATGCACAAACCAGTAAATAGGTAAATAAATAAATAACAAATAAGGTCTGTGAACATACAAATTACTGCAATCCACAATAAACCAAAGTTTGTGATTAATACAATTTTGTGTTTCTGAGAGTCATTAAAAATGCATCAGAGTACATGAGTGGTGACAACTTTGATTTTATTTCTTTAATTGCTCAGATTTGATGATTATTCTTATGAAGACCAAGATCAAATACCAGTTTGTTGCCCAAAAATTATCTTTGAAATAAGAAGGCACATTTTTGAAACTTAGGTTCATTTGTTCATTTATTCATCCACTTATTTAATTTCATTCTAGGACTATTTAGTGAGCATCTACTGTGTACTAGCAACTATATTCAGTATGTCAAGAAGTGTGTAAACCCAATCCCTAAGACCTGAATTAAGGCTCAACCTTCGAATAGGAACAAATCACTAATTACCACTGTGATAAATGCTTCGAAGGTAGACATAAAACGTATCTACTCTGGGGGAATTCTGAATGTTTCAAAAGCGGGAGCTCAACAACTAAAATTAATCTGTTTTCTGGGGCAACTTCTCTGGTGAACAGGCATCTGAATTGAGACCTGAAGGATGAATACAAAGTATCTAGGTGAAAAGAAAATGACTACTCCAAGTAAATAAACAGAATAAGAACCCCTGAAATGAGAGAATGACCCATTAAAGGAAGTAACACAGGTCTGACATGGCTGGAGATAGGAAGAATAGCAAAAGATGAAACTGGTAAGGTAGGCAGAAGGGCATGTTTACAAAAGCTTCGAAGGTTATAAAGCCTGAACCATATTCCAGGAGGAGTGTAATTCCATTGAGGTTTTCCAGCAGAAATACGGCAATAATCGATTTCCACTTGTTAAGGATCACACTTTCTGCTGGGTAGGGGAAGAAGTAAAGGAGGAGTAGATCAGTTGTAAGGCTATTTCAGTGTTTCATGAGAAGGATGATCAATACTTTGACTCAGGTTTTTGTGATAAAGATAGAAAAAATTAGGCTAATTGGAAAGATATAGAGGAGGAATGTCGTATACACAGAATTTGTGTGTCTCTTCTCACCCCCAAATTCATATGTCGAAACCTAACCTTCAATATAATAGGAGGTAGGGCTTTTCGGAGGTGACTAGGACATGAGCGTGGAGACCTTATGAATGGGATTAGTGCCCTTATAAAAGAGACTCTGGAGATCTCATTTGCCCCTCGTTCTACTATATGAGGGCACAGTGAGAAGAACCAGAAAGCAGTTCCTTACTGAACACTGAAACTGCAGGTGCCTTAATCTTTAGTTTCCAGCCTTTAGAACTATGAGAAATACATTTCTATTGTTTATAAGCCCCTAATGTATGGTATTCTATTACAGGAGACTGAATGGATTAAAACAGAAGCATATATAGAATTCAGTTTCTGATTAAGATTGTTCTTTACTTTTGTTCTACTCTTATTAATCTGATAAATAAGTAATTGCTTATTTATCATGCTTTAAATTCACTGGGTTTTCTGAGTCCTAGCATATTGGTCCAGGTAATTAATTCTAGCTTCTATAACAAATAATCCACAAAATCATTGTTTTAACATGCTAAAAATTGTATGGTCTCACTCATGCAAACTTTGATGGAGATGTTCCTGATTGGTGGCTTTCCCGGGTTTTTGTCCTGTAAGCAATGACCCAGGTTTCTTTAAGTTTGCCTTCGGGTCATTAACTTGTCATATTTTCTGAAGGATGGAGAGGTGAGAGAGAGATAGATGAAAATGTGGGAGGCACACCTGTTCTTAACTATATCAGTCACAAAGTGACCATCTCTTTCATTTCCATTCTGTTGCAGAGAACTAGTCAAATGACTTATCTAAATGCAAGGAGGGCTGGGAAAAATAGGTTACCTGTACGCCAAGAGCAACTGAGTAGTCTCGCATACTGAGGAGTACGGTCTTTCCCCAATTTTAAGCATTTCAGTTATTAACTCTTCAAATACTGTCTGTCTCTATTTTCTCCTTCTAGAACTCCATATATAGATATTATATATATTACTTAAAATATGTTACTTAATATTAAGTAGAGACAGTATTATATGTTTATATAATACGTATGTATATTTTGAAGTCTATATTTCATACTTGACACCTCTACCTCTTTGTACTGAATAATAGGTAATTTTTTTTCAGATTTTTTTTTTCCCAGCGTATCCATTCTCTTCAGCTGTAGTATTTAGTGCCTTTGTTGAATCTTTAATTTTGATGACTATATTTTTTAGTTTGAAAATTTCTACTTTTAAAACATTTTTTCTGATGGTTTCTGGATTGTTTTTGATAGTCTTTTTCTGGACTGATAGAAATTTTTCTGGATTGTTTCTGATAGTCTGATTTTTGTCGTATTTCAATTATACTTTATTTAAAACATAATACGCATACATTTTGTATCAGACAAGGTAGAGTGGCTTATGTCTGTAATCCCAACATTTTGGGAGGCTGAGGTGGGAGGATTGCATGAGCCCAAGAGTCAGAGACCAGTCTGGGTAACAGAACCCCACTCTGCAAAAAATTTAAAAAATAAAAATTAGGTATAGTGGTGCATACCTGTTGTCCCAGGTACTCAGGAGGCTGAAGTGGAAGGATCACTTGAGCCCAGGAGGTTGAGGTTGCAATGAGCCTTAATCTCGCCACTGCACTTCAGGCTGGGCAAGAGGGTGAAACCCTGTCTCAAAGACAAAACAGAACACCAAAAGCCTTGTGTCTAAGAATGTCCGATCAGAAGTCCCTGGGAAGTCTAATTCTGTTGCTTGTTGTTTATTCTAACTTTTACTCTTAGTGGCCTGTTTCCCTATGTTAGTTTTGCTTTATGGAATCTTATTCAAATGGTAGGGCTTTATCTTTAGAAATTCTGCAAAGCTTGGAATTCATTTCTTTAGGGAATATTTGTTTGCTTATTCCTGGCTCTCCAGGATTCTACTAAGTGGAGATGATTTTGAAATCATTGTTTTTAGCTTATAGTTCGTCAGATCATATACATAGTATAAATAACAATTGCAGACACACTTAGGAAATAGCCTGATTTTTACAAATTCTCTGAGAAACTTTTGTTTTTACCTAAATCTGGGCTAAAATGCATGTTTTCTTTATAATGGTTTTCAGGCAGATCTTTTTTATGGTCCATGCTTTCACTGAACTCATGAGTTTTGGAAAACTTGTCTTCCAATTCTAAATACTCACCTTGAATGGACCTAATGTTATAAAACACAGGTCTCTTGAGTTGTAGTAGTTTCATGCATGTTGTCAAGGTAGGTATGGCTCCATCACATTTTCCCTTTATTTCCTTATTTTCAGCATTGTTTATAATTTTGTCTTTTTAGAATCATAAAATCATAAACCACTGTTTACTTGCATACTCAGCTATATGTTTTCCAAGATAATTACTATCATTCAATACTCCTAGATGTTTTATAGCAGAAAAGCTTTTCTGGTATGTAGTTAACCATGCTTTCAGATAGGTAAGTTCTTTGTAATCAATTAGATATGCAGAGTTTTATAATATTTATATTCCCACAGGTTCACTTATGTTGCTGGCTGCTAAATGTATGGGTTATTTTTCTTTTCTAAATCATTGACTAGTATTTTCAGTTTTATGTCCATTACAGCCATTTTAAACATGTTATGCTTAAAATAGTATACCTCATCTTTCTTCCCACTTTGGTTCTCCCGCAGCTGTTTTCTGCCTAACCTCCAAGTCTTATTCTCATACCTGGGTCCACTGGTGCAAGTTCAGTTCTGCCATGGTCTTGGAGAATATCTGGACTGAGTCACTATATGTTGCCAGAAATCTATGGCACATAATCCAGTGGATATCACAATTAAGCCGTATCTCCAGTCTTAAGATCAGTAGGTCATTGCTAATGAAAAGACATTAAGGATACTTCTACTTTGTGAGCTAGTTCAAAGTGTTGAGTTATATTTTCTTAGCAGACTTTGGTAATACTACAGAGTTAAGGGGCCTCCTTTATCTCAATGAGTGTTGGACTAATAGAAGGAGTGATAACAATGTGGGGAGTTACAGCAGTGTCACCTTCCAGTAGCAATGTGAAGGTCAAGTCACAAGGCAGAAAAGATTCAGCGTAGCAGGTAGGCGTGAGGGGTTGGCATTGTGAGCTTTATCAGAACCTGAATATCTGCCAAGGAAATCACATGAGATACTTGGGACTCTGCCTGAAGATGAAAGAGAGTTAGAATTCTTATATATTTAGAAATTTTGTTGAATGAATACTCAGAATCATAGACCTTATTTATGGCTATCACAGATGTTCTCTTTCAGGCTAGAATTGAAAGAGTTATCCATATTACTAAAGTACATGTAAAAAGGAAAATTTTAATACAAGTAAATATTACAAATAAGTACTTGAAGTGGAGAATACTCTCATATTTATACTGCCACTGTTTTGCTTACATTGACTTTTTGTAATAAATATTACAAATAAGAATACAAATAAGTGCCTTAATATACGGGGCTGGAGATGTAGTCAATTGGTTTCTAGGAATAGAGGAAATTGATGTATTTATCCATTTCATTGCATAATATGAAGAACCAAATTACCTGCATTTGAGAGAAGAATTTGGTTTGGGATTCCTCATGCTGAGACAATTTGACATGGTTATTCAAGGTAAAATTGTCCTAAAGCAACAATATTAGGATAGTCATGATTATTTGGCAGTAGAAAAAAAAAAATCCAACATCTTAGCGGCTTAACTCAATAGTTTATTTCTCATTCAGGGAAAGTCCCTTGAAAGTCTGGCCAATTCACCTTTTATTTTCCCAAAGGATGTTACATACTATTATTTTAGACACACAGGTGAGAACATTTGTTTACCCAAATCAGGGCTTAAATCTCTCAAGGATCCTCCACTGAAGGGTAACTGCCTTCTGCTTATTAAGGCAGTCATCTGGGCTGAGGAAGGTTCTACCATCCTCCACCTATATCATCTGGAATATCTACTCTGCTCAGTCAATATGATAGACAGCTAGAGAGATATTGACCAGCTCTTTGATACTTCTGTCCAGCAATGTCCTGTCATATCTGACCACAGCCATTGACCAGACCTAGTCTCATGACTTCACCCAATTGCATAGTGGTAGAGAATTAGAATGAGAAAAGAACCAGACATTGGTGAACACTATAATGTCTACCAAAACAAATTATGGTGATAATTAAGAAATAATAAAATCTGGTTTTGATTTGTAATTTGGAGAGAAAAATATACGCTTTGCAGAAGAATTACGAGAAGAACATTCTTTGAAGAAGTGGTGACTTCTATCAACAGACAGAAGGTGGTCTTAGGATTTTGATTATGTATGAAGATAAGTATTATCACTGCAAACTTAAAAGTGCTTTGTGAAACCAAATTTTTAGAATTGGTTCATATTTTAGAACTGGTCCATATGAACATCAGTTTAAAATATATATCCTTGAGGAGTTACTAATCAACAGGCATACGGCTTCAGTTAAACAAGATGAATTAAGTTCCAGATATCTGTTGTACAACACTGTACCTCTAGTCAACAATTGAACTGTACTTAAAAATTTGTCAGGTAGATCTCATTTTAAATATTCTTACCACAAAAATAAACCTAAAAACATAAAAGAATGGCAGGATATAGACCAAAATATCATCAACAGTTTTTCTTTAAATAGCTGAATTTATTATTTTATGATTTTTGTTCTTCTGTATTTCCTAATTTTTGACAAGGTACATGAATTAATAAACTTATGCATTCCTGCATGCAACTGTATAATGTATATGCATATCTATAATGTATACATATTACTTTCATGACATAAAATATATCCAGTTGACCCTTGAACAATATATTATTGAACAATACATTATTGTTGACTAGTGGTCAACAATAGTGTATTTGACCAATAGTCAACAATAATATATTGTACATTTAAAAATGTATAGAAAGAGTAGATCTCATAAGTGCTCTGACTACAATAAAATAAAATGCTAATCGTTGAACAACAGCAGAATTAAGGGCGCTGACCCTTGTACTGTCAGATCAGAAAGAAAAACTGAAATCAGAAAGTCAAAGATATATTAGTGCTCCTATGTGAATTGCAGCACTATTCACAAAAGCTAAGATGTGGAAACAGCCTAAATGTTCATTGGCAGATGGACGAATATAGAAAACATGGCATATGCATACAGTGGAACATACTCAGCCATAAAAAAGAACATTCTGTCATATGTGACAACACAGATGAAACTCGATGACATTATACTAAGTAAAGCCAGTCACAGAAAGACAAATATTGCATGATTCCACTTATATGAGGTATCTGAAATAGCCACATTTATAGAATCATAGAGTGGAATGGTGGTTACCAGGGACTGGAAGCAGATGGACATAGGGAGTTACTAATCAACAGGCATAAAGTTGCAGTAAAGCAAGTTGAATACCCTCGAGGGATCAGCTGTACGTTTTACCAATAGTCAACAATGTATCCTACACTTAAAAATGTATGGAAAGAGTAGATCTCATAAGTGCTCTGACTACAATAAAAATGATAATAAACACAGATCTAAAAATAATTTCAAGTTGTTGATAACTGCTATGTAGTGTTAAGTTTTCTATAAAATATTACTTGGGTGGAATGGGAATGAAAAATTCTATGTAAGATATGCTAATTTTGAGACACCTGTGAGGCCTCCAAGTGAAGATATGACATTCCAGAGAAAAGGAAGTATGAAAAAGCTGTCAAAATGCAGGGCAAGCACCTTCAAAATTTGTCATACCTATTACATGATTTTTTCTCATCTATATAAATATGAAAATCACAAATTTCATTGAGATAGTAATTAAAGGCAGACAGTGAGTTTGTCTTATGGAGAGATTTATTGCCAAATCTATATTAAGTCCCTGCTTTCCAACTACATTTCCATAACATGCCTCTCCCTTTGCCTGGTATCCTATGCTTACCCTGTCCACCAACTCACACAATGATTCTTGAACTTCAAAGTGCATCAGAATCATCGGGGAGCTTGTTAATAATCCCAGACTCAGGGTCTGCTCCAGAAATACTTTGGGGCAGAAGGATGATATTTGCACTTTAAAGCGTTTCCTGAAGATTCAGATTAATTCATTTGTCACATTATTCTTTCAACAAACATTTATTGAGCATATAGTATGTGCCAGACACTAGAATACAACTCCCTGCTAATAACAATAAACCAAATAAAACTCCCTGCTTTCATAGAGCTTACCCTTGGGGTGAGAGTAAAAGTGACAAAAATACATAAACACAAAATGTAACATAGTACATTTGAAAGTAGTAAGTACTATGGTGCTGGTAGGGATAAGGGGCAGAGAAATTCCGGTCAGAAAAGGGCGAGTCCCTGACGAAACCCCACCTTCAAGCCAAAAAGCACTAAACCCACAGCCCAAAGTGAGAACTTCTATTCCTGTTTTCCCAGGGAAACGTTGCCTTTTCCTAAACCACCCATGGCCCTGCCCCACCTCATTCTGTACCTATAAGGACCCCAGACTCAGCTGGCCTAGGGAGAAGCAGCTGGACACTGGGGCTATGTCTGGATGTCTGAGAGAAGTGGCCTGATGTCAGAGGAGCAGCTTGACGGTTTAACTTTGAACATTCCAGCCAGGGACAGCCAGATGTCAGGGGAAAACTACCTAGTTCCCCCATCTCCTTTTCAGCTGTCCTTCCCACTAAGAACTACTTTCATGAGCAATGAAATCCCCCGCATTTACTGTCCTTCGATTCCTTTGTGCAACCTCGTTTTTCCTGGATGCTGGACAAGAGCTCCGGAGCCACAGGTAGGGATACAAAAGGCTGTCACGCCGGCCCTTTGCCGTCGCTGGTGGAGGGCAGCCGCCTTATGTGAAGAGGCAAAGGGCCCACTGAGCTGTTAATGTTTAAGCCATCCGTGGATGGCAGAGCTAAAAGAACACTAACTTGCCCTCTGGGACTTCGGGGGTTGCAGGAACCCCTACCTGGCTACTTCCATGGGGTTTGTTCCTGCTGGGGCTGAAGCAGCCTGCCGGGTCCAGTGCTCATCCAGTTCCCACCTCGTCTGCTTGCACGCTCCCTCCCATGAGGAGTTGAGAGCATGAGGCTAAGTAAACGAGGCAACCCTGCTGTGAGTCCTGCAAGAGGGTTCAGGGAAACAGCCTCCTTCAGGGCAAATGAAAGGCTTGAACTTTGCTGCCTTGGATTCAAGTCTGCCCACATTAAGCACTATTTTACCATCAGTGACTTGGTCCCGAACAAGCATATTCTATTCTCATGTAGCAAGTATAACATTTCCTGTCACAATATTCTGTAAATGTCAGTATCAAGGTTTACTTCTATTTCCCCTTTAATGAAAATAAACCTTGTTCTTGAGGCCTTATTTCTCCTAATGACTAAACCTAAGTCTTACCAACTTTGCGAATTTGAGGGCTTCCGTCTAAGTGAAGCCTGTATTTCAAGATTCTCCTGTTTCGTCTTCTGCCCTAAGTTCTGTCCGCAGGTCTGACCTCTTATACTGGCCAACCAGGGAGGGGTGGTTTTGGTGGTGGTTGCCTCTTGACTGGGTCTGCTGCTGGTGAAGTTGGCCATCTGTTCTCCTTGCAGTAGTAAAGATCAGTGAGGAGCTGACTGTCTGCCCCTGCTGGCTGGGCTCCAGCTCTGACTGACACTGTGGGTTCTCCACGATACAGTCACATTGTTCATTTCATTGTTAATCTGGCATGAGGCTTGAGTAGTTCATCCAAAACCACATGAGAGCAAGCCCATAGGCGATCCACCGGCTTTCAATTTTAATTGTCATTGCTTCCACCCTGGACATGCGGGAACTTTTAGGATATCCCCAACTCCCTACAGAGGCCATGGGAGACTCACTGCCAGACTGCATCTCAGACATCCCTGCTGCCAATACAAACCCTTCTGTTACTTCTACTCCACTGCAGCTGCCTAGAGTTGGTGTGGGACATTGTGAGAAATTGTCTCCTTCCTGTCCAAGACAAGGAGGTCACGTTCCACTCATCTTCCCATCTGCCATTAAAATGCTTCTGAGATTTCTTCTACTCAGAGTTTTGGCTGCTGAAGATAATGAGGATCCAGGCCCCTACCTTTGCATGAAAACTTTGACTCACCGCAACCTAGCCTTTCAGACCTCTTTTCCACAGGCAAAGGAGTACAATGATTTCCTCCTTGGGCCCAGAAAAATGTCTTGAGTCACCTTTATCTTGAGCCTATTTCTGGCAGAATAAATGTGTTGCATCAAAAATTTGGAGCAAACCCAAAACGTGAATACTCATCAGGGCTAAGTTGACGTTTGTGCCCTGTAAGGGATTGGCTAGTGCTGGGAACGAAGAGGCTTTTTGTTTCATGGACTTGGATGGGCAGGAGTAAAGGCCTGTGGTCATGGCCATTTTAATTCACAAAACAGAGCTCCCTTCCCATTCAGTTAAAAATAAGATCCTTAAAGGGTAATCTATTGTTTAAGAAAATCATCTACTAGCAAAAGGAAATAACACAAAACATGGCTTAGCCTGGATTCCAGATGGGAAAATGTCTCCCTGAAAATGTTGATCTATGGGCTTACCATTAAACAAGTCTGGCTTTATGCTACTCAGGAAGTAGAAGATTCTCCAAACTCGCAGAATTCTTTCCAATATATCTGTATACTAAAAATAAAATTCTAAGGCTCCCCAGCCATCTGAATGGACTTCCTCCTCAGCCAGGGCTCTTTTAAAATGTAACCTGAAAGACTGGTTCAGGCCATGAAGGGAAGTGGGGGTATGACTTGCCTCATTACACCTCTCCGGCATTAACACCAGCACTGACTTTAATTCTGATTAGAAACATTTTAAAACCTGTTCTCTCTCAAGCCTACTGCCTGGAGGCTTCCTGTGCATAATAAAACTTTGGTCTCCACAACCTCTTAACTCAGACATTGCTTTTTTTGATCCAAGGTCTTTAGAAAAACTCAACCAATTGTCAACCAGAAAATATTTAAATTTACCTATAGCCTGGGAGCCCCTCAAACTCCCCTGCCCCCTTCAAATTGTCCTGCCTTTCTGGACTAAATTAATGTATTTCTTAAATGTGTTTGATTAATGTTTCATGCCTCCCTAAAGTGTATAAAATCAAGCTGCACCCCAACCACCTTGAACATGTTCTTAAGACCTCCTGAGGACTGTGTAATGGGCCATGGCCGCTTGTATTTGGCTCAGAATAAATTTCTTCAAATATTTTACAGAGTTTGACTCTTTGTCCACATATCAATTTCCAATCCCAGATTTTCAGGTTTTCCTTTCTTTATTCCTTTAGTAGCATTTATCTCTATTGTACTATATATCTTGTTTGTTTATTGTCTCTGCCTCCCCAACATAGAATATAAGTAATGTGAAGGCAGGTGTTTTTTTTTGTTTTGTTTTGTTTTTTTCTTTTTTGAACACACATTTATTGAGCATTTGTTATAGGCCAGCTACCATGCTTGACATTGGAAGTGAAAAGGGAAGGCACCTTCCTCATTATCAAGGATACGGGGTCTTCTAGTGGGCAAGATGGACCTATATGCAGATAATCAAAACATTAGTGCACAGATAAGACTTAGCTGCCAGTAAGTATCTGCTCCATCATATCCCTCTATATGCAATCTTAGAAGAGTATATGTATTAAATGA
>NW_012104176.1:1884752-1915479 GCF_000951045.1 Mandrillus leucophaeus | reverse complement strand
TGACAGTGGGGTGTTGAAGTCTCCCATTATTATTGTATGGGAGTCTAAGTCTTTTTGTAAGTCTCTAATGACTTGCTTTATGAATCTGGGTGCTCCTGTATTGGGTGCATATATATTTAGGATAGTTAGCATTTCCTGTTGAATTGATCCCTTTACCATTATGTAATGGCCTTCTTTGTCTCTTTTGATCTTTGGTGGTTTAAAGTCTGTTTTATCAGAGACTGGTATTGCAGCCCCTGCTTTTTTTTTGTTCTCCATTTGCTTGGTAGATCTTCCTCCATCCCTTTATTTTGAGCCTATGTATGTCTCTGCGTGTGAGATAGGTCTCCTGAATACAGCAGACTGATGGGTCTTGACTCTTTATCCAGTTTGCCAGTCTGTGTCTTTTAATTGGATCATTTAGTCCATTTACATTTAAGGTTAATATTGTTATGTGTGAACTTGATCCTGGAAGGCAGGTGTTTTATCTGGTGTGTTCACTACTGTAGCCTCTGGTGATTAGAACAGTGCCTTGGTATTCAGTTAAGTATTCTTTTAGCAGTGACTGTTGTATTAAATATAAATAGTGGTTTTAGGATAGGTAGTAATATCTCTGTAATCACAAAACAACTCTAGTAAGAGACCCTCCACTCAGGCCATACAGGATTTCTGCAAATATTTCTGAAGATGAATTCCTAATCAAAAATTGTAAAATTCACTAAGAATCCACTAGGAATGAGAGTCATCATACACTACAAAAAACCAATATTAGATACTCAAGAACTTTAATTAAATTGTTAGATAGATATGAAATCAAGTTGCTTAAAATGGAGACCTTAAAAAATAATTCAAAACATAAAGAATAAAGATGTTTTAAAAATGATTTAGTGTATTTGAAACAAAATACCCAGCAACAGCAAACTAAACCTTTGTTAGGAATAATGCTCAAAAATCCTAAGGACACTGAATGCTCGAACAAAGGATTCTTAGCAAAGCAATTTTACTTCTGCGCAGAGGGATACTTCCTTGGCCAGTTGCCATGAAAGCACACCTGAACAAAGGGGCACGAGAGCATTTATTCCTGACGCGAGTCCTGCCCCTGTACCATTTCCCCATTGGCCAGGGAATCTAACTAATTGTACAATCTAAACTAATCCCTGTTGGCTAAACATTTGATTTTTTTTTTAGATAGGGTGGGCATGTAGAAGAAAGTGAAGAGGAAGGGAGAAGGGGTGTCTGTAATCAGCTGGAAAGTTAGTCCTCTTTCCAAATAAGGAATGTGAGCTGGTACTGATGACGCTTGGTACTGTGGCATGCCTGGGCATCTAACAAAGTCCAAAAGGAAAAAAAGGGGGGCACTATGAATTAAAGAATAAAAGATTGATCAGATTATTTGAAGAGAAACATCATCATATCCCACATTTTAGAAATGAATCATGGAATAATTTAAATTATAAACACAATAGCCAGATTAAACAAAAAAAATTAAATAGAGCCAAAAAGAACTTAAAAAGTTAATATTGCAACTTAATTTAATATTTTAAATAAAACATAATTCCAGTATCTTATCTCCGAAAGATAGGATTAAGAATTTTTAACAATTTACTTCTGTATGCATTTTTCTATTTTAAAAGGTTTTCATAAAAAACATATATTGTAAAATTAGAAAAAAAAAATTGGAAACTTTCATGTTTGTTGACCTTTACAGTAATTACATTGAAACTCTCAAAGGAACAAAAATATTAAGTTAAAAGTTATTCAACCAAAAAACAACGCTTGCTCTTTGATGCTTTCCGTAATTGCATCATTTTATTCTGAAAAAAATTTAGAAAACAATCTAAGCACTTTGAGATTTAAATATGAGAAAGTCACTCCCTTTTTCCTATAGCCTTCCCTCAGGAAAAGCATTCTTATTTTAAAAGTCTATAGGTGACAATTTAACTACAAAATGGGAAAGAATGATTATTGGAGGATAATTTCTAAATACTATCTTAATAAATCATTCAGGGCAGAGGTATTGATACTTGGAATGTCCTCTGGGGTGTTTTGTGAATTCGACCAGGCTTCCTTTCTGAAGGGAAGGTAGAAAATTCCAGAACTGTGAGTAAGACAGAGCTACTATATTTTTACCTTCGAGGAGATATCCCCTAATGCTATTGGACAGAGTCTAAATTTAAAGTTTATGTTGCAAGTCTATTCAGACCTTACTCAAAGCAGAAAACAAGAAAGTAAATCAATGTTTTGTTTTTGTGGTTTATCAATAAGCATAGATTATATGCCAATATAAATGTAGAAACTGTTATGTTTATTATTTTCCTTCAGAACCAATGAATCAGGTATAATAGGGAGGACAAATTGATTAAGATTTATGTTAAATCAAATTAAAGTTTTGTGTTTTTTTTTTAAACCAGTTTGATTCTTTATTCTAACTTGTAAACTGAGAGTTCTAGAAAGGTTTACACTGCTAAGCAGTTGCCTGAGATGAAAATTTGCCAGTGAGTAGCTATAGCACAAATTTGTATTTTGGTAAGCTCTCTCCTAAAATTAAAACTAGTTACTGACCACCTCGTTTAGCAGTTCTTGGAATATAGTCTGGAATATATGATTTGGAAAAACCCAAATCAACCTATAGGTCCCTAAATACCTTTGAAGAGGACAATGAGATAAAACTATTTTCATAATAATACTAAGAATTATACTAAGAATTATTTACCTTTTTTGCTCTAATTTTCTCATGAATGAATTGCACAGTTTTCCATAAGTTACAATCAAAATAAAGATAATCCTTTTGAGTTCCGTGTTATTTTTTAAGAGTTTTTAAATGAATTCCAACATCAAAATGTTTGCGAACTGATGACCTAATTCATTGAGCTGGTACATACCTTCTCTCCTAAAATTAACAGTGGCCCTGTGTTTCCTTTGGAGATGATAAATTCAGGGTTTTTGTTGTTATCCTTTGCTTTCTTTTTTTTTTCTTTCCCTTTCCACGTCTTTTCTAAACCTCTTTGTCTTCATCCAGCTTTACTCCTGTTGCTTGGAGCTTCCCAATACAAAACAAGAGTGAGATCTGAGGAAGAGGTTTTTTTCCCTAAGGAATAAAATGTATTTGTTAAAAAGATACAAGGATGCTAAATTTGTTAAATAGAGATGATAATTAAGATCTAAAGTGCCACATATGAGGTAACAAAGAGAGATGTGAGACAGAGCACCAAATAGAACTTACAATAGTGTCCAGAGAACAACAGCACACTCTTCGCTCCAACTCACTCAGAGTGCACAAAAGCAGTACAGGAATAAAGAAACTGGGAGGAAGGTGTCTTTGGGGAACTTTGAGTCATAGCCCCATGCAAGGGGTGAGAGGTAGGGTTATTTTATCTTTCATCGCAAGTCAAGAGAGGAGCTTAAGTGGACCAGTATGAGCCAAATGTGAGACACTTGCATTTTGAAGAAACTTTAATTAATGATGTCTGACTTCCATCTTGGAAATTTGGAAGACCTGAAATGAATTAGCCACTGCTTTCTTGGTAGATGGGCCAAAGCAGAAATGTTTTAGATGGCCATGGGATTTTACACTCCAGAGAAAAGAATGCATGAGTGATTGCACTGGACCAGATAAGGGCATGTTTTACATGCATGCACACTCTGGTCCATGTTTTACATGCATGCACACACACACACACATATATGTATGCACATACGATACAACATACTATGAAGAAAACAAATCTTGATAATAGCAACTGAGATTGATGGGGAAGAATCTTACATCAGATTGAGTGGTCAGAGAAGGCCAGTCTGAGTCGGTGATGTTTCAGTTAAACTACCAATAAGAAAAAAGCCATCTCTGCAAAGAACATTCAAAGCAGAGTAAATAACCAGGTGTGCATAAATTCTGCATGCTTAAAGTCTAGCGGGAAAAAAAAAAAACCCCGGGGAGGCTGGAGCCAAGCTGAGTTTTGGAAGATAGGAAGATGAAGGCAGGAACTAGATCAGCAGGGTCTTGTTGCCCAAGGTAAGACCCATATAGCTCTGCTGATGAGAGACAGGATGAGCTGGATTTCCTAGGCGGACTAAGAATTCCTAAGCCTAGCTGGGAAAGCTGACTGCAACTACCTTTAAACAGGGGGCTTGTAAGACAGCTCACACCCAACCAATCAGGTAGTAAAGACGACTCACTGAACTACAAATTAGGCTACAACAGGAGGTAAAGAAATAGTCAAATCATGTATCGCCTGAGAGCATGAGGTGGGGGGACAATGATCAGGATATAAACCCAGGCATTTGAGCAGGGAGCAGCAACCCCCTCCGGGTCCTCTCCCATTGCATGGAAGCTCTGTTTTCACTCTATTAAATCTTGCAACTGCACACTCTTCTGGTCTGTGTTTATTACGGCTGGAGCTGAGCTTTCACTTGCTGTCCACCACTGCTGTTCGCTGCCGTCCCAGACCTGCCATTTACTTCCACCCCTCTGGATCTGGCAGGGTGTCCACTGCGCTTCTGATCCAGTGAGGTGTGCCCTTTGTCGCTCCAGATCAGGCTAAAGGCTCGCCATTGTTCCTGCCCGGCTAAGTGCCCGGGTTCATCCTAATTGAGCTGAACATTAGTTGCCAGGTTCCAGAGTTCCCTTCCCTGACTCATAGCTTCCAACAGAGCTATAACACTCACCGCATGGCCCAAGGTTCCATTCCTTGGAATCCGGCCAAGAACCCCAGGTCAGGGAACAAAAGGCTTGCCCCATCTTGAAAGCAGCCTGCCACCGTCTTGGAAGTGGCCAGCCACCATCTTGGGAGCTCTGAGAACAAATACCCACCCATAACACTGATATCTTCTTCCATGTACTATTTAAGGTTTACAGTAATTTTCCAAACATTCAATGAATTTGAGGTTTCATATTCTTTGTCTTGGAGCTTTCAAGGGAAGTCATAGAAACTATAATTTTATGGGTTCTGAGGAGATTGAGTATGACTGTCTCTATAGTTTTATTAATATCTAGCTAATCCCATGAAGTCCTCTAATAATGGTCCGAAACATTAATTTTAACAAAGGCTGTGTTTATTACATGAATGCTCTGAGTAGCAGTAGAGGTATTTTGGGCCAGATGTTATAATTCCTATTCTATTTTTATTTCCCTGATCTCTGTATTAACTCTTGATTTTAGGAACACTTGTGCTAGAAAAAACTTTGACATTCTTTAGAAGCAAACCCAAATCAACCAATTTATTTGGCAATATCATAATTATAATGTTGGTCTTTATATTGAAGATATTTTATCTAATCTTGGAAGAATTTAAAACGTTCTTTAATAGGTACTACTTTAACTGTTTGTCTATTATTTAAAAAATATTGTCAAATATCCATTGTCCATTCTTTTAGGTGAGTCTTTTTCAGATGTAAGAATAAAGAAATGAAAAGCAAATAACTCTTCTCCTATTTCTTCAAGAATCTCTCATTCTACTTGGAAAGATGTGTGTGTGTACATATATATTCCAAATACATATAATTGAACATATATACATATTTAGAATAATGCAGTTATAAACTTGTAAAGATAAATAATATTATAGTTAATAAAATCTGCAGAAATTTAGAGGGGCGATTTTAATAGGACTACGAAGACAATTGAGCATCTTCCTTGAGGAGGAACACAATAAACACGAGCCTGAAGAATGACAGGAATTGAATAGTAGAGTATGAGACGGATGAAGCATGCAGGCATGAGTTGGTATAAAACATGGCTATGGAATCACATGAAACTTAGTTTGGAAAGCTGAGGAGGTCAATTTGGAAAAAAGGAGTGTATTGGTGAAAAGAATTGTAATAAAATTGGAAAGAAATTTTCAAACCAGAATAAGTTATTGTCTCTGCTTTAACAGTAGATGTGACAGAACACCTAGAAGTTACTGTGAGGAAATATTTTAGATCTGCTTGGAAATTCTTCTTTTTCAGTAATAGGTCACACGCTATGAACAGCTTTTAAAAGGAGCAGTCAGGACTTGCCCGTGACCTTCCTGAGAAGTATGCTTACAAAATAACATTTAACAGTTTATAGACCATACTTCAGGATTGGCAAAATGTAATGGGATGCTCATTTTGGCCCTACCATAATAAACTTAATGATTCAGCTTGAGAATACACCAGAATTATTTATTAGTGCCACAGATATTCACATCTGCTCCCATGGCAACCCATCATTAAATAAGGCATGACTAGGAAAAGGATAAAAAAAAATCTTTAAGGTTAATGCATGTTTCTTTAAATAAGTATTTGTAAATTGACACACAACTTTATAATTTGGTCATAAACTTCAAGGAAATGATACTTTTAAATTTAGGGCTTGTCCCTGAGAGCTAGACTTGAAGGAGCAGTCACACACAGGACACACTTGTGTCCTGCCCTAATTCTTGATATTGCAAGTTCAAGCACTATTTTATCTCCTTACATTTCCACTGCAAATTAATTTTACTTGTCTCATGAAGAAGATTAATTTTACCTCTAGTTTTGCTCTCCTTCAACTCTTTCTCTTCACTTTTGGCAGAATGGTCTTTCTAAACTGAGACAGAAGCAGATCTGATTACGCTACATTGTGTTTAAAATCTCAATGATTCTTCATTTTTTTTTTGAGGGTGAAGGTTAGGCTGATTCAGATGAAGAAAATCATTTCACCAGTCTTCTGATCGCTGTTTAGCTATTACATCCTTAGAGAACTCCCCAATACCACTTTCACCAGGTTAATTTCACCTGTTAAGCTTTCAC
This sequence comes from Mandrillus leucophaeus, assembly GCF_000951045.1. NCBI lineage: Eukaryota > Metazoa > Chordata > Mammalia > Primates > Cercopithecidae > Mandrillus > Mandrillus leucophaeus. The sequence goes on along the minus strand of NW_012104176.1, from coordinate 1,908,747 downwards.
AGCACCATGCATTTGTTACAGTTTTAGCATTTATCACAATTGTATATTTATGACTGGTGTCATTATTGATAAAATGTTTGTCTCCCTCACTAGACTGCAAGTTGGATGACGGCAGGGACAAAATACAGTTTTACAACCTATTCTTTTCTCAGCCACTAACACAGGACTTAACAAATACAAAGAACTTGATAAACAGTTGTTGATATTTCGATGATGCACGAATGAACAGATTAACTTATGACCTGCACAGATAATATAGCCATCACGTATTACATTCACAGAACCATAACATGTTTGAGAAGAAAAGTATGTTTGAAATGTTTCATTCTGAATCCCTCATTACTTTGATAAGAAAATTAAAGCCCAGAAACTGAATGACTTGCCCAAGATTATATAGCTAATCAGAATGAGAGCTGGGTTTATAATCTGGGTTTCCACTACCACTCTGAACTTTTAAAAACTTATGTTATAGCTCCTCTCAGCGAACCTCCTCATTCCAAAAGTGCAAGCTAAGGACCAGAGTCATAATAAATTTGTGTGGCGGTTGGGTGGCTTTGGTCAGAAGTGTCTCCACCTGTCTCTATACCTTTAGGGATCACGAAATAGTTGAATTTCATAAATCTGACAAAGTTGCATTTGGTATGATCTCTTCCCTGTGCCAGACACCTTTCCCCCACCATTTCTTAGACTACTGTTCTCACCATGCATATCATGGTGACAGAAGGACTAGGAAATGAGTCTGAATGGAACCAGAAAATATCCACACCTCCAGAAAAAGAACTCAACAATCAGATCCAATGATAGTAGTTTTAGTCCAGCCTGTTCACACAGCCATGCATGAAATGTGAGCTTATTAATACATCCCATCAACTTCAGTTCATTCATCTCTAAACTCCTTAAAAATACTTATTTCTAAGATCCTTTGTTTCTAAAAATGTCCCAAGGAATTCTCTTCCTCATCATTTTTTTAACTTTTTTTCCTGCTCAATTTTTATGAATTTGTTGCCTCTTAATTATAGCAGTGGAACTCAGTGTGAAGTAAACACCACTCAATGTGTCCCTCATTCATTGCAATGTCTCATTACCGAGTGGGTCAGATCAACTAATGTCTTTGCTCCCTTGGGAAGCTTGGGGTTACCCCTAGGTAGTCCGATAGAGTAGTAGGTTGGCCATTTAATCTCCCCCCATTCTCCATTTCACTTCCTTTCTTGTGAACACAAAAGAACTTTAAGCGATCTGTTCACGGCATTGAAATGCCAACCTTAGTTGGTACTTTGAAAACTCAAAGCCTTTTACAAGATGAATAGCAAACTGTGGATGACAGCTCCTGTGGAGCCATTATTGAATTGCAGCCCTGATGGCTGCATTACTTTGGATTTAGATAAAAGACTCCATACAAGACAAATGGTAGGAGGACATCAAACAAGACTGTGTCCATACAGTGACAGAAGCAATCCAATTGAAGAAGCTGTTGATTTCCCCAAGGCTACATACTATTTCTTCCTGAGTAATTTATATTAGGAAACTAAAGATTGTATATTCATCTATTCATCTTCTATTTATACTTTTCTCTAAAAATACGAATGTCCAGTTGTCAAATCGAAGTCTTACTTCTCTGTTCTTGCCTGGAAGAGAAATATCGATACGGGAACGTGTTAATTATTTTGTATTGTGTTTTATTTAACCACAATAGCAGTGTGTGTAAAGGTTATAGACTGAGAGTTACAATCTATAATGATCAGATAAAAAGATTAGTCAGCAAATCGATAGTTCCCTGTACCAACAGGAAGCTTGGTATATTCAAGGCAACAATGAGTACAAAGGGTACAGATAAACATCGGGCACCTTTATTTAGATGAAAACTAATTCTAGAGAACTTCCACCACCTCATTAATTATGTACCAACCTTCAGGAGGAACTGGGTGAAACATCATTACGGGCTTTTGGAATGTGTTGGAAAATGCTTCTGGCTCTATAAAAACTGTATAAAATCAGAGCTTTTCTTTCTGTTGGCTGGCAGATGTTCACGCAAACCCAGTTACTCAAAATGGAAAGGGTTTCATATATTGAACTTGCATACATTTTTTTTTTTTGCATTCAAAATCTTGGGAATGAGAATGTAGGAGGCTGTAGCTTTAGAAGTACCACCAGAATTGTTTAAAACATGGATTTAAATATTAATCTACTTAGTAGGGACATAGCACCCTTTATATATGCTTTATCCTTAACCAGCTCTCTATGTTGACATCTTTTTTAAAAAAATTAATGCCTTTCTGATGTGAACTTTGCATTGACTAACTTTCATAATAACAATTTCCTTTCCTTTTCCTGTTTTATTTGGCATAATCTATCTTCCTTCCGCCCTTCCCTTGTATAAAAGCTAATCCGTTGAAAAGTGGATTTGGATTGGCTGAATTGTGAACTTTGAATAGAATCTTTGGAGTGGAATGGGGAGCTTTGTTTAAATTAAGATCTCTTTTGGAATTACATGTAACTTCATTCATTTGCATAACCATCTTTTGAATGGGGACTCTTTTTAGCATTTTTGACTTTGAGTATTTCTAAAATCAGACCTGCTCTCTTCTGGAAAATTATTCAATTATTCAGGAATTCATCAAGATGAAAGCAGAATATCATTTGTTTGGAAGAGAGTCAGACAAAAGAATAGATTTCAATAAGCTCAAAGTTCTTAGAAATAACTTTAATGGTGTCTAATAGGTAATTCCTGTTTCACACCAATAATTAATACCAAAGAAAAAGTAAGAAAAGAAAAAAGAACTAAAGGAATCTGACAATTGAGCTCAGTAAAAACAGTTTGATTTTCCTGAAGCAATCCTCAGATATTACTTTGCATGATTGCTTTTAGCACTTTTTTTCTTTTTCTGTTCTTTTTTTTTTTTTTCAGATGGAGTCTCACTCTGTCGCCCAGGCTGGAGTGCAGTGGCGCGATTTTGGCTCACTGCAAGCTCCGCCTCCCGGGTTCACGCTATTCTCCTGCCTCAACCTCCCAAGTAGCTGGGACTACAGGCTCCCGCCCCCATGCCCTGCTAATTTTTTTGTATTTTTAGTAGAGATGGGGTTTCACCATGTTAGCCAGGATGGTCTCGATCTCCTGACCTCGTAATCTGCCCGCCTCAGCCTCCCATAGTGCTGGGATTACAGGCGTGAGCCACCGCGCACTGCCAGCATTTTTTTAAATCCACATTTTGCAAGTTAGAACGGGTGTGTATTGATTTCCTTCTTCTGAATCAAATTATTCCTTTAGATGTGCTTCTACAACTCTCTCATACTGAATCCAATGTGAAATACAACCTATATTATGTCTCTTAAATGCAAAACGCTAGGGATGTGTGTGTGTGTGTGTGCGTGCGTGCGCATGCATGTTTGGTCAGTCTCCAGGAATGTGTGAACAAACCTAGCTACTGCTAATTGTCAAAAAAAAAAAAAAAAAAAAAAAAAGTGCTGTCTTTCCTGTTGCCTTTGGGAGGTTGTGTGTTTGGCAACAGTTGTTTTTTTTGTTTTGTTTTGTTTTTTTTTTGAGCTCACCTTAGCTGTGAGTATTTATATAGCAACTGAACCATTGAAGAGGGGTTCTGATTAGCTTTCATTCGAGCCAATCAGCAGTCATCTGGAGAACTGGCTGAGACCTGGGTTACTAGTAATCCTATTGCACCTCCGGGGTAGACTAACAGTTGTTGTCAAATTTAGTGAAACACTTTGACTTCTAATGTCTATTTAGCTGAAGGCTACTATTCCTCTCTGACTTCCTCTCCTCCCTTACTCATCTTCATTCTCTTTCTCCCTGTTTTCTTCCTTTCCTTTCTTCCTTCTTTCCTTTCTTCTCTTAACATCATAGTAGCATTTTACACCTCACAAAGTAATTTCACACTCCACCTCTGCCATGATTCAGGCCCTCTTCATTTCTTGCCTGGGTTACTACCACGGGCTCCTAATTTATCTCATTCCTCTCTCACTGACTCCCACCACCCCTGCAGTTGCTACACCCTGATCTTCCACAATGCAGGCAGAGCAATCTTTCTAAAACACATCCTTCTGCTAAAAATACTTCAGTGGCTCTGCACCACATCGAGGAAAATGATCAAACTCCTTAGAAAGGCATCCAAACCTTTTCCTGGTCTGGTAATTGTTTATTTCCCTGGTCTTATCTTCCAAATTCTCCCAGGCCATACGGATTTCCAGGCATATCCAGCTTCTCACACATCCCTGCCTTTGCATAGGCCGTGCAAAGTTCATCTCTCTTCTCCATATCTTACCCTTCACCTGGATCTCTATTTTTGGTCTGGCTAACTCTAATCTTCTATTTAAGCCTTAGCTAAAGAAATTTCTCTTTGAATTCTTCCAAGACCAACCACCTAGGGCTGTCCTCTCCAGCACCCCCACCACACATGCATGCACGCGCGCACACACACACACACACACACACACCCTACCACCACCACACTCACATTGACTTGGGCTAGGATCCCATTATATCCCTACATGTCATTAACTATACTGCTGTGATAATAATAATGTATTGGAATTGCTGATTTACTTTTATTTTATAATTTTATTTATTTATTTATCTTTGAGACAGGGTCTTGCTCTGTCCCCCAGGCTGGAATGCAGCGGCTCAATCTCGGCTCACTGCAGCCTCTGCCTTTGGGTTTAAGTGATTCTACTGCCTCAGCCTCCCAAGTAGCTGGGATTACAGGCATGTATTTGTAAAAATACAAAAATACACACCCGGCTGATTTTTGTATTTTTAGTAGAGACAGGGTTTTGCCATGTTGGCTTGGCTGGTCTTGAACTCCTGGCCTCAAGTGATCCACCTGCCCTGGACTCCCAAAATGCTGGGATTACAGGCGTGAGCCACTGCACTGGCCCTCTGCAATTGTTGATTTACTTTGATATCTCTTCTTCTACAGCCATGATTATTAAACCTGTCATACTATAAACCCCTTTAGCAATTTGCTAAAACCCATAACCCCATTCACTTTTGAATGCATAAAAAGCAAATATGTACAATTATAAAATATATGCCTGTTTATTTTCTAAAGCATTAAGAAAGTCGAGCACCAAGTCCACTGATGTAATTTGAAAGCAGTAGTGAGTAAAAACATTTTAAGATATCATCAGCCACTCTACTATGATATTTGTCCTTTCTAACTGTGACAAAATACTTCTGTGGTTTGTTCTCTGCATGTATATATTTTTTTAATGCTGTTTTCTTTGGAGATAATGTAAAACTAAAAATATAATTATATCAAGCCAGTTCATGGAGAATCTGTATTCTAGAATTTTGTTTTAGTTTTAGACTATAAGGTCTTTGAGGTTTTCGTTTTAATAAATCCATGCCTTGCACATAGTATTGGGACATGGGCAACTAATTTGTTGCCCAAATTAGTAAGAAAAGAAATAGTTTCATATTTCATGTAATTTAAACTTTAAAAGCCTCCCTGTTAATTAGACTTTATTATTCTGATCACATATTAAGAAATTGAAGCTTAGAAAGGTTAAATACATTTCCCTAGTTCACAGGGCTTTAAATGTCTATTCCACCATAAAGTTGCCTCTCATTTATTAATTAAGTTACTCAGTAATGACTTATATTGTATATAACCTATCAAATAGTCAAGAGAAAGGGAACAAGCATGGAAAGGTTATACCATCAGTTTCTAAAAGGAAAAGTGTATTTATGATACCTTAGGTAACTCTTGGCTCCCATTATATTAATGTTCCATCATTATGGACCAGCTGATTGTGTGGCATTCATTTGGACCTTAGAAAAAGTCTGAGACCATGTAGGGGATGAGCGTGACATCCCTGAGAGTTTGTCTCACCGGGAGAAATGCTTACTTGGACTCAGGAACAACATGAGAATAGAAATAAGGATGGAAATGCTACTTCCTCAACAGCCTGCTAAGGGAGCAGTGGTTGTATAGCCTTGGCTTTTTGTTTCATTAGCTCTCTTTGAGTGGAAGAATAAAAGAAAATGACTGAAACTAGGACAACCCTTTCACATTTCAGGATACAAACGAAGGAATGTTCGGTGTGCTCTATTCTGCCCTGCGCATTGAAATGGTCAGACCATTGTGTGGCACAATAACTCTTTTTCCAGGACAGTGGTTGTTATTGTGCCTTTCTGCTGTTCTGTTTCTCTCCTGTCTCTTTGCCTTCTTTAATTTTTTTTTTCTGTATCTAGTCTACAAAGAAACCACTTAGTAGCAATGCCTGGGCAGACTTCTTAAGAAAAGCGAAGTGAGAGAGAGACACCAGCCCCCCTTCTCTCCCTAACACATAACACACACACACACACACACACACACACACAATGGAAGAGATGGAGGTGGTGCGAACACTGGAACTTACAAGCTGTGTTGATGCAAGGGTACAAAGTCACTTTAAACACACCAAACCCTTGTTTCCCCTAGCATGAGAAATCAAACAAAATAGAAAACGATTTACACTGTTAAGGTTTGGAAACTTGGCATAAGGATAGTTAAGCTCCTGCCATCTGAAATATCTCTAATTTAGGTATTTCTTGATCTGTCATTTTATGCCTATATATTTGATGAGTCAAACTAGCAACATCAGGAATTGCACAATAGTTTCTTGGGAGCTCCAGCAATAAGATGTGTTATATAATATTAGTTAGACAAGACAGTGAGAACCTGAATAGCTAGGGTACTTTAGAACAGGGTGCTAATTTAACTGTGAGGCCATACGGAAATCCTCATTGGTTCCCACTGTTGCTATTACAATTTTTAAATACTTTAAATTACTTTTTTCCATTTTATTACTTAGAGAATGGTGCCCATACTTTTAATTTTTATTATTGTCTCATATTAGTGCTGGGGTATTAGTCTGTTGTCACAGTGCCATGAAGAAATACCTAAGACTGGGAAATTTATAAAGAAAAGAGGCTTAACTGAGTCACAGTTCTCCATGGCTGGAGAGGCCTCAGGAAACTCACAATCATGGTGAAAGACACCTCTTCACAGAGCAACAGGAGAGAGAATGATTGCCGAGTGAATGGGAAAGTCCCTTGTAAAACCATCACATCTCGTGAAAACTTACTATCATGAGAACAGCATGGTGGAAACTGCCACCATGATTCAGTTGTCTCCACCTGGTCCTACCCTTGCCACATGGGGATTATTATAATTCAAAGTGAGATTTGGGTGGGGACACAGAGCCAAGCCATATCAGCTGCTATAATAACTGAAATTGTGTCATTTATAAAGAACATAAATTTATTTCTCACAATTCTGAAAGCTGAGAAGACCAAGCTCAAGGTATCAATGATTTTGGTGTCTGATGAAGGCTCAGTCTGTGCTTCCAAGATAGTACTTTTACCACTATCCTCCAGAGAGGGTCAGTGCTGTGTCTTCACATGGCAGAAGGGATGGAAGCACAAAAATGGACCTAGGAGTTCCTTTTGGCCTTTCTATGAGGTTGCTAATCCCATGAAATAATCACCTTCTAAAGGTCTCACCTCTTGATAGTATCACATTAGGTCTTAGGTTCCAACATATTCATTTTAGGGAGACATATACATTTAAGCCATAGCTATTATTATTATTTAATATCAAGGCACCTTTCTCTAACTCATGGACGTAATTCTAATCACTATTGCTTAGCAGTCATAGTACTATAGACCAAGGGATAAAATTAAGATGCCGAGGAACACTATAAAAATTGTTTTCTTTGCCTAGAGAAGGAATTGTTTTTGTGTTAAGAAAGCACAAAAAGGCCTGGCGTGGTGGCTTACACCTGTAATCCCAACACTTTGGGATTGGATTGGGATGGATGTGGATCACGAGGTCGGGAGATCAAGACCATCCTGGCTAACACAGTGAAACCCTATCTCTACTAAAAATACAAAAAACTTAGCCAGGCATGGTGTTGAGCACTTGCAGTCCCAGCTACTCGGGAGGTTGAGGAAGAAGAATGGCATGAACCCGGGAGGTGGAGCTTGCAGCGAGCCGAGATTGTGCCACTGCACTCCAGCCTGGGCAACAGAGCGAGACTCCATCTCAAAAAAAAAAAAAAAGCACCCCAAGTCAGACAGCTCTGAATGTGACTCACAGGGATGCTATTTACAAGCTATGTGTCCTTCCACAAATCGCTTGACTTCTTTCATCCACTCAGCTCCTTCAAAACATGGTGGTGGTGCAATTTTACAACCTACTTAATATTGTTGTATTGAGAATTAAATGAGTTAAATAAATGGATGATGTTTGTACTGTGCTTAACTCAGTGTCTGGCACACAATGAGAATTTAATAAATAATGAATAGCTGTTATTATCCAAGTCCTGTTGTAAACTTGTTAAATTGTGATCTGCCTTCAAATGGAGTACACAATAAGGACAACTGAATATTAAGTACAACTAATATTTGTCTACATTTTACTTTTGTACAAAGTATGATAAAATACATCATTTAAGTCTCATAAATTCCACAGTGTAGTTACGATTCTTTTCCTCATTTTAACAATGGGAGCGGGGCTGAATCTTGGATAGTTTAAGTGACTTGCTGAAGGTCCAAGCTAATGTATGGTACAGTGAGAGCAGATTGTCTTCAAAAATCCATTTCTTGGTTCTCATGAGCTGTAGTTTTATTTAGATGCAATTAATTAAGTCTCCGATAAGTATAATTACTTTTTTCCCTCTTGTTTCTTATAGTCACCTGTATTGTCCAATAAAGGATACAGCTTTGATGTGCAGAATAGCTATCTGGAAAGCTTATTAAAACATGAATTCCTTTCTTCCTTTCCCTCTCTGACTCTAAAAATTCTTATTCAACATGTCTGGCATAGGGCAGAGAGGTTGCCTTCCTAACAAGCTCCAGGAGGTGCTGAGGGTACTGGTTCTGGGGCCACATTTTGGCAAACACTGCCTCCAGCTATTTTTACCATCAGTGAATATCTTGCAGTACATTTCATGAAGAAACTTCACAGTCATTGCTTTATTTAGGCAGAAAGGATGGAGCAGCCCTCTTTTCCAAGTAAGTTGTCCTGAGATGCATCTTTTTGGCAGCCATTCTATCGAGCTCCTAATCAGGCACGAATAGAATAATGCCATTTGTAATACTGGTGATGGAGGCACGCTTGCAAATTTCAGGCGAGGTTTTGGTGCACAGCACTTTTCATTGTCTTCCCACAGCAATTTCAGGCTCCTGCTGCCTGCCCCGTGACCATCTCTCGTTAAACCTCTGTGAGTAGCCCTGCTGCAACCATGAATCATACTCTGAGGGCTTCACACAGGCTGGGTTTATTGAGCTGCATTATAGGAGACTATATCTCAGATGGCCCCAGTGCAGCCAAAACAATCTGTCACTTTTAATTCTTCCTGTCACCTCATTAAGTATATGGCAACATTGACAATAAAACACATTTTCAAACAAACACACAACACACGCACTACCCCAACTGCAACATTTCCTCTTCTTATATTCAGATGTGGTTATAAATATCCAGTCATTGAAAGATTCATTGAACAAACATATGTGCCAGGGTTCTGTATATAACTGACGGAGGGAAGAATAGTCTCCATGGACACATAAAGCAATTAAACATAACTGTGCTTCCAAGCGGGCTACTGTAATACAAAGGTCAGGCCCATAAATATGAACAGGGTGGCAGTAATGTCTCTATCCAAATAGACCCCCCAAACACATGACTACAACAGTTCAGAACTCAAAGGTTAATATAAAAAAAAGGAAATCCCTGAAATTTATTCCATATTCATCTCATGCCTTTTACTTCTTGTGGTCTTTTCATCAAAGGTTAATATATGTGAATACAGTGGAAAATTTTATCAAGGCCAAATGTGTCATCAGGAACTATTTTACTCAATGAAAAATATTTACCCTTGTACATATGATAAAATGAAGGAGCTGTAGTACATTTTCTGTGAAAGAAAAAAAAAGTGTTGATTGCTTCCTCCCCCTTTCTTTACTAGGTTGCTTGTTTTTACATTAACTGCACTGAAGTTTGAATTTTACTCAAAGCTGTAGAGAGACTGTTCTGAGGGCCGGGATAATTTTTGCAGTAACACACTGAGTGTGATAATAAGGTTTATGCCTGGTTGTAAAGAATGTGCTGACAGATGGAAAAGAAGCCACCTCAGTCTGCACAGTATTCATTTTTATATATATTAAAAAAACTCATACAACACCTGACACTCATTCAAACAGCAGTTCTTCCTCCTGCTGTCTTCTAGAAACAGAAATATTTTAGAGTATATAGAAAAAAATCCAACCCCCAGTGGACTGATTCACTAAAATTTCAAGTTCTGTGCACATCAGAGTAACACAGGCTCCTGCATTACCATTCAAGGTGTCATGTGCAATGAAAAACTTATTCCCACCAAATATGGATCTTTACGTAGTAAGTGCCTTAGATAGTGAGCAAGTAAATTCAGCAAGGAAAAAGATGTGAACAGAATGTCTCCTACAAAGCAGAGGCATTTCCCACCCTTCCTCTGAAAAGCAAAAGGAGAGCTTCTTTGCCAAAGATTTGCTTTCATCAAGGGATATTAAAATATGAGAGCAGATTGTATTAGAGCATTCAGGTCATCTGTGCCTCTCTATGATGTTGTGACATTTGAGAGCACATTGATTAAAGGAAAAGAGCAGTCTGAGATAAATTCTTTGCTCTTAATAATAATGAAACAACAATGACTAACTCACCTAGCACCTTGATTCTCTAAGGCATTAGCTTTCTACTAGAGAAAAAAAGGCAGCTCCCAATTTCTTCTCTCTGCTAGACCTTATTACTATGTTCTTAGAAAAGCCTAATTCTTGATTTACAAAGTAGAATAAAGGTTAAAAAATAAAATAAGAACCAGCGATTTTCCATTCATCCTCAACTTTTGGACTGAATGCATCTGTCATATAATTTGGTCATGTCCCCACGCAAATCTTATCCTGAGTTGTAGCTTCCATAATTCCCACATGTTATAAGAGGAGGCTGATGGCAGGTAATTAAATCATGGGGCGGGTCTGTCCCATGCTGTTCTCATGGTAGTGAATAAGTCTCACAAGAGCTGAGGGTATTATAAAGGGCAGGTCCCCTACACATATAAAATGCGACTTTGCTCCTCCTTTGCCTTCTGCCATGATTGTGAGGCCTCCCCAGCCATGTGGAACTGGGAGTCAATTAAACCTCTTTTCTTTATAAATTACCTAGTCTCAGCATATCTTTATTAGCAGCATGAAGACAGACTAATACAATCCGTATTTGTTTTCTAGGGCTGCTGTGCCAAAGCACCACTTATCGAATGGCATACACAACAGAATTTATTATCTCACAGCTCTGGAGACCAGAAGTTCAAAATCAAGATGTTGGCAGAGTTGGTTTCTTCCGAGGGCTGTGAAGGAAGGATCTGTTCTAGGCTTCTCTCCTTGGCTTTTAGATGGCCATCTTCTCCCTGTACCTCTTCATATCATCTTCTCTCTTGTGCATCTTTGTGTTTTTGTGAAGTATTGGACTTCAATATGTGATTTTTGACGGGATACAATTCAATCCATAACACATCTCGTACTGGAAAAAGGAAAAAGAAAAAAAAAGCAATATCAACAAAACAAAACGTGGATCCTCCCACTTGTGCCATCTCTTCCCCTGCTGCCTTCCCAGAGATGACTTATACTCCCATCATCCCCAGAGCAGATTCCAAAGACAAGAGTAATTTTTTTCATTATTGCTAAGAGGCTACTAAATTATTGCATCCATTAACTTTCATGTCTCACAAATTCCAAAGGACCAGCTATACGTTTCCTACTTCTATGATGTGTTCTCATATACTAACCTCAAAATTAATGCTGACATTTGACCATTACTTGAACAGTTGGTCATTATTCTCTCATCAAATTCTGGCATGACTGTTGGTCACTTCTGCAACCATATGAATTAGCCACCCAGCAATCTACCCAATTTGCTATTGACCTTTTCAACTCAAGTGTCCTCAGCTACGGTCTAGTTCTGCTGCCTAATCATATCCATACTCTATTTGCCCTATACCTTGTATTTATGCATCAGCTCTAAATAAAAGAATACTCATTCTTTGACTTCTATCTGCTTATGCCAGTCTTCTCTACTTCCTTTATAGCATCAGTTGCCAAATGATGTTATTACAAGGAACGTTAGTGTTTTAGCATGTTCACAGGAGAGACACAGAGGAAGATTTTATTAGTGCATTTTCACACTGCTGTAACTACCTGAGACTGGGTAATTTATGAAGAAAAGAAGTGTAATTGATTCACAGTGCTGTCAACTTCACAGGAAGCATGACTGTGAGGCCTCAGGAAACTTACAATCATGGCAGAAAGCAAAGGGGAAGCAGGCACATCTTACCATGGCAGAGCATAAGGGAGAGAGAGCAGGAGGCGGAGTGCCTCAAACAGCCAGGTCTCACAAGAAACTCATTCACTATCATGAGAACAGCAAGGAGGAATCTGGCCCCATGATTCAATCATGTCCCACCGGGCCCCTGTGGGAATTATAATTCGAGATGAGATTTTGGTGGGGACACGGTCCAACCATATCAAAGATAAAATGGTGTGTAGGGTTAATGAAAGTTGAAATGTCTCTTTACTGAAGAATTACAAATACACTTATTCCGAATAACCAAGATTTTGTAATGGCTTTTACTAAATTTACGTGAACGATTTAAAAAGCCTAGTGATCTATGAAACACCAGTTTGGTAAATAGCTACAACTGTTCTTTTGTCTATAACACCTAATACCCACTCTTCATTTTATTTACCTGCTTCCTTAGCATCCTTTGATATATCCCTTACTGTACTCTTTTGCTAAATGTTCTTTCCACCTACTTTTATTTTCAAATCCACTCTGCAAGTCTATCTCCTGTCTATTCCCATGCATATATTTATGTTCTCCAACTTTCAGTAAGCCTTCAGAACTGCAAGTAAGAATATCCACGCTAATTCCTCTTCTAATTTCATCAACATGTCATACATTTATTATATTCTAGGTTAAATACTCATCCACTTAACTCTCCTCTAAGCTACAAGGAGAAGCAACACTAATTGACATTGTGTAGGGAAATGCTCAACTTCTGACTCTGTCATGTAAAACAGCATGCATGGCCACGTATCCTCTTAGTTATTCCCTCCATTTTCAGTGAAAAGCAATTCCTTTCTGAAGGCAAATGAATCCCAGTCTCTTTGTCTTTCTCCTACCATCTCAGGGACTGTTCTCCATCCTTTGTCCCTCTTCTGTGTCTTCAGTCTCTTCTCTACCAATTCTTTCTCTAGGATTTTTAACCTATTCCAAGGGTTCTCACTTTGTTTGCTTTTCTTTTACTCAACTTCCTTGAATTTTGGACTTGTCTTCCTTTTCAACAAAGTAATTTACTCTCATAATTTCAATGTTCTCACTTCCAATAACTTTTTTCAATTTTCTGAAAATATGAGCGCTTCCATCAGCATTAGAGTATAGCTTTTTTTTTTTTTTTTTTTTTTTAAAGCCTCTTATTTGTGGCATTCATTTGGCACAGAGAAAGGAAGAAAGTGTGAACTTTGGATCCTCACACTAGAGTTTGGGTTTCATTTTCAATTTTTCAGCCTCTTAGCCTTACGGCCACTGGCAGTTTTTCTTAGTCTACTTAGCTCCAGTTTTTCCTTCTGCAAAGGGGCAAGGATAATTTTATCTAAGCAGGATTTTTAGAGGAATAAATTAGGCATTTTATAAAAAGCTTCTAAAAGTTGGTCAATAAGTGCTAATTGTCTGATATTGTTTGGCTCTGTGTCCCCACCCAAATCTCACCTTGAATTATAATCCCCATAAACCCCACATGTTGAGGGAGGCACTTGTTGGGAGGTGATTGGATCATAGGACTCATTTCCCACCTGCTGTTCTCATGATAGTGAGTGATTTCTCACAAGAGCTGATGGTTTTAAAAGTGTTTGGCAATTTCTTTCATACCCTTGCTGCCATGTAAGATGTGCCTTTGCTTCTCCTTCATCTTCTGTCATGACTGTAAGTTTCCTGAGTTCTCCCAGCAATGGAGAACTGTGAGTCAGTTAGATTTCTTTCCTTTGTAAATTATCTAGTCTTGGGTATTTCTTTATAACAGTGTGAGAATGGACTAATACACTGTCCTACCCATTGACCTCACTCATGCTTCATGCTTCATGCTTTGACACTGCTGCTTACTCTCTCATTGAAATTCTCCCTCCCTGTTCATGTAGCACCACAGTCTCTTGTACCTCTTCTTAGTGCTGTGGCTATTCATACCTTGTCATCATTCCTTCACCCTTAATATTGATGTCTGTTGGTTTTTCGCCTCTAAATTTTCCATCCTTCTTAATATAAATTTTCTCTAAGTTCCAAATGCCATTTCTAAAGATTCATTTTTTAAACAATTCTGCAACCTGGGAAATTTGTATAATGCCAGACAGGTATATCTAATTGTTTACTGCACCTCTCAACATGAATTCATTTTTTCCAATGAAGTTAATGAATTTAAATTAAATTCAAACTTAAAATGTGTAACAATGAATTTGTCTGTCTTCACTATAAAATTGTCACCTTCTTATATCCCTTGTCTCAATAAATGAGACCACCATTGGCATACATGAGGCAATTTTAGATGCTATACTATCACAGCAATAATTCAGTTGAATTACATAATTAAAATTACATTCTTTTTTCACTTTTTTTCAAGCGTTTCAGAATACAGCAAGAAGAAACTTCTGTTTTGGACTTAGTATATCTTCGGTCCTTTTAATGCACTTCAAAAGCTCCTATTTTAACAAATAGAGATCAGTTTTAGAACCTTTAACATGGTAAAATTTTAAAATGTTGACTTTGTCAATTTTGTCTTTCAATTCTATTTATGGTAAATAATCCATTGTTTTAAGAAATGAACCAGCTTCCTCAAGAAATATGATTAGCTAAACATCAGTGAACAATAAACCAATAAAATAGTTTTCCAAGTATGAGTTTTAAACTGCAAATATAAAAATACATTTTTTTAAAAAAGCAACTCAGAAACTTTAAAATTTTAAATAATAATCATAATTGGCTTTCTTCCTAAATGAATACCCTTCATTTATTTCTCTTGCCTGATTGCCCTGACCAGAACTTCCAATACTATATTGAATATGAGTGGTGAGAGAGGGCATCCTTGTCTTGTGCCAGTTTCCAAGGGGAAATGCTTCTAGTTTTTGCCCATTAAGGATAATATTGACTGTGGGTTTGTCATATATGGCTCTTATTATTTTGAGGTATGTTCCTTTAATACCTAGTTTATTGAGAGTTTTTAACATGAAGGGATGTTAAATTTTATCATAAGCCTTTTCTGAATCTACTGAGATAATCATGTGGTTTTTGTCTTTAGTTCTGTTTATGTGGTGAATTACATGTATCAATTTATGTATGTTGAACTAACCTTGCATCCCAGGGAAGAAGCCAACTTGACCGTGGTGGACAAGCTTTTTGATGTGCTATTTGCAGTGTTTGATTTGGTTTGCCAGTACTTTATTGAGGATTTTTACACGATGTTCATCAGAGATATTGGCCTGAAGTTTTCTTTTGTTTTGCTGTGCCTCTGTCAGGTACTGGTATCAGGATGAGGCTGGCCTTATGAGTTGAGGAGGAGTCCCTCCTTTTCAATTTTTTTTTTGGGGGGGGGAAGTAGTTTCAGTAGAAATGGTACCAGTTCTTCTTTATACCTCTGCTAGAATTCAGCTGTAAATCTGTCTGGTCCTGGGCTTTTTTTGGTTAGTAAGCTATTTATTACTGCCTCAGTTCCATAACTCTTTATTGATCTGTTCAGGAATTCAATTTCTCCCTGGTTCAGTCTTGAAAGAGTGTATGTGTCCAGGATTTTATCCGTTCTCCTAGATTTTCTAGTTGATGTGCATAGAAGTGTTTATAATATTTTCTAATGGTTCTTTGTAATTCTGTGGGGTCAGTGTGCTATACCCTTATCATTTCTGATTGTGTCTATTTGATTCTTCTCTGTTTTCTTCTTTATTAGTCTAGATATCAGTCTATTTTCTTAATTTTTTTTTTAAAAAAAGCTCCTGGATTTGTTTATTATTTATTTTATTTTATTTTATTTTATTTTATTTGATACAGAGTCTCACTCTGTCTCACAGGCTGGAGGGCTGTGGCACAGTCTCTGCTCACTGCAACCTCCACTTCCTGGGTTCAAATTGTTCTCCTGCTTCTGCCTCCCAAATAGCTGGGATTACAGGCACATGCCACTACGCCTGGCTAATTTTTGTATTTTTAGTAGAGATGAGGTTTCACCACGTTGGTCAGGCCAGTCTCGAATTCCTGACTTCGTGATCCGCCTACGTCGGCCTCCCAAAGTGTTGGGATTACAGGTGTGAGCCACCCCACTGGCAGATTTGTTGATTTTTTAAAGGGATTTTTTTGTGTCTCTGTTCCTTCAGTTCTGCTCTGATCTTGGTTATTTCTTGTTTTCTGGTAGTTTTTGGGTTTGTTTGCTCTTTGTTCTCTAGTTCTTTTAGTTGTGATGTTAAATTGTTGACTTGAGATCTTTCTAGCTTTCCGATGTGGGCATTTAGTGCTATAAATTTCCCTCTTAACACTGCTTTAGCTGCATTTCAGATATTCTCGTACGTTCTCTTTGTTCTCATTAGTTTCCAATAACTTCTTGATTTCTGTCTTAATTTCATTGTTTACCCAGGAATCATTCAGGAGCAGGTTGTTCAATTTTCATATAGTTGTGTGGTTTTGAGTGAGTTTCTTAATCTTGAGTTCTAATTTGATTGTGCTGTGATCTGAGAGACTGTCATGATTTCAGTTCATTTGCATTTGCTGAGGGAGGAGTGTTTTCTTTCCAATTATGTGATTAATTTTGTAGTAAGTGCCATGAGGTGATGAGAAGAATGTATATTCTGTTGTTTTGGGGTGGAGAGTTCTGTAGAGTAATTAAAACAGCATGGTATGGGTAAAAAAGCAAACACACCAATAAAACAGAATAAAGGACTCAGAAATAAGAACATACACCTAAAATCATCTGATCTTCGACAAAGCTGACAAAATGCAGCAATGGGGAAAGGAATCCCTATTTAATAAATGATGCTGACAGAACTGGCTAGCCATATGCAGAAAATTGAAACTGGACCCCTTCCTTACATTTTATACAAAATTTAACTCAAGATGGATTAAATACTTAAATGTAAAACTCAAAACTGTAAAAGCCCTAGAGAAAGTCTAGGCAATACTATTCAGGACATAGGCATGGGTAAAAACTTCATGACAAAAACGCCAAAAGCAATTGCAACAAAAGCAAAAATTGACAAATGGGATCAAATTCAACTAAAGAGCTTCCACACAGCAAAGGAAACTATCATCAGACTGAACAGACAATCTGCAGTACGGGAGAAAAATTTTGCAATCTATCCATCTGACAAAGGTCTAATATCCAGCATCTGTAAGGAACATATACAAATTTACAAGAATAAAACAACTTTATTAAAAGGCGGACAAAAGATATGGACAGACATTCTCAAAAGAAGACATTCATGTGGCCAAGAAACATGAAAAAAAGCTCGATGTCACTGATCACTAGAGAAACACAAATCAAAACTACAATGAGATACCATTTCACACCAATCAGAATGGTGATTATTAAAAAGTCAAGAAACAACAGATGCTGGCAAGGCTGCGGAGAAAAAGAAATGCTTTTACACTGTTGGTGGGAATGTAAATTACTTCAACCATTGTGGAAGACAGTGTGGCAATTACTGAAAGATCTAGAAGCAGAAATACCATTCTACCCAGCAATCCCATTACTGGGTGTATACCCAGTGGAATATAAATCATTCTATTATGAAGATACATGCACGCATATGTTCATTGCAGCACTATTCACAATAGCAAAGACATGGAATTAATCCAAATGCCCATCAATGATAAAGTGGATAAAGAAAATATGGTATATATACACCATGAAATACTATGCAGCCATAAAAAGGAATGAGATCATGTCCTTTGTGGGGACATGGATTTAGCTGGAAGCCATTATCCTCAGCAAACTAATGCAGGAACAGAAAACCAAACACCTAATGTTCTCACTTATAAGTGGGAGCTCAATAATGAGCACACATGGACACATGGTGGAAACAATACACACTGGGGCATTAGGAAGAATAGGTAATGGATACTGGGCTTAATACCAAGGTGTTGGGTTGATTTGTGCAGCAGACAACCATAGCACACTTTTAGCTTTGCAGTAAAACTGCACATCCTGCACATATTCCTTGGAACTTAAAATTTGAATAAAACAACAACAACAACAAATCATCATCATGATCTAAAATATTAAAGGAAAAAAGTAGATAATAAAAGTTTGTTTTACTTATCAAGAGATAGGGATTAGATATAAACTGTTTTTAAAATAAAGTTTTAACTTTATATTTGCAGAGAAATTGTAAAGATAGTACAGAAAGTTTCCATATATCCTGCACAATTTCCTCTATTATTAACATCTTTTGTAAGTTGATCACCTGGCTAACATGGTGTTTGTGTCATGTTTCCCCACTGTAAAGTTTTCTTCTCCTCATTGAACAATATACTCTCTTGAAGGAAGTCACTATGTGCAGTCCACAGTCAAGATGTAGGGCCTTATGCAAGCAGATTATCTACTTTCTTGCAAGCAGATTATCCATATAATGTATGCAATTTATTATTAAAAATATATGTTATTGGGAAATCCCAGGATGGAACGTGGAATGTGACAAATCAATCTCACTGTATTACAAATGCTGGGAAGCAACATCACCACAAAGGAGGAAGGATAACATGCTGATTTAAGTAGAAATGATTGGAATTTGTAAAATTATAGGCATAAACAGTGCATATTAAGTATGGGAATTTAGTGGAAAATGTTGTTTCACACAGAACAATTAGTTTAAAATTATTTTACTGCTATACATGTATACAAGAATTGAACAATTACGTAAGCGGATGGTGGATAGTGGGAACCAGGTGGGAAGTCAGGATTTACCCATAAGCAAAGGGAGGAGGCTAGAATAATCCATATTTTAATAGATAAGAGTTGTAGACATCAGTATGAACTCATGTATAACTTTACATACATATGTATGGTTACATAGAAGAAGTATTTATAGATGTATATATACACAGGTTGGTATACATGTATATGTTTTCTTCATCAACCTAGAAGTAAAAACATCCTAGTATGTTAAGTACATCTAGAGCTCAGGTCTTGGTTCTGAGTACCGTTCTTAAACAAAAGGAGCCAATGCTCCTTAAAGAAATCTGATCTAGGCCTGGTGCTTGGAGCATCTTGTATTGCTAATGGTAAGGAAATGATGAGGGGAAAAAAACCCAAAAAAACAAAATTCTACTCTGATGGAGTCCTGTCAAAGGATACAGAGACACTCAAAGAACTCCCAATAGCCAAACCGGGAATAATGGCAACTAATAAAATTAAATAATATTAGATTATAAAATAAATATGTATGATCCCGCATGGGTATCAATTATTGAACGTGTAAATGAGGGAGAAGAAACAAGTATCCCATGCAGAAAAAAGATTAACATGTGTCATTTTAATATATGTAATTTTGTAAAAGATAAGACCACTGCTTCTTTTTCCAAATATTTTAAAGTTGATTAAGGGAAAAATACAGAACAAAATCATGATTTTCAAATTCCAAAGTAGCGTTAAAAAGTAGTAGATCAGGGGCGGAAAAAGAAAAAGAATGCAAGTTGAGTATCCCTTATTTGAAATGTTTGGGATTAGAAGTGTTTTGGGCTGGGGCTCACGCCCATAATCCCAGCACTTTGGGAGGCCGAGGCAGGCGGATCACGACATCAGGAGATTGAGGCCATCCTGGCTAACACGGTGAAACCCTGTCTCTACTAAAAATGCAAAACAAAATGGTTACAGATTCTGGATTTTTTGGATTTTGGAATATTTGCATGGGTTAGCATCCCAAACCTAAAAATCTGAAATCCAAAATACTCCAATGAGCATTTCCTTTGATTGTCACATTAGCGCTCAAAACTTTTGGATTTTTGAGCATTTTGGATTTCATATTTTTGGATTTGAGATGTTCAACCCACACTCAGAAGAGAAATTAAATAAAAATGGAAGATGAAAGATCAAATGCAACATTTATTTTTCTTTTCATATAAGAAATGCTGGGTGGGTCACGGTGGCTCACGCCTGTAATCACAACACTTTGGGAGGCCAAGGCAGGTGGATCACAAGGTCAGGAGATCCAGGCCAGCTTGACCAACATGGTAGAACCCCATGTCTACTAAAAGTACAAAAATTAGCTGGGTGTGGTGGTGAGCGCCTGTAGTCCCAGCTACTCGAGAGGCTAAGGCAGGAGAATCGCTTGAACCCGGGAGGCGGAGGTTGCAGTGAGCCGAGATTGCCCCACTGCACTCAAGCCTGGGAGACAGAGCAAGACTCTATCTCAAAAAAAAAAAAAAAAAAGTTAATTCGTTAGTTCTGAGGGATTATGCTAAGACCAATTCATGTTGAAAAATTTTCCAGGCTATTCCAGATTTTATTGAATTTTGTAAGCTACTGATATTACAGAAAATTTTTTAAAAAGTATCTATGTTACATTATGAAACAAAAGGAATGCAACATCAAATATAGAGAACATGTTTGTAAAGATGACTTAAATTCTTTATACTTTTTAAAATATCAATGAAATGAACAATTTTCCAGAAGGAATTTTTTGTTAAAATTAATGCTTTATGATGAAGCTTAAAATAATTTCATAAATATCAAATAAATAGAAAATAATATCAAAGAAATAATTATCAAAAGGTCATTCTCACCAGATAATTTATGTTGTGTTTTGAAACTGATGTGAATTTAACTAGTTCATATTATAAAAATTTATGGAAACCTGCCAAATTTCAATTATGAATAAAGCAAAATCCTATCCCAAAACATAAGAAAAATGGAACATTTAAAAAAAGAGATTAAACATCTTTAGAACCACAGCTGCAAAATATTAGCAAAACAGATGTAGCTCCTTATTAAACGCTAGCACACTCTGACCAAATAGGTTTTTATTCCAGGAATGCACTAACAATTCAATATTAGGAAACCAAATAATAATTCATCACAATAATCGATCAAAGGAGAAAAAAGAAAATCTTATCTTGAGAGACACTGAAAAAGTGCTTTAAACTAATTCAACATCAATTATTGATAAAAAGTGTTAGTCAATTAGGAATTGGAGATCAAGAATAAATCCCCAAGATGATGAAGGCTAGCTATTTCAAACTGACAGCAAACATTAAGTCTAATTGTAAAACATGAGAATCATTGTCCCTGAAGTCAGGAATAAGGGAATGATCGTTTTTATTGTTTTCTCAGTTAATTTATTTTTAAGTAAGTATTATTGATGTATAAACAAATTAGTCTTTTTAGTGTACAGTTTGATGAGTTCAAACAAATATAGTTATATAATTATCAGAATAAAAATGGAATTTTTTTTCAGTTCATCATATGTCTCTTGCTCTTTTGCCTCTCTGTCAGTTTCCAGGCCTTGATGTCGACTCTTCTGATAACTTTCCCTGTATATTTATCTTTCTTTATTAGAATGTCCTGTCAAATAGTACATAGCTTCAATGCAATACATGATGCTTTCAAAATTCATTCATATTGTTGCATATATCACTAGTTTATTATTTTTTTATTGCTGGATACTATTTGCTTATGTGGATATATTATATATTGTTTATTATTTATAAGATAATACATATTTGCATTATTCCTGATGTTTAGTTAGTATGAATAAAATTGGTATAAACATTTGTGTACATGTCTTTGTATGAAGATAGCTTTTTGGTTCTCTTTGCTGAATATACAAAAACAGTGTCTTAGACCATTTTGTATTGCTATAACAATTACCACAGACTGGGTAACTTATAAAGAAAAGACATTGATAGCTCTGGAGGCTGGGAAGTCCAAGATAGAGGGGCCCACATCTGGTGAGGGCCTTGCTGCTGTGTCTTCCTAGGGATAAAGGTGGGAAGGCAAGAGAACAGGTAAGAGAACCCACTCCCATGAGAACTAATCTACTCCTGCTATAATCCTATTAATCCATTGATGGGGGCAGGCCCCTTATGACCAAATTACCTCTTAAAGGTCCGAACTCTTAACACTGTTGCACTGGGAATTAAGTTTCCAATACATGAACTTTGGGGGACATATTTAAAACACACCAAGTAGAATTACTAGATTATATAATCAGAATATATATATATATATGTGTGTGTGTGTGTGTGTATGTGTATATATACACATAACTTTATAAATATTTGTCAAACTTTTCTAGAGAGGTATACAATTTTGCATTTCACAAGATAAGTATGAAAAGTTCTAGACTTGCATATCACCAGCATTTAATATTGTCAGTCTTTTTAATTTTAGTCATTTTAGCAAATGATAGTGACGTCTCATTGTTTTTTATTTGTATTTCTACAATGACTAAAGATATTTAAACATATTTTATGTGCATATTTGCCTTCTGTGATTTTCTGCATAGTCAGTTATGTTATTCATGAATAAAGATTTTTTTCTTACTCTATCTTGATCTTAAAATCTTGAAATCAGGTAATGAGAATTCTCTTTTTATTTTCTTTTAATTCCTATCTAAATTTTGGAATCATCTTCTCAATTTCTAAAAGTAAAACAAACACTTAATAATTTGGATTGAGATTGCCTTGAATCTATGCATCAATTTGGCAGGAATTTACATTTTTTTTTGTATTAGGGTTCTTCAGAGGGACAGAACTAATAGGATCTATGTATACATGAAAGGGAGTTTAATAATGAGAATTGACTCATATGATTACAAGGTGAAGTCTCACAATAGGCCATCTGAAAGGTGAAGAGGAAGGAAGCCAGTAGTGGCTCAGTCTGAGTCCAGAAGCCTCAAAGGTAGGGAAGCTGACAGTGAAGTCTTTGGTCTGTAGCCAAAAGCCTGAGAGCTCCCAGCTGGTGTAAGGCCTGAGAGCTCCCACTGGTGTAAGGCTGAGTCCAAAGGAGGAAGAATCTGGAGTCTGATATTCAAGGGCAGGAAGCATCCAGAACAGGAGAAAGATGAAACCTGGAAGACTAAGCAAGCCAGCTTATCCCACCTTCCGCCTGCTTTGTTCTAGCCATGCTGGCAGCCAATTGAATGCTGCCCACCCACATTGAGGGTGGGTCTTTTTCTCCCAGTCCACTTACTCAAATTTCAATTGCCTCTGGCAACACCCTCACAGGCACACCCAGAAATAATACATTACCAACTATCTAGGCATCCTTCAGTCCACTCAAGTTGACACCTAATATTAACCATCACATTAATATTTAGTCGTCTGACCCATGAATACAGTATTATTATTATTATTTTTTTTTTGAGAGGGAGTCTTGCTCTTTTGCCCAGGCTGGAGTGAAGTGGCATGATCTCAGCTCACAGTAACCTCTGCCCCTGGGTCCAAGCGATTCTCCTGCCTCAGCCTCCCAAGTAGCTGGGATTACAGGCACATACCACCACGTCCAGCTAATTTTTGGAATACAGTATTTTTAAAATTTACTTAGATTTTTTTATATTTCTCAGTAATATTTTATGGTTTTCAGCGCAGAGACTCTGCACATATTTTGTTAAATTTTCTAATGTTTTTGATGTTATTATAGGAAGTATTTTAAAAATTTAAATTTCCCGTTGAACACTGCTAGAAATACAGTTGCTTTTGTTTCTAATAACTTTGTATTCTGTTATCTTGCTAAAGTCACTCATTTCCTCATGAACCTTTTTTGTTAGCTATGTTGTGATTTTTTTCTGTAGGTGATTGTTATCTGTGAATGCACATAGTTTTTAAACATTTTTCTTGTGTTAGTATTTTGTTTCTTTGTCCTGCCTTACAGTCTTTGCCAGAACTTCTGGTACAATGTTAAATAAAAGCAGTGAAGGCGGACATACTTTTATTATCCCTGATCTTAG
>NW_012104176.1:1882919-1884359 GCF_000951045.1 Mandrillus leucophaeus | reverse complement strand
AATTGATGTATATGCTTACATTTAAATATACTATCTTGCAATTTTTTTTCTATTTATACTATCTGGTTTTTGTTTCTTATTTTTACTTTCTGAGTATTTTTAATTTATTAATTATAATTATGTTATATTAGTTACCATAATGTTTTATATATATTATATATACACACATATATATCTTTAACTTGTCACTGTTATCCAATAATATTATGTCACTTTAGGTAAAGTATAACAAACAGAATAGTTCATTGACTTCCTTCTACACTCTGTGCTAATTTTTGGTCAAATATTTTAATTCTACAGGTAAGTACCACAATACCTTGGTACTATTGTAGCTTTAGACAGTCACATCATTTAAAGATACTGAACATAAGGAATAATATATTTTATATTTACTGAAATTTTAACTCCTTCCCAGGTATTTTACTTCTTTTATAGATCCATATTTCTGTCTAGTATCATTATTCTTCTGCCTGAGAACTTCCTTTATTATTTCTGATGGTGCAGGTCTAGAGTGATAACTTCTTTTACTGTGTGTATTCCTTAATATGTCTTTACTTCATCTTTATTTTTTGTTTTCTTGATAAACTTTATTTTGAAAACAGATTCAGGTTTACAGAAAAACTGAGTGGATAGTACAGAAATTTTCTATACATTTATCTCTCACGCTCCCCACCCGCCCCGCACACACAGTTTCCTCTATTATTAATATGGGCATTTGCATAGTATATTTGTCACAGTTCATAAGCCAATACTGGTATACTATTGTTCACAGTTTATTCCGATTTCCTTCATTTTTACCTAATATCATTTTCCTGTTTCAGGATCCCATCGAGGATGCCACATTACATTTCATTGCCATGTCTCCGTAGACTCCTCTTGGTTGTGATGGTTTCTCACACTTATCTTGGTTTTCAAGACATTGACAATTTTCTTCAATTGGGATTTGCTTGAAGCTTTTCTCATGATTACACTGGAATTGTGACTTTTTAAAAGGAAGTTCATAGAGGTAAAGTGCCATTTTCATTACCTATAAAGCTTATTATTAACATAACTTCTTATCACCATTGATGATTTTCAGGTTCCCTTACTGTAATTCTTTTGTTTTATCAAATTGTAATCTTTGGAAGGAAAAGTCACTGTGTACAGTCTACACTTAAGAGTGGAAGTCATGTTCCATCTCCTTTAAAGTGGAATCTCTACATAATTCACTTGTTATTCTTCATTGGAGATGCGTCTCTTTTTCCTCATTTATTTATTTAATAATTTATAATAATATGAATATATTGATATTTATTTTATATTTTGGCATATAATCCAATACCACTTTAATTTGTTGCTCAAATTGTTCCAGATTTGGCCATTGGGAACTCTTTCAAATGGCTACTGTGCTCATATGACATATCACCATCCAGTTTTTAAAACATTTTTTACTTTCTACCA
>NW_012104176.1:1876392-1878329 GCF_000951045.1 Mandrillus leucophaeus | reverse complement strand
TTTTTAAATTGAGTTGTTTTATTATTGTTGAAAATTCACAGTTCTTTGTATATTTTGAACATAAGGCCCCTATCAACTATGCATTTTGCCATAATTTTCTCCCAGTCTACGGCTTGTCTTTTCATTCTCTTTACATTGATATTTGCAGAGAAGAATTTTTAAATTTTTCATAAAGTTTAACTTACCAATTCTTTGTATCATGGAGCATACTTTTGGTTGTATATAAAAACTATTAGGAAACACAAGTTTACGCACATTTTATATTTTTCTAGAAGTTTTAGGGGTTTGCATTTTACATTTAGATCTAGGACCAGTTTTGAGTTAATATTAGTAAAAGGTACAAGTTATTAAATTATTGTATTTTTTTGGATATGAACATCTAGCACTGTTTGTTAAAAGATTGTCTTTTCTCCATTGTATTGCCTTTGTTCCATTATCAAAGAAAAGTTGATTATAGGTAGGTATGTCTAATTCTGGGATCTTTATTTTGTTCCGTTGATCTATGTGTCTATTATTTTGTCAGTATCATGCTGTTCTTATCACTGCAGCTGAGGCTGGTAAGTCTGAAGATAGTAAGTCTGAAGTTGAATAGTAATATCAATCTTCTATTTTGTTCTTTTTTTTCACAATTGTGTTGGTTACTCCAGGTCTTTTATCTTATACAAACTTTAGAATCAGTTGATCAATATTCACTAAATAGTTTGCTGAAATGTTGACTGGGTTGTGTTGAATCTACAGATCAATTTGGAAGAATGGACATCTGAACAATATTCCATGAACATGGTATATTTACTAATTTACATAATTTTAAAATTTATTTTTTCAGGTATTTTAGTTTTCCATATATACATCCTGTACATATTTTGTGAGATATGTACCTAAATGTTTCATTTTTTGATACTGATGTAAATAGTAATATGTTTTAATTTTAAATTCAAATTGTTCATTGCTGGCGTAAAGGAAGCATTTTTCATATTTACCTTGTATTCTATGACTTTGCTACAATTAATTCAGAGTTCTGTTTTCTTGTTGATTCATTGGGATGTTCTACATAAATAATCCGGTCATCCCTTTAAAAAGACAGTTTTATTTTTTCATTGATGATCTGTATATCTTTATGACCATTCCTTGTCTTACTGTACTAGGTAGGACCTCCAGTAAAATATTTAATAAGACTGGGGAGAGGGGACATTCATTCTTTGTTCTTACTCTTAGAAGAAAAATACACAGGTACTCGCCATTAAGTATGATGCTATCTGAGGTTATTTTGTAGATGTTCTTTATCAAGGTGAGGAAGTTCACCTCCAGTTTTGTGATTTTTTTTTTTTTTGCCATAAATGTATGCTGGATTTTGCCCAGTGCATTTTCTGCATCCATTGGTTATGATTATGTGATTTTTGTTCTTTAGCCTATCGGTAAATTGATTTTCAAATGTGGAACTAGCTTTGCATACATGGAATAAATGCCACTTGGTTATTTTGTATAATTCTTATTGTACATTGTTGCATTCAACTTGCTAATATATTGTTGAAGATATTTTATTTTGGTTCATAAGAGATATTGGAAGTAGTTTTCCTGTTTTTGGATGTCTTAATCTGGTTTTAGAATTACTATCATGCGGTCATCATAGGATTAGTTAGGAAATGTCTGTTTCTATTATCTAAAAGAGATGGTAAAGAACTGATATTCTTTAAACATTAATAAACATTCTTAAATGTTTGGTAGAATTCACCAGTGTAAGCAGCTTGGTCTGGCACTGTCTTTAAAAAAAATTAATTATCTTTTCAATTTATTTAATAATTATAAAGCTATTCAGATTATCTATTTCTCATTTTGTGAATTTTTTGGAGTTTGTGTCTTTCATAGAATTGGTGTGTTTTATCTAAGTTATTTAATCAGTGGGCCTAGAGTTACTCATAATATTCCTTTGTTATCCT
>NW_012104176.1:1874505-1875822 GCF_000951045.1 Mandrillus leucophaeus | reverse complement strand
GGTATTATTTAAACTCCATATATTTTGGAATTTTCAAGCTTTCTGTTATTAAAATTGAATTCAAGACTGACCAACCTGTCTCCACTAAAAATACAAAAAATTAGCCAGGTGTGGTGGCGCATGGTTGTAATCCCAACTACTTGTGGGGCTGAGGCAGGAGTTTCGCTTGAACCCAGGAGGTGGAGGTTGCAGTGAGCCGAGATCACACCACTGCACTTCAGTTTGGACGACAGAGTGAGATGCCATCTCAGACAAACAAACCAACCCACTATACTGCTTCAGAGGTAGCACAATTACCTTGTAAAAGAGTATCTCAAATTTCTCCTTTCTTTTGTTCCTTATAAAATTGCTGTAATTCATTTTACCTAACCATATTTTATCATCACTAAATACATTATTTCTTTGAACAAACAAATATCAATGCAATCAATTAATAATTAAAACAATAAAAGATTTTATTTTACCTGCATGTATTCATTCACCAGTTTCTTTATGTGGATGTTTATTTCTTACCTATTTTAGTTTCCTTTCCTTTCCTTTGAAGATTTATTAACAACATTTTACAAGACAGTTCTTCTGACAGTAGATTTCTTCATATTTTGTTGTCTGAAGAACTCTTTATTTCTACTTCACTTTTGAAGAATAATTTCACTGATTATAGAATTCTAGCTTGGTGGTTTTGTTTTTATTTCTATACTTTAAATATTTCACTCCACTCTCTTCTTGTCTGCATAGTTTCTGATAAGAGGTCTACTGCAGTTCTTATCCTTGCACCTCTAGAGCTAAGACATTTATTCACCCCCACACCTCTGGCTGCTTTCAAGATTTTATCTTTGATTTTCTGCAGGTTGAATAAGATTTGCCAAGGTGTAGGGCTTTTTGTTATTGTTACTTATTTTTTTTCCGCACTTACAGTACTCGGTGCTTTTTGAGTTTCCTCTGTGGGTTGTTTGGTGTGTGTCATTAATCTGAAAAGTTCTCAGCCATCTTTAATTCAAATAATTGTTCTGTTCCTTTCTCTCTTTCATCTCCTCTTCTCATTTTAATTATGCAGATGTAACAACTTTTGTAATTGTCCCACCGTCCTTGTGTATTCTGGATTTTTTAAATTCTTTTTTTACTTTCTATTTTAGTTAGGAAGTTTTCATTCCATATCATCAAGCTTATTGATTCCTTCCTCAGCTATGTCTAGTTTTCTGATGAGCCCATTCAAGGTAGCTTTCACTTCTGTCAAAATATCCTTTAGTTCTATCATTCATTTTTGATATTTTTATCAAGTTTTCATCTCTCTGCTTACCACCTATACTAGCATGTTTT
>NW_012104176.1:1860616-1874346 GCF_000951045.1 Mandrillus leucophaeus | reverse complement strand
GCCACCACGACCGGGTAGTTTTTTGTATTTTTAGTAGAGACGGGGTTTTGCTGTGTTAGCCAGGATGGTCTCGATCTCCTGATCTCGTGATCTGCCCACCTCGGCCTCCCAAAGTGTTGGGATTACAGGCGTGAGCCACTGCGCTTGGCTGTACTTTTTTAATTAATGAATTTAAGATGTTTATCATGGTTGTTTTACATTTTCTATGTGATATTTTGAAAGTCTGTGGCTCTTATCCTTGTCCTGATACTCATTTTGTCTCCTCAGAGATTGGGGTTTTTCCTTGCTTTTAGCTAGTCTTGTACTTGTAATTGAACTGTGGACATGATGTATTGCATGATAAGAACTGAGATAAAAAGACTTTTAGTGTGAGGTTTTACGTTGATATTGCTAGGGACTAGGCTATGTTTAATATTTACAGTATATTTACATGTAAAAAGCTTCAGTTTTCTTCAGTGTCCCTATTTATCTTTGTTTGGTTTTCCTGTTGTCTTCGGATTGCCCTAAGAACACCTAAATCGAGTCCGTGTCTTGCAGTGCTTTCCATAGTAATAATCTACTGTTATTACACTGAAGTTATGTTGATGTGGTGGTAAGGACTGAGGGAAGAAAAGCATTCTATAATCTTATAATTAAAACTTTAACTTTTTGTTGGACTGAATTTCTGAGTTGTGACATTCAGAAGAGTTTCTTAGCCTTTCCCCACCGCCCCCCTTAGTGTGAGTCAGGAAAGCTAGAGAAGGATGGAGTTGACTAATTGCCTTTCCTCCAGGTAGGCAAGGCCCTGGTAAAACTAGGTTTTCTTGAAGAGCAAGACTTTGTTACGATGAATGTTCTGGGTGTATTTGAAATGGCTACATTTTTCTCACCCTAATTGAAACTGGAGGGAATGTCTTTTGGATCCTGAGAACCTTATTAACATCTGGAGGCAAAGTCCATTAAAATGTGCATCGAGGGCCAGGATCTTAGGCTGCAGCTTCTAGTAGCTTCTCAACTTCAGTGTAGGCCACAGCCTTCAGCAGTTATTCACAATTGCCTTTTAAGTGTTCCCACCACTTTCTGGCTCCAGTAGCTTCTGTTATAGGTTAGGTGGTTTGGGGCTGTGATTTTGTATATTCTCCTGTCTCTCCAGTTTTTGTTACGGCACTTTACTCTGTCACCTTAATCCTCTGATGGCTCTCAGAAAAGTTGTTGATTTTTAGTTTGTTCGGCTTTTTTCTTATTGTAAGAACAAAAGTGATGACTTCCGAGCTCTCTGGTTGGAGTTAAAACCAGAAATCTTGCCTTTGTTTTTTAAGAACATTTTCACTAGATATAAAATTCCAGGTTGACAGTTTTTTCTCTCAGTACTTGAAAGCTACTGCTTTACTATCCTCATGCTTGGATTGTTTCTCAAGAGAAATATGCTCTTTCTTATCTTAGAACATATAAGAAGAAATAAAACAAGTGAGGGTTGGAGAAGAGGAAGAAAAGGCTTCAAAAACACAGGAAACGTTTATTAAAAGATGAATTACCACATCGGGAACAACGAATAGGGAATAATATGCCATTCTGAGAAGGGATACTCTGGCAGACCAGCTGCTAAGCTTGTGATGGTTTTGTCACCCTAGATAAATTTTAGATGCTCAGAACTGAGAAAGAAGTGAGATTTCAACACTCCCATGACTTTGTGGATGAGCAGTGGGAATCATTTTTACTTGGGGAGGTAGAACACTTTTCCAACAAAGTGGTAGGAAATGTATAATAAAAAAGTGGTCAGCTTTAGAAGCAGTCTTAATAAACCAAGCATTCAGGCCCCAAGTTCGAGAACATGGCATGAGAAATGGCAGAATGTCAGAAGTATTAAAAACCCTTGTCTTCCCTAAGATTGGAAATACTGCATTTCATAAATCAAGCATAAACCAAATAAGTATTAAGCACAGTTGAAAGTTGGGAAGTAAGTACAGTATGTCACAAATTTTAGAATACTATTTTTCTTTTATTCTTTAAATGGTATTTCAATAATTTACCTCTAAATGGATTTCCTCAATTTTACGGTTCAGTCTCTGAGCTTTAAAACAAACACATAGTACAGTTATTTACTTACTAGAAAGCAATGTCAAAGTGTAGAACTTGTTTAAGTCTCACCATAATTGGTCATTTTATTAAGGAGTAAATGCACATAGTTGAATGCACTCATGATATGATTAGTTTGTTAGAACATTTTTCTTGATGGGAAGGAAAGTTTCACATAGTTCCTACTTTGGCCTCTAAAATCTTAAGCACTAATAACACAGAAAACTGACACAGAAAACCTAAACATTTTGGAAGTATAAGTACATTACACAAGTGTATAATCTAAAAGCAGAATATTATATGTCTTGTTGCATGAAGGTATCAAAGTGTAAAATAAGTAGCAGAATATTGCATATAAGATGAGAAAAATGTATGTGAGTGCTTAGATGGGGTATGAAAATCATGATTCTATTTATGGGCAGTTTTATTCATTTATTGTCAAAGTTTCTGACAATCTAGTGTATACTACACACATTTCACAGGAATAACAAGTCAAGATGTATGCTTTTGACATTCTCGAGGAATAGATAGACTGGTTAACAGGCAATTAAATACACCAGGCCATGTTCTCTAATAGGAATAGTTATTGATTATTTGGAAGGGTCATAAGAAACTTTGTATAAATGAGGCAGGAAAAAAGATCATCTAATTAAGAATAGAGGTATAAGTGAATAATTAGAGCATCTTGATCTGTTTTCTGTTGCTATCACAGAATACCTGAGACTAGATAATGTATAAAGAAAAGAAGTTTACTTTGCTCATGGTTTTGGAGCTGTGAAGTCCAACAGCATGGTGGCAGCTTTTGGTGAGGGCTTTTGTACCACATTATAATGAGGCAGAATAGCAGAAAAGGAAGTGGAAGTTGCAAAAGGGGCAAAACAGAGGGGTGACCTTACTTTATAATAAGCTACTTTTTCAGTAGCTGATTCAGTCTCATGAGAGCAAGAGCAAGGTCTCAGTCACTCCCATGAGAATTAGCCAAGTGCTGCCAGAGCAGCATTGATTTCTCTGACTGACTTACCTCTTAAAGGCCCAATCTCCCAACACTGCCACATTTGGAACTGAAATTCCAACCCATGAATTCTGGGGGACTCACTCAAAGTACAGCAAACAGCAAGCTCAGCTCCCCATCCCAGTATTAGCATATTGAAGGTAGATGGTTTTAGAAAGACTGTCCAGTGTTTCCTAAAGTCCAGTTGATGGTGGTGGCTGCTGCCATCATAATGGCTGCGGCAGGGAGGAGGGGCTGAGGCCGCACACTTCATGGAGCCAATGAGAGCCCCGCCCTTTCAGAGTTGGGGCCGGAGCTTCCCTAGGGACAAGACCTGGGTGTCTCTGCAGTCTGCACCCTCGGGGGCCCCAGGAAGGACCCCCTTCCCCACACCCTGCAGGCTCAGGGGGGTCTGCTGCCACTGACTGGCCTCTCTCTGCTCCAGGTGACTGCTTCGATCTTTCAGAGGGGGTTGGGGCCTAGCCCCAGGGGCTATAAATGGCAGTGGGAGGCAGATTGATTCCTAGGTGCAGGGGGGTGGGTCCCCAGTAAGGCCCCATCTTCAGGTTAAGGAGGGTCTGAAGGCTGGGGGATGGGCTGACAGTCCTGCAGACAACGATAGTGACTTATGATGCCTCTTCCTGACTGCCCATGACCACCCATGGAGCAATTGGCACACACTTCATCCTCTCTGAGGTCCGTAAAAACCCTGGGCTCAGTCAGAGCATGGCAGAGAACAGCCAGAGGACGTTAAGGGTAGAGAGAGCACCCTCTCTGTTGAGAGCTGCAGAGAAGCCCTGCTGGCAGAGCGGAGCCACTCTCTCCAGGCCTCCTGTCCCTGAGAGCTGCACACCTCAGGGTGACCAGTTGCAGAAAGGAGTTACCCACTTCAGGGCCTCCTCTCTGCTGAGAACGGAACACCTGATGGATGACCTGCCTACAGAGAGAGCTACCCACTGTGGGTCTCCTCTTACTTGTTGTAACACTCAATAAAGCTCATCTTCATCTTGTTCATCCTTCACTTGTCTGCCTACCTCATTCTTCCTGGATGCAAGACAAGAACTCGGACAAAGGCACTGTGGCCATAGAGGTTTCCAGCCAGAACATCAACACCCCAAAGATCCCATAACACAGTTGTTATCAGACCACCTTCTCCAATATGGTCATGTCCTGTACCAACGGTGCCATTACTTGATTTTCTTTACGCTAATTTACTCTTTTGTTCAAATAACTTTATATCAAAAGGAAAGGTTTCTGTTACTAGTGTAATGTCAGCTACATAGAAAGTAACCATATAAAAGATGCAATGAAAACACGACAATTATTTAGGTATGGTTGTCTGAAAAAGTTTGAGCACAGTAAGATATGAAAGCATTCAAGAATATTAAAGATGGGTAGCACTAAACTGAGAATTTCTCTTGGACAGAAGGACAGAAAGAAAATTGAGATTATATTTTTTATTTGATTTGAGTTTTATGTGCCACAAACTAAATCTATTCCCTATGTCTGTGAAAACCATATGCCACACATGCCTTCTGCACTTTGGGAAAGGCTGGGCTGTATGCAACAAATAGAAAGAAGGAGTAAGGTGAATACTAGAGCTAAAAGCAGGAGAAGGTGTGAGAAAGTTCTTTTTTCTTTCAGTAAAAATGTATTATTGAAAAAACAAAAGACAACCTCAGTGTGTCAGGATCTATCTAATTATTATTAATTTTCATGTTACGTTATAACCCTTCCACTCTTAGATCCAATGTTGTTATATTAATATTAAAGTCCAGCTCCATGTAAATCCCAGACAGTAGCTTTACCTTCTTAAGAGGTTTACATATGAGAAATACTCTGCTGAGTATAACTGAGTTTATGTGACATTCCAGTGGATATACTTTTACCAGGATCTCTTTCAATAAAGAATGAATTAATAAAAGTGATGTTATGGGAGCAAACTGGAATCTCTAATTTATAACAAGTGAGTCTCAATCACAGACTTGTAGTCTTTCATTGTTTTCAGTAACACATCAGTTGGGATTCACCTCCCAAATGACTAAAAAGAAGTGTGTCCCTGCTGGGAGATGTGTGGGAGAACTGCAGCTTCCATGGCACAAAGCAAATCTATTTTTGTTTTCTTACTGATTTATAAGGGTTTAGGGATCACTATCATTTTCCCTGATTTTTCTCTTTTCCAGTTTAAATACCCTCAGATATGTCAATACATGATTTGAAATTGGTTTTCATTACCCTTCTTACTCGGGTTGCCCTCATCTGAGTGGACCTCGTTGTCCTGGTATCTCTCATTGTGTGTAGTCTCAAGGATAAATCCTAGTACCACAGCTATGCTATGTCCAGTGAAGAATATGGAATAGCTTCTCCTTCTTGTGAGTTCCACTCTCTGCTTCAGTTTCTGCTGATTCGGGTTCATTGTGATTGTTTTAACTGCTGGCTACTGTGGTTAAGATTCATTGTGATTATTTTATCTGCTACATTTTATTATTGGCTTTTTTATATAGAATTCATGTTCAATGAAAACCTCAAATCTTTTATTTTCCATGTGAATTGCTTATTATTTTTAAATATATGCATAATCTTGGCTTTGTCTCTGCTGGAATTTCCAAACAAGGAAATTGTCTGGGTTGAAATCTAGTTCTTATATTAACTAGCTGTTTGACCTTAGATAAATAGCTTCTCCATACTTTTTCTTCCTTACTTTTAAAGTAGTGAAAATAATAGTGCCTACTTTGTAGGATTGTTTTGAGAATGTGAATTAATATATGTAGCACAATTAGAACAGAACCTGGCATATGACAATGTCGTATAAGTGTGACATTATTTTGGTATGAGACCTGGGTATTCGTCTTCCCCTAACTTCAATAGACTACTTCATGGAGCATCTTATAAGTTAATCTCTCCTTTTAGTATGCCAGGAAAGCAACATGAATAAAACAGGTAATTAAAAAGTAGTATTTCTAAAATTCAAATTCATGTATATTTATTACTTATAAGCTTATTTCCCTTTTTTCATCCTATCTACCATTAAAAGTAAGTTTTCAGGTTTTGGTCTTCCAGAGAAAAAGGAAAATATAACAAGGCAAAAGTCACTGCAAGACAGTAGGAGAAAAAGAAAAGCTGGTTCTTCCAGTCTGGTGATTTGTGGGGAGGAGAAGGAAGAGTGAGTGAAAGAAAGATCTCTTGACCTCCCTCACCGAGGGGAAGAGACATCATAAACAAAGAAAGATAAAAGGCACAGAGCTTTGATGAGTTCTTCTTTTATAGTCTGTACAGAAGTTCTGTGTTGTACGGCTCCCCTCCAACATGGAGAAGTGAAATTGAAGAACGATGGTATAAGCTAAGCCCAAGTTAACATTTCAGAGCTGCATGACCCTGAGCTCCTGAGTGGAAAGGGCCTGACAAGTGTGTAGGGGGGTAAT
Organism: Mandrillus leucophaeus; assembly: GCF_000951045.1. Taxonomy (NCBI): domain Eukaryota; kingdom Metazoa; phylum Chordata; class Mammalia; order Primates; family Cercopithecidae; genus Mandrillus; species Mandrillus leucophaeus. The sequence continues at coordinate 1,867,878 of NW_012104176.1, read as the reverse complement.
TGAGCAGAGGATGATAAGACAGTTGATGGACTGGTTGGAAAACTTAACAGGGAGAAGTGCTCTGACAGCAGTGATGTGGCTCCATAACTGAGGGCAACAGAGCAGCACTGACATCGGGGATAGTCTGCTTGTCACAGTCTGCTCTCTGGAGGCATCCACAGAACCAGATAACTGAGGTGAGGCTAAGACCTCTGGCCATGCCAAACAAATGGACCACAGGAGCCTCTGAGGCAGACAGCAGCAATATCTATCAGTAGGAAACCCAGAGACTGGACCAGAAGTACATCTCAAAAGGCATTGCATAGCACTCACCCAGAACCAGCTGCCCTGCTGAGGAAAGCACACCAAAAAGAGACAGAAGCCAGGTAGAACACCTCTACCAATAAAAAAAGGCTAAAAACTTTCTCCTCCTTTCAGCTGCCATCTTGGTAAGGAGGCAATAGCAAAAAGAATGTCTTCAAGAAATATTTACAGCACAGAGACTGACCTATATAGAAAGAAGAGGGATATATTCACAATTAGTAGGTTAGGTCAACCTCTATACCTCTGTTGGGTGAGGATACTTGAGGAAGATGATCATAGAAAAATAAAGATGTGTCCATTCATTCATTTATTCACTCTTTAGCCTTTGCATAATAGTTTGGTAAATTTGAAATGCTCTGGTGCAGGCTTGTATGTAGCCTTCGGAATATACATATATATATTGCAGATAAAAATAGCAGTACCCTTTTACATTTCTCTGAGGATATCCAGATAGTTTTGTCTATTAGCCACTAATTGGAAAACAAGCCTGCTCTAAGATAAGAGTCAGTGAAGCCTTGTGAAGGGAAGCTAAGATAAAGGTGTTTGGTGTGCTGCCTTGCATTGCATGAATTGGATTTTCACCTCTTTAGAGAAGAGGAGAGGCAAAGTAAGGTGGCAGTTCACAAAGAAGACCTAAAAATTGGGGTTCTTTGCTCAGCAAATAAGAGTGGAGTAGATTCTGAAGAACCAATGTAAGTTGGGAATGGAGACGAGGGTGTGTTTGACATCAGAAACCAAGACCGGTGACCCCCATACAGCAGGAAGTAGGGTCCACAGGGCTGGACTGGTGGGAGACTACAGAACACAAGGAACCATTTGGTTCTCTGGGTGCCTGGTGTGAGCCTGGGATATGGAAATGTACCAGAAAGAATGCTTTTTTAAGGGATATTTTCAATTTTGTGAGTAATCTACAAAATTTAATATTTGTACATTCTATTCTATTGATTAAACCCCCATGATAAACTTGTGGTTCGTGTGCTTGCAAGCAGAGAGCTCCAAGATAACCTGGCAGATTTTGTTTTCCCAGCTCAGCTTGGTCATGCAAATTGAAATGTAAAAATCTCTTTTGAAAAGCAACACATTTAAAATGTCCATACCCTTAGAAAATAGTTTCAATTCAAAATATTAAACCGTTGATATGTCATTACCACTGAGCAGCCCAAACGAATCCTGACAGATGCACCCTTTGAATCCATAAGAGCTAAATATTAGACTGCCTAGGACCCATGAGTCTACTTTTTGAAATCCACCTTAGGATTACAATACAAATTGAGATGAAAGATGATAATATCTAGGTTATAACAGTATTAATAATACAGAAAGTGGAAACAATCTATTAGGTCATAGATACATATCCACTATTTACATATACATACTTTATATATTTGCATGTTAATATTTGTGTGTATACATACATATGTATGTATATGTACATTTATGCATATTTGAAAATGTATATCCATTTTCACATACAGGCATATAACATCTATATGTATGTATGTGGTATTTTTGTGTGTATCTATATCCATCTCTATGTTGCATGTATGGGCACATAGATAGAGGCCAGAAAAAAAGACATCAAAATGTTAATAATAAACTGGAATTATGACTAATTTTTGTTTCTGCTATACTTGTCTTTTTAAAATCTAAATTAAAATATTAAGCAAGAAATAACTTTATAATATAAACAGTAACAACAAAGGTGATTTCTTAAACACAGCATATCATGGTAGAGGCTTTTTTCAATTCACAGCTGTATCAACAGTGTAAATGTAAGAAACAAATACACCAGCAAACTCAGGTCCAAAATTGAACCATTCATAGTGAGCAGCAGAGCCTGGAATATGTCTCAACCGTTTACCTCCTAACCCAAAGCACATCATTGTGTTGCTAAAGTCAAGACATTATGAATATCAAGGAGTGAAGCAGTGAGGTCTAGGAGCCATAAATAGAAAGGGAAAAGAGAACAATTACCGAGAGCTCTGACTGTGTGCTCTCACCGCATTGCACAGGGGAGTTCCCATTTGCCAACTGTTCTATCCTCACAAGCACCTGGGAAACAGATATTTTCCATAAGAGGGCCCTGGTGCTCAGAGTCGAGCAATAAAGTGTCCAAGGTCATGCAGCACAGTAACTGACAGAGATTTTTCTTTTCTTTTTTGAGGCAGAGTCTCGCTCTGTTGCCCAGGCTGGAGTGCAGTAGCATGATCTTGGCTCACCTCAACCTCTGCCTCCTGGGTTGGAGCGATTCTCCTGCCTCAGCCTCCCGAGGCAGGAGGACTGCAGTCTGTAGTCTGGGACTACAGACGTGCGCCACAATGCCTGGATAATTTTTGTATTTTTAGTGGAGACAGGGTTTCACTATGTTGTCCAGGCTGGTCGAACTCCTTGACCACCGTGATCCGCCCGCCTCGGCCTGCCAAAGCATTGATACTACCAGCGTAAGCCACCGTGTCCCAACGAGATTTTTCTTTTGTTCCATTTAACTTGGGACCGTAAAGGAGAGGGAATAGTAGATATGCTTCTTGTTTTGGTGCAATGGGAGAGAATTTACACCAATTGTGTGCATTAGCTTTTCTTCTCTTTTAACATCCTTTGAATCATTCCTCTGATTCCAAAACTCTGTTCTGTCTAAAAAAAAAAAAAAAAGAATATTATGCATTGATATTCTAACACATTTATGTATGAATTTTTACTCATCTGAGAATGAATAAAATAAAATGCATTTATTTTAGAAAGTAATTTTCTGTGCTTGGCATGTGACTTATCGAGTCCAGTTAAATTTTGACTGAGACATACATGTGAAATAAATGTATATCTTTTAAAATCAGTTTTCCTCTTGGTCTGATTATTTATTAAATATCTAATGGTTAACAACTTGGATACTCAAAAGATGCACTTATTTTAACCTCTAAAATGTATCTGGCTGTATTTTATTTTGAATACTTTGTTTTTCCTAATGGCATTTCCCTAATATCAACGCTGAACTAAAAGCAAAGATAGCAAAGGGGTAAGAACTCAGAATAGCAGGAACTAAGAAGATCAGTGTAATCAGCAAATTAGGGCTATGTACAAATCATGCAATTGACATCTTGGGAGCAGCAAGGGCCACACCATGTGGAGAAGAGAACACTCAACGTTGATCACTTTGATTAGCATTAACATTGATCGCATAATTCAGTTACCTCCAGGATGTTTCATGTTGCTAATAAATAAAAGATGACACTCTTTAAGAATGATGGCTTCTATAGTACTGTGGCCAGAGACAGCTGAAATGTGGGGTGGAGGTGTTATTTATTTCACCTGCATTTTTGTTGTTGTTTTTACTGCTGCTATGGCTAGGAAACCCAGATAGAGCTGTTTCTCAAAAAAAGGAAGCAAAACTGTTTCTGAAGTTCTCAGGCAGATTTATGCAGCAACTAGCTTCACCTTCAGACCCAACTCCTCTTTTCCTGGGCTTGCTTCTCCTAATTGACTGGGCTCCTCCAGCAAAGCAATGTCCTGATTTTTGCCTGTTTAATTCTAGGTCATCTTGGACAGGGTTTCATACTCCATGCCTTTGGAGTATGAAATACTTCCTCCTCCTCATATTAAATGCAACCCTCATCCATAGTACTTCATAGGTTCTAATTGCTTGTTATACACAGTATATGCCAGAATCTCTTTTTCTCCCTTTGTCTCTTCCTTTCTCTCTCCATAAGGTTCAAAGCCCTTAAATGTTTCCAAGTTCCTACATCACAAGGTCAAATTGTCTGCCGCCTTAAACCTTTGTCTCTTTATACTACACCTTACTATTCTAACTCCTTTACTTTCTCATTTTCATGAACTAGCTAGCCTTACAGTGATCATAGTTGATAAACATTACAAAGAAGCACAAAATCTCAATACTAAAAGTCAATTTCCAGCAGGTTAATCTGACAGCAATCCAGTGAGTAAATAGAACTTTCAGAATCCATACCAAGGTAACCAGGTGTGGTGGCTCGCACCTGTAATCCCAGCTCTTTGGGAAGTCGAGTGGGATGGATCACTTGAGGTCAGGAGTTTGAGACCAGCCAGGCCAACATGGGGAAACCCCATCTCTACTAAAAATACAAAAGTTAGCCAGGTGTGATGGTGGGCACCTGTAATCTCAGCTACTCGCGAGGCTGAGGTGGGGGAATCACCTGAACCCGGGAGGCAGATGTTTCAGTGAGCCGAGATTGTGCCACTGCACTCCAGCCTGAGCAACAGAGTGAGACTCCGTCTAGAAAAATTCAGGTTCCTTGGATACCCTAGTGATGAGGAGCTCATCTACTTCCATCTTTCTATTGTCTTTTAAATTAGCTTTTTGTAGCAAGTTGAAATTTATTCCCAGAAACTTCTACTTTTTGATTCTAGTTCTGGGTATGAAGTCAAATTATAATAATATTAACTAACATATACATTGCTTACCTAAGTCTGTGTTTTCTCCAAATACTTTAAGCACATAAACATATCAAGGTAGTCTATTGAAAGGTTGAAATCAGCTCATTTTAAGATGGAGAATCTGAGGCTACTGGACTCATCAGCTCATTTTAAGATGGAAATCAGCTCATTTTAAGATGGAGAATCTGAGGCTACTGGGCTCATCAGCTCATTTTAAGATGGAAATCAGCTCATTTTAAGATGGAGAATCTGAGGCTACTGAGAAGTAGCGAGCTAAATTTACAACTGGTTATATCTCCTTAGCTGACACACTTAGCCAAAAATCACCACTGTCTTGTGGCCACTTTTAATGTGCTAGACCTAAACCAGAAACCTACTTTTTAAAAAACTTTTAAGTTTGGGGTACACATACAGGTTTGTTATGTAGGTAAACTTGTGTCATGGGAATTTGTTGTACAGATTATTTTGTCACCCAGGTATTCAGCCGAGTACCCATTATTTTTTCCTGATCCTCTCTCTCCTCCCATACTTCACCCTCTGATAGTCCCCAATGTCTGCTGTTCCCCTTTTTATGTCCACATGTTCTTATCATTTAGCTCCCACTTATAAATGGGTACATGCAGTATTTGTTTACTTTGCAAAGAATACTGGCCTCCGGCTCCATCCATGTTTCTGCAAAGAACGTGACTTGTTTTTCATGGCTGCATAGTGTATATGTACCACATTCTCTTTACCTGCTCTACCATTGATGGACATTTAGGTTGATTCCATGTCTTTGCTATTGTGAACAGTGCTGCAATTAACATATGCGTGCCTATGTCTGTATGACAGAAAAATTTATATTCTTTAGGTATATACCCAGTAATGGGAGTGCTGGGTCAAACGGTACTTCTCTTATTAGGCCTTTGAGGAACCATTTTCCACAATGGTTGAATTAATTTACACTCCTACCAACAGTGTAGAAGCATTCCTTTTTCTCTGTAACCTTGCCAGCATCTGTTATTTTTTTGACTTTTTAATAATCGCCATTCTGACTGATGTTAGATGGTATCTCATTGTGGATTTGATTTACATTTCTCTAATGATCAGTGATACTGAGTTTTTTTTTTCCTTTGTTGGCCACATGTATGTCTTCTTTTGAAAAGTGTCTGTTCATATCCTTTGCCCACTATTTAATGGGTTGCCTAATTTTTTTTTAATAAATTTGTTTAAATTCCTTATAGCTGCTGGATATTAGACCTTTGTCAGATGCAATTTGCAAAAAAAATTCTCTCATTCTACAGATTGTCTGTTTACTCTGTTGCCAGTTTCTATTGCTATGCAGAACATCTTCAGTTTAATCAGACCCCAGTTGTCAATTCTTGCTTTTGTTACAATTACTTTTGACATCTTTTTCATGAAATCTTTGCCTGTTCCTATGTCCAGAATGCTATTATCTTCCAGGATTTTTATGGGTTTGGATTTTACATTTAAGTCTTTAATCCATCGTTAGTTAATTTTTGTATATGGTGTAATGAAGGGGTCCGGCTTTAATATTCTGCATATGGCTAGTCAGTTATTCCAGCAAATTTATTGAATAGGGAATCCTTTCTCCATTGCTTGTTTTTATCACCTTTGTTGAAGATAAGATGGTTGTAGGTGTGTGGTCTTATTTCTAGGTTCTCTACCATGTTCCATTTGTTTCTGTGTCTGTTTTGCTATCAGTACTATGCTGTTTTGTTAACTGTAGCCTTGTATTAGAGTTTGAAGTTGAGCAGAGATTTTGAATTTTATCCTAAGGTGGTTTTTTGTTTGTTTGTTTGTTTCATCTATTGCGATGATCACGAGTTTTCTTTTTAGTTCTGTTCATGTGTTGAATCACATGTATTGATTTTCACATATGTTGAACCAACCTTGCATGCCAGGGATAAAATATACTTACATGATGATGGTGGACAAATTTTTGGTGTGCTGCTGGATTCAGTTTGTTAATATTTTGTTGATAAATTTGTGTCTATGTTTGTCAAGGATATTGGCTTAAAGTCTGCTTTCTTGTTGTCTTTGCCAGGTTTTGATATCAGTATGATGCTGGTTTCATAGAATTATTAAGGGATGAATCCTTTCTCAATTTTTTCGGAGTAATTTCAGTAGGAGTGATACCAACTCTTCTTTATACATGTGATAGAATTAGACTGAATCCATCTGTTTGTGGACTTTTTCTGGTTGGTTGGTTTTTTGCTACTGATTCATATTAGGAACTCATTATTGGTCTGTTCAGGGATTCAATTTCTCCTTGGTTTAATCTTGAAAGGTTATATATTTCCAGGAATTTTTTCCATTTCCTCTGTGTTTTCTAGTTTATATGCATAGAGGTATGCATGGCAGTCTTTAAGGGAGAGTTTTTTGTATTTCTGTGGGATCACTGGTAATGTCCCCTTTGTCATTTCTAATTTTGTGTTTAGATCTCTCTTTCCTTTATTAGTCTAGCTAGCAGTCCATCAATCTTATTTACATTTTCCAAAAACTATTGGATTCATTGATTTTTTAAAATTTCAATAGTTTTTAGGGAGAAAGTC
>NW_012104176.1:1856448-1859441 GCF_000951045.1 Mandrillus leucophaeus | reverse complement strand
TGCTTGTTGGCCATTTGGATATCTTATTTTGAGAATTGTCTATTCATGTCCTTTGCCCACTTTTTGATGGGATTATTTATTTTTTTGCTTGCTGATTTCTTTGAGTTCCTAGTAGATTCTGGATATTAGTCCTTTGTGGAATGCATAGTTTGTGAAGATTTTCTCCCATTCTATGAGTTGTCTGTTTACTTTGCTGATCATTTCTTTTGCTATGCAGAAGTGTTTTAGTTTAATTAGGTTTATCTACTTATCTTTGCTTTTGTTGCATTTGCTTTTAGGTTCTTGTTCATGAACTCTTTGCCTAAGCTAATATCTAGAAGAGTTTTTTCCAATGTTATCTTCTAGAGTTTTTATGGTTTTAAGTCTTAGATTTAAGTCTTTGATAGATCTTAAGTTGATTTTTCTATAAGATAAGAGATGAAGATCCAGCTTCATTCTTCTAAATGTGGCTTGTCATTTATCCCATCACCATTTATTGAATAGGGTGTCATTTCCCCACTGTATGTTTTCATTTGCTTTGTCAAAGATCAGTTAACTGTAACAATTTGGCTTTATTACTCTCATCTGTTCCATTGGTCTTCATGGCCATTTTTATACTAGTACCATGCTGTTTTGGTAACTATAGCTTTGTAGTATAGTTTGAAGTCAGGAAATGTGATACCCTGAGATTTGTTTTTCTCTGCTTAGTATTGCTTTGGCTATGTGGGCTCTATTTTGGTTCCATATGAATTTTAATCTTTCTCTGGTTCTGTGAAGAACGATGATGAAATTTTGGTGGGAATTGCATTGAATTTGTAGATTGCTTTTGGCAGTATGGTTGTTTTTACAATACTGATTATACCCATCTATAAGCATGGGATGTGCTTCCATTTGTTTGTGTCATCTATGATTTCTTTCAGTAATGTTTTGCAGTTTTCCTTGTGGAGATATTTTACCTCCTTGGTTAGGTTAGGTATATTTCAAAGTATTTTATTATTATTACTATTATTATTATTATTTGGAGCTGTTGTAAAGTGAGTTGAGTTTGTTTGTTTGTTTGTTTGTTTGTTTTGAGTGAGTCTTGCTCCGTCATGCAGGCTAGAGTGTAGTGACATGATCTCGGCTCACTATAACCTCAACCTCATGGGTTCAAGCAATTTTCTGCCTCAGCCTTCTGAGGAGCTGGGATTACAGGTCCCTACCACCATGCCCAGCTAATTTTTGTATTTTTAGTAGAGATGGGGTTTTGCCATGTTGGCTAGGCTGATCTTGAACTCCTGGCCTCAGGTGATCTGCCTGCCTTGGCCTCCCTAAGTGCTGAGGTTACAGGCATGAGCCGCCACACCCTGCAGAGGTTGACTTCTTGATTTGATTCTCAGCTAGGTCATTGCTGATGTATAGCAGTGCTACTGATTTATGTACATTGATTTTGTATCCTCAAACGTGAGTGAATTTATTTATCAGATCTGGAAGTTTTTTTGGCTAAGTCTTTAGGATTTTCTGGGTATGCAATTATATAATCAGGCAACAGTGACAATTTGACTTCCTCTTTACTGATTTAGACGCCCCTTATTTCTTTCTCTGGTCTGATTGCTCTGGCTAGGACTTCCAGTACAATGTTGAATAGTGTGGTGAAAGTGGGTATCCTTGTCTTGTTTCAGTTTTCGGGGGGAATGCTTTCCACTTTTCCCTGTTTGGTATACACAAAATTAAGTTATAGTGTGTATTAAAGGCTGCAGATACTGGGATATGCTTGTATCTCCACCAAATAAACAGGCATTTTTATAATCCATTGGTAAGACCAAGTTTCAGGCCTGGGAGAAGAGTCAGGAAACCGGTGTGTGGAACTGGTACACTATCCTAGGTGGTAAGTGAAATAAACTTGTTCACTACTGTATTAGTTGATTCTCATTCTGCTAATAAAGACATACTTGAGGCTGGGTAATTTATAAAGGAAAGCTGTTTAATTGACTCACAGTTCAGCATGGCTTCAGAGGCCTCAGGAAACTTATAATCATGGTGGAAAGGGAAGCAAACACATCCTTCATCACATGGCAGCAGCAAGGAAGACTGCCAAGCAAAAGGGGGAAAAGCCCCTTATAAAACCATTAGATCTCATGAAAACTACTCACTGTCATGAAATCAGAATGAGGGTAACCACCCCTATGATTAAATTATCTCCCACCGGTTCCCTTCCATGGCATGTGGGGATTATGAGAACTATAATTCAAGATGAGATTTGGGTGGGGACATAGCCAAACTATATCAACTACCTACTCACTGTATCCTTTGTCACTCTCTTAGTCCCAAGTATTCATGAATGAAAATAATCAACCTTTGGAGACTCCAAATGATAATCTTCAGGCCAAACTAAATGAAGTTAAAAGGCATTTCGGTAGCTTCCAAAATTGTATAAATTACAAATAGGCAGAGGGATACTGAAAATTAATTGGCTAATTTGCCAAAAACAATAACCTGATTAGAAATTTCCATGTGCTTGACAGAGAGGTACTGGATCTTTACCCACAGTTATATGTGATCTGGAATATCCTTGCATACAAACACATGCCAATTAAAATGGGTTAAGTCTTTTAGAGGCATGTTGTTGTTACATTCCTCCAAGAATGGCATTTAACTGTCAACTCACTTAATTCCCTCAGAGGTCTGAAATGACTTCCTTACATTTGATAATGGACTTAGAAGTTCTTTTGTGTCCTTAGAATCTCAGGTGATGCCATTAATGCTGCATAAAACATCACAAAATACCAGGAGATCAAACCAAGTAGCAATTACCGAAAACATTTTTCTGATATCTCCCCAGATTTTCCTTTAGGGAGTGCTAACTCAGTAAGTGTTCACTATACATAAACAAAGCACAGGCTATAACTCTGCAAAGAACTTACGGTCTTTTCTAAAGTGTTTTCCCTTGTTTGATAAAATAGTCTTTGGGGGAAACTCTAATGGACAAAAGCTAGAGATCCAAAGAAAGGAAACCTGATCCATTTGAAAGTGAA
>NW_012104176.1:1851824-1854493 GCF_000951045.1 Mandrillus leucophaeus | reverse complement strand
TTTTCTAGTTTATATGCATAGAGGTATGCATGGCAGTCTTTAAGGGAGAGTTTTTTGTATTTCTGTGGGATCACTGGTAATGTCCCCTTTGTCATTTCTAATTTTGTGTTTAGATCTCTCTTTCCTTTATTAGTCTAGCTAGCAGTCCATCAATCTTATTTACATTTTCCAAAAACTATTGGATTCATTGATTTTTTAAAATTTCAATAGTTTTTAGGGAGAAAGTCGTGTTTGGTTGCATAGAAAAGTAATTTAGTAGTGATTTCTGAGATTTTGGTGGACCCATTACCTGAGCAGTGTACACTGTACCCAATGTGTAGCCTATTATCCCTCAACCCCTCTCACCCTTCCCCCTGAGTCCCCAAAGTCCATTATATTATTCTTATGCCTTTGAGTTCTCATAGCTTGGCTACAACTTGTAAGTGAGAATATATGACGTTTAGTTTTCCATTCCTGAGTTACTTCACTTAGAATAATGGTCTACAAATCCATCCAGGTTGATGCAAATGTCACTATTTCATTTTTTTTTAAATGATTGAGTAGTATTCTATGATATACATCACATTTTCCTTGTCCACTGATTGGTTGATGGGTGTTTAGGAAGGTTTCACATTTTTGCAATTGTGGATTGTGCTGCTATAAACATGCGTGTGCAAGTGTCTTTTCATATAATGACCTCTTTTCCTCTGGGTAGATACCCAGTTGTGGGATTGCTGGGTAAAATGGTAAATCTACTTTTAGTTATTTAAGGAATCTTCATACTGTTTTCTATAGTGGTTGTATTCATTTACATTCCCACCAGCAGTGTAAAAGTGTTCCCTTTCACCACATCCATGCCAGCATGTGTTATTTTTTGATTTTTAAAATTATAACCATTCTTCCAGGAGTAAAGTGGTATCTCATTGTGGTTTTGATTTACATTTCCCTGTTAAATAGTGATGTTGAGCACTGTTTCATATGCTTGTTGGCCATTTGGATATCTTATTTTGAGAATTGTCTATTCATGTCCTTTGCCCACTTTTTGATGGGATTATTTATTTTTTTGCTTGCTGATTTCTTTGAGTTCCTAGTAGATTCTGGATATTAGTCCTTTGTGGAATGCATAGTTTGTGAAGATTTTCTCCCATTCTATGAGTTGTCTGTTTACTTTGCTGATCATTTCTTTTGCTATGCAGAAGTGTTTTAGTTTAATTAGGTTTATCTACTTATCTTTGCTTTTGTTGCATTTGCTTTTAGGTTCTTGTTCATGAACTCTTTGCCTAAGCTAATATCTAGAAGAGTTTTTTCCAATGTTATCTTCTAGAGTTTTTATGGTTTTAAGTCTTAGATTTAAGTCTTTGATAGATCTTAAGTTGATTTTTCTATAAGATAAGAGATGAAGATCCAGCTTCATTCTTCTAAATGTGGCTTGTCATTTATCCCATCACCATTTATTGAATAGGGTGTCATTTCCCCACTGTATGTTTTCATTTGCTTTGTCAAAGATCAGTTAACTGTAACAATTTGGCTTTATTACTCTCATCTGTTCCATTGGTCTTCATGGCCATTTTTATACTAGTACCATGCTGTTTTGGTAACTATAGCTTTGTAGTATAGTTTGAAGTCAGGAAATGTGATACCCTGAGATTTGTTTTTCTCTGCTTAGTATTGCTTTGGCTATGTGGGCTCTATTTTGGTTCCATATGAATTTTAATCTTTCTCTGGTTCTGTGAAGAACGATGATGAAATTTTGGTGGGAATTGCATTGAATTTGTAGATTGCTTTTGGCAGTATGGTTGTTTTTACAATACTGATTATACCCATCTATAAGCATGGGATGTGCTTCCATTTGTTTGTGTCATCTATGATTTCTTTCAGTAATGTTTTGCAGTTTTCCTTGTGGAGATATTTTACCTCCTTGGTTAGGTTAGGTATATTTCAAAGTATTTTATTATTATTACTATTATTATTATTATTTGGAGCTGTTGTAAAGTGAGTTGAGTTTGTTTGTTTGTTTGTTTGTTTGTTTTGAGTGAGTCTTGCTCCGTCATGCAGGCTAGAGTGTAGTGACATGATCTCGGCTCACTATAACCTCAACCTCATGGGTTCAAGCAATTTTCTGCCTCAGCCTTCTGAGGAGCTGGGATTACAGGTCCCTACCACCATGCCCAGCTAATTTTTGTATTTTTAGTAGAGATGGGGTTTTGCCATGTTGGCTAGGCTGATCTTGAACTCCTGGCCTCAGGTGATCTGCCTGCCTTGGCCTCCCTAAGTGCTGAGGTTACAGGCATGAGCCGCCACACCCTGCAGAGGTTGACTTCTTGATTTGATTCTCAGCTAGGTCATTGCTGATGTATAGCAGTGCTACTGATTTATGTACATTGATTTTGTATCCTCAAACGTGAGTGAATTTATTTATCAGATCTGGAAGTTTTTTTGGCTAAGTCTTTAGGATTTTCTGGGTATGCAATTATATAATCAGGCAACAGTGACAATTTGACTTCCTCTTTACTGATTTAGACGCCCCTTATTTCTTTCTCTGGTCTGATTGCTCTGGCTAGGACTTCCAGTACAATGTTGAATAGTGTGGTGAAAGTGGGTATCCTTGTCTTGTTTCAGTTTTCGGGGGGAATGCTTTCCACTTTTCCCTGTTTGGTATACACAAAATTAAGTTATAGTGTGTATTAAAG
>NW_012104176.1:1836786-1850349 GCF_000951045.1 Mandrillus leucophaeus | reverse complement strand
TTTTCCCTTGTTTGATAAAATAGTCTTTGGGGGAAACTCTAATGGACAAAAGCTAGAGATCCAAAGAAAGGAAACCTGATCCATTTGAAAGTGAAGAGGGGGCTGCAGAGAGAAGTAAAAAAATATGCTGCTGCTCACAGAGAAAGTGCTGACTTCCTCTAGTAGGCCATCTTATAGGTCCACCTTATACCACATAATAGTGTAATTAAAAAGCGCTGATGTTGGGTACCAGGAAGAATCTGCCCTCTTCAACCCTTGTTGAAACAGCAATGAATCTAACTTCAGTGGGGGTCACTGCAGCATTACAATTTTACCAATAGCTCAGGATACAATCAAACCTCATTAACTCAGACCTCACTAATTCTGAATTTACAGGAATTCAGATATGGCTTAAGAATTGATTCTTGCTGAGCTAAAAAGCTCCAGATAATTTCTTCTTTTGTGAATATCAGGGTGTTATTCACAAGACCAACAGAGTCAAACTTCGTAGTGGTTGTATCAACAAAGGGCTTGCTATTCAAAGTTCTGCTGCAGTGTTTGAATCCTAATTTCCCACAGAAACTTATTACTATCAGAACTAGAAAAGTTAGTCAGGCCCAGTTATTTCAAGCACAAAAATCAGTGTTATTGAAAGAATAGAGCCGAATACATCACAAAGTAAATTTAGTGTTTGAGTTTAGACGCTGAGATTATGGATAATTTTAGATTCTACATTTCTTTACTTTCCAATTTAGAAAAAAAAAGCAATCATTTTATAAAGACTAAAATCAAGAAAATTTTCTGGATTTGGAAAATAGTAGACATATACAAATATTTCTAATTTAGTAATGTGAGCTTCTCCTGCCTAACATCAATAAAAATACTCATTTCATCATAGTTTTATAATTTAAAAAATTAAGATAAAAATTACATTTATTAGTTGTGTGTGTGTCTGTATGTGTATGTGTGTATATATATATATATAAAATAAACTAGTTTATTATGTACGTTTTCTTTATAAAAAGTGGCCAACAGGGCATGACCTGACTTGAGGAAGTTTATAATCTTTCAGAGTAAAATAGGTACTAAAAAGGCAGTATTAACTTTCCCAGGAAAGTGACTAGCTGATTTTCTTTTTCAGTATACTTAATTATTACCCAGTAGCTACCATCACCTTGATCCCTCACTCTGCTGTCAATTAGAAAGCCAAATATTTCCCATTTAATTTCCTATGTGAGTCATTTACAAGGGCAAGTTGAGAACTTCTTCACTCAACCCCACCCTATAATAGCTACACAGGTTTTGCATCTAGATTCTCTGGGTACGGTTCAATGGAGCTGAATGATAGAGTATTTTACTTGCTGTGAATGTAGATGAACATTCATAACAATTTCAGCATGAACAGGTCTAAATGATATGCAGTCTATCTAGTACAAGGGGTATCAAAACAGGAAAGTTTGAAGAAAAGAGAGAACTCTTTCCTTCTCTTCTTCCTCTTTCTCTATGATAGCCTCTATGAACATGGTAGGTTTATTTCGAGGTACTATAGCCTGTATCAGTGTTTTTTTGTCATGTGATCTGTGGACAACAATTGGTCCACACTGTTTGTTACTAGCACACAAAGGGAAAGTGTCTAGAAACGTTATAGCAATTTGCCATTGCTGTAATACTGAAGCCCATGATCAATGGACTTGGCCCATTTTAATGGTTACCAATTTGTTTTAATGCTGTTTATCGCGTGTGATGGCTTGGGTGTAGTGTGAACTGCAAGTCAATATTGGAGCAAGAATTGGAAGAAAAAATTAGCCTTCACTACTGTGTGAGTACTGGCCCACATAAAAGGATGATATGCATGAAAAGTGCAACTTCAGGTAGTATCTGAGTATGCTGTCCATAATAAGAGTGAATATAGACAATCAACTACAAACTAGATTATAAGCACCATGGAGGACAAGGGGGTTGTCTGATTTATTCACCAATGTATGTCCGGAAACGAACACAGTGTTGGGTGTGCCTTAGACACTCAGTAAGTCCTTGCTGACTAACTGCATAAATAAGTGACAGTACAGTTTGTGATTACACAATTTTGGCTCCTTAGATTAGGGCACACACTTGAAAATAACTAAAAATTAAAAAACATGGCTGGGCACGGTGGCTCATGCCTGTAATCCCAGCAGGTTGGGAGTCTAAGGCGGGTGAATCACGAAGGTCAGGAGATCGAGACCATCCTGGCTAACACAGTGAAACCCCGTCTCTACTACAAATACAAAAAAGTCAGCCGGGCATTGTGGCAGGCGCCTTTAGTCCCAGCTACTCGGGAAGCTGAGGCAGGAGAATGGTGGGAAGGCGGAGCTTGCAGTGAGCCGAGATCACACCACTGCACTCCAGCCTGGGCGACAGAGCGAGACTCCGTCTCAAAAAAAAAAAAAAAAAAAAAAAAAAAAAAAAAAAAAAAAAAAAAAAAAAAAAAAAAAAAAAAAAAAAAAAACAAAAAAAAACATACAAAGCTTAACAAAGACAACACAAAGAAGCAAAGCATTGCAATTCAATTGTGAATGTTAGTGTTGACCACCTAGAACCTGACTGTATACAAAGTTCCCAAGATTGTACTAGCAAAATTGAGAAGTATTTTATGCTTTTTTTGGTAAGCCTACCCCACCTCCTCAGCATCTTCTTAAAGAACTCTGTACTTGCCCAATTATAGTCCATACTACCACAGAGGCAGGTACTACTATCTTGAAGAATTGTGCACTACACTATAAACTGCATGACAGTTGTCTCAGCTCCTTGTACAGTTGAGTATGCTTGAATGGGCCCAGAAACATTTAGTTGATTGAGTTAATGCTTACTATATATCATAAGCTATGCTTGGTGTTTTACATGCATAGCCCCATAATAAATCAATGAGGAAAGTAATTTTTTTTAGGCTGGTCTGGCTCTGCCCCCCAGGCTAGAGTGCAGTGGCAAGATCTCAGTTCACTGAAACCTCCACCTCCTGGGCTCAAGCCATCCTCCCACCTTAGCCTCCCATGTAGCTGAGGCTACAAGTTATGCACCACTATGCCTGGCTAATTTTTGTATTTGTTGTAGAGATAGGGTTTTGCCATGTTGCCCAGGCTGGTCTGGAACTCCTGGGCTCAAGACATCAGCCCACCTTAGCCTCCCGAAGTGCTGGGATTACAGGCATAAGCCACTGCAGCTTGCTGGAAAGTAACTTTTTTTTTTTTTCACTTGTTTGGTGAATGAGGAAATTGAGACCTAAGACGGTTAAATAATTTGCCCCAGGTCACCTAGTTAGTAGTTAGTTAAATTACCTTTTAAATGTATTCTGTTTAACACTGGAGCTTTTATTTTTGTATCAGTCTGTTCTCATGATGTTATGAAGACATACCCAAGACAGAGTAATTTATAAAGAAAAGAGTTTAATTGACTTACAGTTCCTCATGGCTAGGAAAGCCTCAGAAAACTTAAAATCAAATCAAAGCAGAAGGTGAAACAGACACGTATTACATGGTGGCAGGTGACAGAGGTGAGTGCTGAGTGAAGGGGCAAGACCCTTATAAAACCATCAGATCTCGTGAGAATTCACTATCACGAGAACAGCATGAGGGTAACTGTCATCATAATCCAATTCCATCCCACCGGATCCCTCCCACAACACGTGGGGGTTATGAGAACTACAATTCAAGATGAGATTTGAGTGGGGACACAGTCAAACCATATCAGTTTTCAACCACGCTATTAAATTGTTTAATGGTTTCAAAAACCTTAGCCCAATGGGTGACCCAACTTGTGTTCCAACTAAATCTCTCTGCCAAGAAATGAGATATAAAACGCCTTTCTCTCAACAGAAGCAGAGCAGACACAGAAGCAGCTACATAAGGAAAGGAGCTGAGAACATTAGCATTATTTTGATAGAGGCTATTTGCAGGGTAAGACAATTAGCTAGCATTTTACACTAACTGGAATGAGAACAGCATGGCATCCAAAGCAGAGGGTCAGTCATCAGTCATGGATAAAAACAGCAACAACTAAAACAAGACAGCAACAGCACCAAATACCCTGCATGATCATACACAACAAACAAGGGGAGTATCCAGAGTTTCAACATTTCTTAGCGAAGTGAAATTAGAGAAATAAATATCAGAGACTTACTGTGTATAATTTGCAATATTCTGTACTTATATTTTCACGTATTTCAATTGTGTATAGTTTTAAGTCTATGTCAACCACCAATCTATTGGTGGTTGGCAGAGTCTTAAAATACTTCTTGGAGTATTGTTATAAACAGCTGTACAAATACAATACATCACAAGTTAAAACTATTTCTGTATTATTCTTACTGGTAACCACTAGATGCTTGTGCCTATTTAAATTTCAACTAAGATTAAATCAATTAAAAAACTTAGTTCCTTCGTCATACTAGCCACTTTTCATGAGATCATATAGCCAAATGAGGATAGTGGCTGCCACATTTTGGACAGATAGAGTATTTCCCTCATTGCAGAAAGTTCTTTTGGATAGCACTGTTCTAGGTGCTTTTGAATAAAGTGTACAAACCCAGTAAGCAGCGTCCTTTCTATAATGTCTTTCTCAGGCTTTTTGTATTCTGATATGCCAAAGATACTTCTGTTTAAGCTTGTTGACTTGGCGTAAGTACTAATAGTGTCCCTCTTTTACTTTGAAAAATGTTCCAATTTGGTCAGTAAATTATGGTCACCTTAATTTACCTCATGGCACACTGCTTATGATATTCACTTCCTTCCTTTCAAGTAATGAAATATGTGTTATTATAGCTGTTGGTTATTATACCTGTCGGTGCTTCTCTTTCCTGATATGTCAAATGAGGATGTAGTGGTGTCTACTTTTTAGCTTCTGTCTTGTGTTATTTTCTCTCTTTTCTTCCTGCAGTGATTCATGTATATAAAAAAATTCCTAAAAGACAGAAATTACATCCTAGGCTTTAGTACTTTTGCATTCCAGTGTGTAGTACAGTGTCTACTATATAATGTGACACTCAAAATGTGACACTTTTTAGGCACTCAAAAGCACACAGTTGCTAAGGAAAGTTCCAAGGGCCATTTTTCATCTCTCCCTGTCCCATACAACTAAGGGTGCATCTATAAATTACTGTCAGCCATTCAGGTGTTTTCTCCTGGTACATTGCCCCTTAAGCACACGTTAAACACTGGTTAGAACGTGTATATTGCAGCTGAAGTGCTGATACATTGTACAGTCTGTTCCTGTTGCCAAGCTCTGCTCAGTTTCCTAGTCCAACCCTCCAGCTCCAAGCTCCTTAAATTCCTCCAGTCAACTGTACTTTTTTCTTAAAGCTAACAGAATTTCTTCTATTATTTGCATCCAAGAACCTAAATAGTACAACAACCTCGAAGGGAACTTTTAACTTGCAAACTCCCAGTGATACTAGCTGTACTAAGCAATGCTACACATTTTCATTGCAATTTGCTCAATGCTGAGGCTCACAGAGGCATCAGACTAACTGTCCTCCAGATGTACATAATAACATCTACGTAATCATATGTTCCTCCACAAATTAAGATTGTAAGGTTAAGATTAGAGAGTTCCCGTCTCCAGAAGATGATTCTTCAGATATTATCACGGCTTCTCCAGATGTTTATTAAGCATACATTCCCTTTATAATCTGCATCCAACTGCAAGCCAGCTTCTGTCTTTGCTGATGCTCAGCTGTATTATTATGTGGGCCATGGTCAACTCTCCACTTTTTCACTATCTAATTATTGTTTATGGTTTTACTTTGGATTCTGCACTTCAATTACCTACTCTATATTGAACCAACATACTAAATTTCCCTCTATTTATTATATCTTCCATAAATTGTATTGCCCATCTAGGATAATGGGTATAGCTTGCATATTTATAACATTTCAAATAGCCTAATTTCTTGATAGCTTAAGTGTAGGGTGTGCAACTGTGGGGCTTCAATACTGCATATTGGAAAAATGATAGACTTCCCAAGTTCGCCTAGCTGTGTGTTTTTATATTAAAGTTAATTTCCCCTTTGGTAGAGATTGCTGTACAGCCGTGACTGTATCTTTGAAAAGTTGATGAAATAAAGGCATACTATTCTCTTCATTTAAAGCTTATAAATATTCCTGTGTTAAAGAAAAATCAAACCAGTGGGGAAGCTAAATTTGCAGAGAAATTCCACTAGTTCCTGGGGAGGTCATTTTTTCCTTCCAGGGGCAGAGAAACATCATTACAGAGACTGAGGTTATCACATCCTTCTCCCTGAACTTGAGATTTCTAAAGACAGATCTGTAACCACCAGGAAGTCCCTGGCCTGCCTATTGTATGCTGTAATCAGTTGGAACTGATTACTCAACTCTGGTCATTTTCATCTACAAACAAATTCTCAAGTTTTCCAGACAAATATGGATGGGCTGGCAAATTTAAATTTCAGATGAAAAAATATCTTCCTGTAATGAGTTCACATACCTTTTATTTAGACTTCCAAATGCCAGCATAATGTGATTAGTTTTGATGTTGTTTCTTTCCACCACTTATGAGAAATCACCTCATCAATCATATTATCAAAATTAGATATGGAAAAGACCTCGCATGTCAACAGGACCATCCCTAGTGCCAGTGCAGACTTGTTTTAGCCAGTGTGCTATACTTTTTAATATCTTCTTCAATCTAATATTAAACATCCCCTGTGATCCAGCATCTACCGTTTCCATTGTAATGACATAAATATAAAGAATGAGAAGTAGTTTTCTTAAGAGGATATATCTATGTTTATCCTCTCTGTTTTTCAATAAAGAAAGCTCATGGTGAACACATAGAAAATAAAGATAAATTGAATATATCATCATCAATATTTTTTATCATCAATACTTATCCCTAATATTTTCATAGAATTTTCACATATACTGTGTAAGTGTTACACATTATAGTAGTTGTTACATTGGTAAAAATTACTTTTTAGAAAAAATGTATTGGGTATCCTTTACCTGCCTTCAATTAGATATATGTTGATGTGTTTAGCTACGCTTTGAAAAACAGTGTATTAAGACTTGACTGAGTAGTTTCAGCTTGGCAAGGTATAAACTTGAAAGGATTTTGCTTACCTGCAATCTGTGTCTTTAAACTTGCTCTGTCAAAGTTTCTTCACACATCATTTGCTGAAAATTTGTGTAAATTTTGATTGTTAAGATTTCAGTCCACATTACAATTCTGAATTTATCTGAAAGTTGCTTATACTGGATCCAGACTCTATGGATTTGAATTCCAGAACCACCACTACTAGCTCTGGATTTTTAGTTTAGTCATTACTTGGGTTAGTCACTCAAATTCAAATGGACTACATTTTCTCAACAATCAAATGGAGAGAATACAATAACCTACATCCTATGACTCTTATTATTTGCTATATGTTGAGCACTTGGAACATTGTCTGACATAGGGAGAGAAGTATGTGTTAGCTACTATTATAATTATTAATATTATTTTAATTATTATTTTATCACTGTCTTCATCTCACACTTATCCCATGGCTCAAAGAGATCTGAGGTTGGGAAGGGCTATTATTTTTCCTCTTCATCCTATTCTAGCATCTGCCTCTTTTCAAAGCCTCTTGTATTAAATGTTGGCAGGAAAAATAGGTGAGAAAGGGACCACTTTTCCAGACATGTTAGTTGCAGGAAAGAATCCTTGATCTCATTCTAGCTTGGCCTATTCCATTCATTGTGGGTGGTCTCTATCAGTGGATTGGTCTCCACCTGTAGAGTATGTGTCGTTCTGCTGCAACTGTGATCAACATTAATCCAGCACTCTGTTACTGTTGACCCACTTAGGGCAGTCATATCTGTCTCTATTTCTTACCAGCAATCCATGCCTCCAACACATTAGTTTAGCTTTGATCATATGGTCAGCCCAGGGTACCTGCTTCTACCTCAAAGCATTGATCACTTTGAAATCAGAAATAACTGATTTCTTTATCAAGGCACTTTCAAGGCTGAAAGAAACGTAGATAAAGTGGGAAGCTGCTCCATCTTCTTCCTAGGCACATTACATTGTGATTTCTTTTTGTCCTATCGTCAAAAGCAAGTTTCTCATCTTCTGAAATCTCCAGAGATTGTGACCCCATGCTCTGTGCACATTTAAGCCCCTAACCTTGAGAAGGTGCAAGTCATTCTCCCCAACCACTCTTTTGCTTCCACCTTGATTGATTCTGCAGTCCATCAATCATTTAGCAAGAAACAGATGCGAGCCTTTATTTCTTTCAGACAATGCCAATCTCTAAGAATTATCTTCCTAACATCATGACTTAACTTTTCAAAGGAGTGGAGGAGCACTTCCTTTCTAATCATAAATGCCACATTCTCCAGCACATTAGTCATTCTCAACTTTTTTTTTTCCTCCCAGTCTACTTTTTTAAGCATGAAGAGGGTTGTGGGCTTTCTGTGTTTGGCAGGTGGTGATAGGGCCATTTCCAGTGACTTAAAGTAAGACCCAGCAGGAGCTGTCAAAACAAGAGCTGTTGAAAGTTCTCTTTAGAAAACGGGGAGCTCAGTACCAATTTGTTTGCAGCTTTGAGCCTCAGGCACTAAATCCAGGGCAGAAGGAAAAATCCCACTTAATTTTTTGTTATATAATTATGTAGGGCACATAAATCTTAGTATGTAATCATTAAACTATGTCATATATTTATACAGATTAATATTACATTTTAAAGACTCCTAGGTGGCTGGTCTGATAGTAGTGCTGTATCTATCCTTTATGTTTGATTATCAAAACAATTTGTAAGCTAAAGAGACTTACTCATTTTTATAGAGAAGAGAAAGTCGAAGCTGAAGAGGTTCAGTAGTTCTCAATCACGTCATGAGTAAGTAGTCAGCAGTGGTAAGAGCAGGGACGTAGATCTAAGGTGTTCACCTCCAAAGTTTGGATGTAGTATATAGCACTCCCACATGCATGAAAGCATTAATAGGAATGTTACAAGGTAATAGATTGTATATTTTGTAAAGCTAAGACTCCATAAATAGTATTTGTATTTTGAGATTCACCTGAAGAAATCAAGTCCATAGGATCAAATCCAGGTCTTTGGTTCTGCTGAGTTCTTCTGGCCTTTAGGGAACTCAACAGCAGTTGCTTCCTAAGCCTTGACAACTGAACACGAAGTATCTTTGTTCTCAGACATCACAGTCACTATAAAAACGAACACCAGACCCAATCCCTTCCCTTCTGAAAAACAGAACTAGGAAGGAATCTTTCTTCTAATCAATCATATCAAATCAACTGTATTGGGAGAGACAAGGGAGGAATGTTCCATTTGACAAAGTCGGGACACGCTCAGGAAATGCATTGTGGTGTAAGAGCTATGGAAATTTTTCTCATTTTTAGTGAATGTGATACTTTTTATAAATAAATTGATGCATATATACTTATGACCTATATAAACACCACATACCCTTGGGAAATTTGACAGGAAGGAAATGAAACTGCAAAGCTTTGGAAACCTGGTGATTTTCAATAAATCATAATTACACAAGTACATTCATGAGTAAACTTTAGGTAAGCAATCAAATAGCTAATTATCTTTGTGTGTAACTAAATATTCAAAGAGATGACCACAGCCTCCAACTGAGGGTCAACCAATTGTTTGGAAGTTCTCACCAAGATAAAACTTAATTTCATTTCTCAAGAGCCTCACTTGCTGCGATTGCTGGTGTGTTAGTGGTGCATAATCATGCAATTGCCAGCTTTATCCAAAGCAATACAAGTGCACCTTCTAAAAAACAGGATATTTAAGCTGTCGAATCACATCAAAATTACACTATTGAAATTCAGTAGAATACAAAATGAGGGTAGAGAGGGCTACTTGAAGACCAAATCATTAGGTGAAGAGAATCCCAAAGTGGGAGGGTTTTACTTTTGTAAGGATTTAAAATAACGTATATAGTACACCCAGCATATAGCAGTTCCTCAACAAATGGTAGCTACATTATCTCATTAATTATTCTTGAATATAACCTAAGTCCTATAAATATACATCCTCATTTTAAAAGAAGTGATATGGAAGTCATTAATAATGGAGGAATTAATAATAATAATTACTAAGAGAAAAAAATGCAGTCAATAATTAATGGATCCCTTTACGGAAGGGTTCTCCTTTTTTGTTTTAATGGGCAATACAGAAACCACCCTGTGAGATAAGCGCTGCTCTCTCCATTTTAGTGACGAGAAAGTAAGTAGGACGCCATGTCATTAAGCAACTTGCTCTAAATCACGAGCAGCAGAGCTGGAGTTAAAAACTCAGATCTGTCCAGAGCCTTGACTTTATACTCCTTCTACTCTGCTTCTCAGCCCCTAGAAGACGGAGCATCAGAAAAGAAATGTGGTTTAAAGGAAGGTATAGAAGTTGGAGGGAGGTAAAATGTCATGATAGTTTTTTTTTAGCACTATTTCTCCACCTCTTTCCACAGGCAAGCCTAAGCAAATGTGTCTCCATTTCCCCATCTTCAAATCTCTCTGGGCATCCATACCTCCAATAACCTCTCTTAGTTAAGAGTTAATAATGCCTGTTGTGTGTAGTACTGTATTGATGCTAAAAAATTGCATGACTTTTTTCCACAAATAAATTATTAATTCCTTTAATGTTAATGTTATAATAAAGACTGTCAGGGGTCAATTTGGGTAATGGAAGGGATACCCCCTTCTTCCATATCTCCAAGTAAGCGAGACAAGCTATAGCAAAAGGATGAAGGTTAGATCCTTAAGGGTACTCTTCACTTGGAATTAGTACAGTTTCCTAAATTGCTTCTAGCTTCAGAGTTTACCTCTGGTTTTGCTGAAAGAGGAGAGGAGAGGAAGAATGAGAATCTCTGTATGGAGATACCTGGACAATGCCCCCTGTAGGTGACATAGTCAGCATGAGGTGGGAAGACTTTACTGCCTTTTCATAGTAAGCACTCTATACATATTGGTTAAGTTAGTGAATAAATAAATAAACGTCTTCTCTCAGCCCTGTGCTAATCTCTTAATCTCTTCACAGTTAGCATTATGTTGCTTGTTGCTTTTCTCATTTCTCTCTTTGTCCAACTGTGAGCAGCTTCATGTAAGAGAATGTTGCATTTCATATCCACGATCTCTACTGCTAAGGAAGGACTGGTTGTCATACAGTACTTGCTTGATAATTGCTGAATAAATACATAAATAATCTATGTCAGATAGAAATGCTGACTCTATGGCAGACATGCACTTCCTCCCCCCCCCTCTACTTTATGTCTAGCATTTTTTTCCTCAACTGTCATCTCTGCTTCCAAATAGAAGACCCAGACGTAGGTGTCTCCTGTAGACCCATACTGGCAGCAATTACACAGTAGTAGAATTTCCATAGCCCTCTCCACAAGCTTCCCTTTATGGGACCACTTTGGCATCCAGATGTACTTGGCTTACAAGATTTAAATGAGTGATTCTTATTCTTATCCTCTGACTTCTTTTTTATAGATATTCACTTCTCTATATTATCACACAACCATGTAAGATTTAATTCCTTATTCCCATTTTTCTTATAATGGTTCTGTTTTCCCAACTAAACCCTTTTTAGTTATTTTCAGTACAAGAAGGGGGGTTCTGCCATAACAAACGTAAAATATGTGACATTAGCTTTGGGATCAGGCAGTGAGAAGAGACCAAAAAAAAAAAAAAAAAAAAACCAGACAAAACAGTGATAGAGTAATGGAGTGGCTATAGAAGGCTGGGAAATGGTAACCTATACTATGTAATTATTTAAAAAAAGGGTAAAACTGTTGCCTATTGTAACTTGGGAGATAAAAATAAATTTTGAGATTTGAGTCATGAGATTTTTATGAAGAGTTGCTTCTACTACTTATTTATGATAAGGTACTACAAAAAAGAAGTAAGATTTTAAAAGATCTGGCTAGTTTGCAAGCAGAATGAGGACTTCCTACACTGGAAAAATAAAAGTGTTTCTCACCTGTAGTTTTCTTTGCAGGGAAGGGATTCTCAAAGTAATATACAGTCTGGAACAGAGATTAAATTAAGGGTATAACCATAAGAAGGAATTGGAGTGGTGCCTAGCCCTTTCTTTAAGATCAACAAAAGTGCTTCTAAGAATCTTAAAGGTATGGTCTTACAGAAGCATGATCCTACAGTAATGGTAAGCCAAGATAAAGTAAGACATGTCTCGAAAAACATTGTGCCATGGCTTCTGGAGTTAATATGAACTCAAATCAGATGCATTAACCACCCTCCCCCCAAATTATTCAGGGAATTATATTAGCAAAAGTGCCTTCAGTCAGATTAAAAGAACTTGAAATTACTGAAAGGCATTGGATTCTCAACTTACTACAGGCAGGCAGTAGGGTGAAGAAAGCTTCTGAAGGGATTATTTCTTAACACTCTTTCAGAAGTGGCCAATGGAAAAGGGTGGCTAGTCTGAAGAGCACGGTCAAAAGTCATAGAGAACAATAAACTGGGGAACTGTATCAGAAAAACATATCCAGGTTTGAGATGGACCACAAAGTTCTGGACTCCAAGCCTGATGCCATGTTCATCAGAATCTTTTGAGATCCTTGGATACCATGATCTTGTTTTGCATGTTGAAGACACAAGAAATAATTGAGAACAGAATGGAGAACTGGTAGATTGATTGAACTAATAGCCCAATTTTCATGATTTTTATATCACACCTGATTACATTCTTTGTGCCTTCCTTTCCACACTGACTCTGTGTTTGGCTGTGCAATTTGCCATTGCCAACGAGACAAAATCAAACTTGATACAAGCAAAAACCTTAAAAGCACTTGTGTATTTCTGGTTTGGCTCTATAACCCTTGTTTCTGCTCTGAAAACTAGCCTAGGTTATCCTGTTGGAGGAATGTGAGAAAGATTTCGAGGAGAGCTGAATCTTCCCGGAAAAGGCTACCCAAGACCAACTAGGCCCAGCCACTTCATGAGTTGACTGCATAGGTATGAGGAAACCCAGCCTAGTTCAACAAGGACAAGCACAATTTAACAGAACTGCCTAGCCAATAAATATACTTAAAAAAAAATAATAAATAGTTGTTGATTTAGGCTGATAAGTATTAGAGTGGTTGTTATGCATTAATATCTAATTTAGACGTATCCTCTTACAAGTCAGAAAATAGAAAACTCTTTCAAGTAGCAAAAGACTAAATACAGTCTCACTCCTGGTTGCCAATACAGATTGATTCTTGGTATTCTTTGCTTTTCAATAACACTGACTTCCTTGCTTTGCGCCCACTTACCGTGAGCTTCAGTGTCAGGCCCTTTATATTTGATTGTTCACTTAGACCAATCCTCTTTTCCGCTGTTCTTTGTATATCTTTCTCTTCTCCCTCCATTCATATGAGTATCAACTCAAATGTCATCTTTTCAGGGAGAGTTGACCTGACCACTTGTTATTTTAATTCTCTTACTTTGCTTTATTTAATTCCCCTACTTGGTACCAAGAAAGATTAAGTCCTATAAAGGTCCTATATCGATACACACACACATACACATATATATATTATATATGTAATACTACATATAAAATAAAATATATATACTATA
>NW_012104176.1:1829841-1836576 GCF_000951045.1 Mandrillus leucophaeus | reverse complement strand
ATATATATTAAAAAAATACAAGCCAGGTAGATAGATAGCAGGGCAAAGGCAGTAAATATATGGAATGGCATATGTATGATGTGTGTATGTGTGTGTGTATATTATATATATGAAGATGCTTATTGATAAATATAAAAGGAATTGGTTAGTTTATTAAGGAACATGTTAAAGCCAAAAATCTTGGGGTTACACCAACCATCTCTTTTTATAGAAGGAGAAACCGAGGCCTGAAAAGATGAGGTAAACACCCATAATTAGTACAGAATTTTTATTGTCTCTTGTGTACTATGTTTTGGTTTTGTTTTGCTATAGACACTAGTGAATAATTAGGTTTATGAAAATATTTTCTTTCAAAAACATTCAGTGGCTCCCATTCATGTGCAAAATTAACACTTTGGGGTGGTGTAGAACACATTTTATACTCTGCCTTTCCTACCTTCTAAAATGTTCTATGAATGCTCCCCATGCCACATTTATAACCCTTTGTATTTCTCACTCTGTGTCTTTAATTGCAGGGAAGTAGATAGCGGTCCACTTAAATTCATGTTACTCCTTCCATAGAATACAGTTGTCACTAGGATGTGGCTTCCCAGGAAAGGTCTACATATCCCAGTCCATTTGCATCAAGGTGTGACAATAAGACCAGTTCCCACCAATGGAGTATTAGCACAAATGATCGGTACCCTTTCTTGGCTAAGGCTATTGTGAAGCAGATGTGCCTTCTCCAAGTTCTTTCCTCTTCTACTTGCCAAATGTAGAATACTCTAAGTCCTAGATGTTAGAGTCACAAGTTAAATGAACCTTCATCTTAGAATCGTCAAGTTAAGAACAATTAATTCTACATCAGAAACAGCCACCATGGTCTATTATGTGTGTGACAAATTAATTTATATTTTATTAAGAGACTGAAAATATAGAATTCATTGGCAGTAGTAGCTGGCATTACATAACTAACCTATTGTTCAATCTATTCATTCTATGTAGCATGTTCTTCCCACTAGAGCTATCCACTGCTCAGAGATGAGCTTAAATGCCACCTTCTTCATATGTCCCCCTGAATCCTTCTGTCACACTTAATATCTTCCTCCATCACATTTTTCTAGCTGTTTGTTGTATGTTATAATTAATCCTGTTCATGGTATTCACTACTAAATCATGAGCTTCTATGCACAGAAACTCTATCTTAATCACTTTGTACCCTCCAGAATGTCAAACACAGTATCTCACAAACAGTAGGTGCTCAATAAATGTCTGTTACGTTAAACCAAATGAAAGTGACTTCATATATCTGAATGATTAATATGTTTCTTTCATTCAAGATCTTAGGGTTGGTATGAAAAAAAAAATAAATAAATCTATTACTTCAGTCCGACTCTTTAACTTGGCAGATTAGAGTGGAATAACAATGTGTCCTGGATGAAATGAAAATGCATTGTTTTACATAAGATATGGCAATTTTGAAAAATACATTGATTTAATGTACTTAGGCCAGTGAAAAATCTGTTGGTTTAAGCTAACTGCCATTAGTTTCAATTAAAATGTATCGATTTGGGTAAATGTTGGTGAGAATAAATGTTGCCTGACTGGTAAAAAAACCATTTGCTTAAGCTTGCCTTGGAGCACAGTCAGAGAGAGAAGTGAGGGGGGCAAGGGTAGGGAGGAGTGAGAGAGTGAGTGTGTTAGACAGCCAGACAGGCAGAATTCTCACTTTTCTGCACTATACCCCACTTGAAGAGGGCAAGACTGGGTGGCCAATTAGTAGGTTACCATCCTTTGGCTTTATATTAACTAACATCTATAAGTGAGAAAAGTAGCATTGAAAAATAATTTTGCTTAAATTAAAATGCTTCTGTGTGAGGTCCACATTAGGTCAATACCATTAATTCATCATCTGCCTTCAAACAGGTCAATTCCATTCATTTATTTAAAAAGTGGAATAATTCAGTTATCTGAGTTCATAATGGCAAAAACAACTGGGGAAGTACATCTTTCACTTTTTAACAAGTGGTTTTAATGCTTTTATTATGTTGAACAATATAGCATGGCCATTTTTTGGTGATCACAAACAGTGGATTATTGGCAATTTCATAAGGTTCAACCAAATAGATACTGCTTAAAGGTAATTAGAGAAAGAACTAGATTGTACTTTGTTTTCATTGATATTTTCAAACATAATGATGTGTTTCCCCCTTTGGTCTTTGAAGGCAGGAAAAACATACGCACACACACCCTGCCCAACATATGCACATACATGTACGCAAACATGCAAAATTATCTTCCTATCTATCTATTTATCTATCTATCTATCTCTATCATCTAACATCTTTGCATTTCCAATCCAACAAGGTAAGGATCTGAAACAAAGGAGGTATTTGTTAAATGTTTCATAAAGGAGGGAAGATATAGGCAGGAAAACATTAAATGACAAGTTTAGAACAAAAGGAACAGAAAATAATGGGAAATTTCAACTAATTTATTTATTGTAACTATTTATGTGTTTTTCATTGGAGGAATGAATATTCTTTCTTCCCATGTGTTTTTAGCGATGAGAAGGAACCAGATGTCTTGGCAATGAATACTGTGTAAAATATACATAAATTAAGCCAGTGCATAACAAGGAAGTCTCATTGTTAAAGACACAGAGAAGGTGACGCCAAGGAAAATTGGGGGAAGCAATGAGGAGGATATAAGACATCTGAGTAACATCGTGGTAGGAAGTGGGAGGGTGGTGATTGTAAAAATCTGTATATGGAGTATCTGGAAAGGCAAAGATCATTCAGAGGAAAGACTCAGAAAATACCCCAACATGTTAAATAAAATACCTGCAAATAAAAGGGAGAATATGACAAGAGATAAATAGAAAATATGACTTAGGTTGTATAATTATAAGTTCTGACCACACATTCCTTATTAAAAGCAATTATACAGTAGAGAGGAAATTAGAATTGATTTTTCAGTCTGGATTCTGCTCATAATTTCTGGGTGACTTAGACAAAACCCTTAAACTCTTTGACAGTTTTGAAATGTAAAATAGAGATAATGAAAATAAATCTTTTGTTGCCTGGTTATTGTAAAGATCAAAAAGGAAAAAGTTCGGTGTGTACAATAAATAAGAAAAATACGTCACTGAGGACCTGCAATGAACAGGTGATATGTAGGCAATACAAAGTACTTAATCTCATTTAATCCCAATGGGCATAATATGACACAGACTTTATCTTCAGTTTTCAAGAAATAAGTCTTGGCTGTCAGAAGTTAAGCAATTTATGCAAATTTCAAAAAGGCACTTAGCAAATATTTTATGAATCACTTGATGAAGTACTCCCTAGCACTCTCCTTTGGCATTCCTCATATTTAACTATTAACATAAAGTAGAACTTGCCAATATGAAATAGTGTGTGTATGGAAGGGTCTATGCTGAATAAAAAGTCCGAATTGAGAAATATTTGGTGAGCATAAATTCACCCAATGTTCTTTCCAACTTCTCAATTTGGCTTATTTGATAAACTTCATGGTGTACAGAGTTACAAGGATTATATCAAATTGGCTTTTTATTGTTATTTTAATTATTATCTAAGAATGATTGCCGTACATTTATTCATTCATTCAATCAGCAAATATTTTAGGGCCACTGTGCTAGGTAGTGAGGATTCAATGATGAGCAAAACTATGTAGCCTCTGCTTTCAGAGGGCTTCTAGAATAGTGAAAATAATGAATTCTACTCAAATTGTTACAGAAAATTTAAGAACTCACAACTATGATAACATGATCCTATTGAGAGAGCCTATAAAAGTAGGGTTTGCTTTGGTAAGAGAAGGAAAACACTTGAACTGTGTTATGAGAAGTACAAAAGGAGATGTGTGTCCAGGGCAGAAGGAACAACATGAAAAATAATCTCTAGAAGGAGAGAGGAAGCTGAAATGGTGAGAGTAAAGAACGCCCTGCTACAGGGTTAGGTGGTCAATGTAGAATGCACATGTCTTCCTCAAAACCAATCATGAGAGGCAGAGGTGGCAGGTAAATGAAGATCAAAATATGAGCTTCATTAGACATCTTAATTACTGTTTTGGATGATCAGCTAAAATCTGGGACAAATAAGTCTTCTAACATACTACCTCCTCCAGTCTAAACCTCAGAATAATCCAATGAAAGTTGAATGTGCAGGTAAAGCACACCTACTCAGGATCAAGGTGAAGAGGAGAGGAAGCAAAAGGATGGAAGAACAGAGATAAAATCATCGATGCTATCCTTTTTATTTTATTTTACTTTTATTTTTATTTGTATTTGTATTTTTTTGAGACAGAGTCTCTCACTGTCCCCCAGGCTGGAATGCAGTGGCGTGATCTTGGCTTACTGCAAGCTCTGCCTCCTGGGTTCATGCCATTCTCCTGCCTCAGCCTCCCAACTAGCTGGGACTACAAGAGCCCACCACAACGCCTGGCTAATTTTTTTTTTTTTTTTTTTTTTTTGGTATTTTTAGTAGAGACGGAGTTTCACCGTGTTAGCCAGGGTGGTCTCGATCTTCTGACCTCATGATCTCCTGCCTCGGCCTCCCAAAGTGCTGGGATTACAGGTGTGAGCCACCGCGCCCGGCCGATGCTATCTTTTTATTTGATAAACTCTACAGAAGTAGAAATGAGAACCAATGGCGCCCACCCATTCACTTGCAGAATGAGTAGGGTAGCACAAAAGGTTAGGAATGTTATTTGAAGTGCAGGATCTTCCACAGGGAAACAGGTGCAGTATGAGAAGAGAAATCTTCCTTCCCAAAAGTTAGGAGAAAAGTGATTCTAGGTAAAGGATAAAGAGTTGGACAGGACACAATGTCGGTCTTATAGGTGATTGCAAAGATATCTATCATGATCGTAGGGGCAATAAGAAATTAGTAAAGGATTTAAGAGGTATAGGTTGGAGTAATCTTTTGAAAAGCTATTTCTAGCTGTTGTGAGTTAAAAAGATTGGGAAAAGAAAAAGGAAAATTATTGTGACAGTGTAGGCAAATGAATATTAGTAGTTTGGAGTAGCATCCGGAGGATGGTAGTGGTGGTCAGGAGACATAGATAGGCATGAACAGGCTTTGTTAAAGAGTTACATATGTCCCATATGGGGAATAATGGGAATATTGACGATGACCTATGTATTGGGGAATGATGGATGCTGGTTTAATTTAGTGAATTCAAGGAAACTGAAGGAAAACCAGGTTTGGGTAGGGAAAATTACGTGTAAGTATTTGAGCCTATTGAGTACTAGGTGCCTTTGAAGTTGGCCAAACATTTGCCTCCATATTAATATTTCAAAATTAATTTGTACAGTTGATTTATCCCAGCAATATTATTTATACTACCTAATTACGTGAAACTTTTTCCCAAATCTACCTGTCAAGTAGTCATTACAAATTTCATAATACTGTAGTGGAATATAAATCAATGTGGCTTCAATGTGCTTATAACTTTCTAAACCACCTAAATCTATTCAGGTATTCTTTTAGACCTTTGAAAGGTGATTTTCTTTTTTGCCTTTCTGTGTTGTGTTTCTATGATGTAATTGTCATACCTTCTGAACAGCTTTTAGGGAAACCCACTTGGAAATAGCAAAGTAGAATCTGATGGCAATCTTTCTTGTGTCTAGTGATACTTTACACTATTTTGCGTGTTGGAACTCATCATTAACATCATAAAAATTTCACAAATGTGGGAAATTAAGTGCAGGCAACTTTTTAAAGAAAAGAGGCCTGGAATTATTTGTATGGCCTTGCTGAGTTTAGAAGGAGCTGCAATTTCATCAAGCTTACCTTGGCTTCCTGTAAAACCACAAGAAAAATATCTCACTGAGAAAAATGTACCCCGTGTTTGAATAAGGCTTAAAATATTTTTTAAAACTTTTTAATCTAGGTTTTCCTAAAATTTATCCACTATTTGCCAACACAGAAGTTCTTCTTTCCTTCAAATCTAAGATCTACTTGTTGGTAGTGAAACATACTTCTTTTTTCTTGTTCTGAATGAGAGATTTTACTGAGATAATTTTATAAGTTTAAATCTATCAACTGTTTAAGGCACATACACAGGACTAGAGAATACTGTATTTTATGTGGAATCTAAAGAGAATCTTGCATTCATTGGTAATAGCTTAAAATATTTTCATGATTTTTTTCTTTGAATATTCAAGTGCAGAAAACTTAAAAAACAATAAAATTTTAAGGTTCAAGAGCAAAGAAGTATACTAATTTCTAAAGTGGTTTATGGAACTCATACGCAGATAACTTTCAACTATATCTACAAATGGAGGAAAGTCTGTGTGGAGATATGAAATATACAACCAGTAATTTCAAATGTCTTCACTAAAATTTTATGAGAGCAATATCTGAACTGATTTTTACAACTGCTCTTTTCTTCAGCCTGTGCCCTTCTGGTTAAGGATCTTCTAACAATCACATTGACATGGTTAAAAGAGAGAACATGAAGGAAGACCAAGGAAGACTATAGAGTGTTTGCAATTCACCAATTGACTTCTATGCAAAAAAAATCAATCTTAAGGTCTATAGCATTACAAAAATGTTCCCCTATTACATAGAGTTTGGTGTAAAAATGAATCTTATTGGATCCAGTAATTCCTGTGAATGCCCTATAACTTAAAAACCACTCAGTTGGCCAGGCGCGGTGGCTCAAGCCTGTAATCCCAGCACTTTGGGAGGCCGAGACGGGCGGATCACGAGGTCAGGAGATCGAGACCATCCT
>NW_012104176.1:1738271-1829726 GCF_000951045.1 Mandrillus leucophaeus | reverse complement strand
GGAGAATGGCGTGAACCCGGGAGGCGGAGCTTGCAGTGAGCTGAGATCCGGCCACTGCACTCCAGCCTGGGTGACAGAGAGAGACTCCGTCTCAAAAAAAAAAACAAAAAAAAAACCACTCAGTTCTGTTGTAAAAATAGTTTCTCATAGGGGTCATATAACACTTCCTCTGAAACTCTTTCACAGCTGAACAAATTATGGTATCTCCATTCATCTATTGAGATAAACACATTTTTAAAACAGTTTTTTTTTTTGTTTTGTAAAAACAATAACAGCATACAAAAATGGAAAATGTGAGTACAAGATTACTCAAGAACCAATGAATCTGATTGTTATTTCAGGGGATATTTTAGCTATTTTGGCTATTTCACACATCTGTAATTGTATGGAGACTGTATGGCTGCGTGGTCTAGAGAGTTTGGTGTATCTTAAAGACACATACTCCATTTGTAGTGAAAGCCATTGCTGTGAAAATTTTAATGAAACAGTAGTGTTTTATTCTACGGATACTGATTAATACCTATCATATACCACCTTCGGGTCCTATAAAGATTTAAAACCCACGAAATCTTAGATTTCAAGCTTTCACAACACAGAATCATAATCTCTTAGAAATGGAGAAGACCATCCTCCTCCAATGTAGCAATTCTTCCTGAAACATCGAGGACAAAACATGGCGGAAGCCTCTGATAGTCTACTGAGCGACAGCGTGATACTTCACCAAGCCGATTGTTCCTCTGCAGTACAGCTGTTTCAAAACTCTGTTTCATATGCATTAAAATTTATCCTACTTGTTGGCTATACCCTACTGAGGCCTCACAGAATATGTCCTCATTTCCACATTCCAAATTTTCAAATATCAGAAGGTAGCTATTGCAGTTCTTCTAATCTCTTTTCCTGGATAAAATGAACCCATTCCCCTTTACGATTTTACATAAAACATGATTTTCAGATTCTTGGTCATTCAGATTTTCCTGATCTGGACATGTTTTATGTCAATGTCCCTTTCAACCTAGTGGCCAGAATAACACTCTATAAGGGATTCTAATTACATGTAGTACTTTGGGACTGTCATCTCCCTTATTTAAGATGCTAAAATATTGCTAATACAGAGCAAAATCCTCAGGTGGTTTTAAAATTAATTCTATTCAGAACAAGATATTTTTTATCTTGCTCATTTTTATAGTCCTTTAAAAAAAGTAAAATTTACATGCCTTTTAATGCACAAATATTAACTGTACAATTTTGACAAGGTAACACACCTATTTAGCACTCCTTTCACAATATGAAACATTTCCATATCTCCAGAATGTATCCTCATGTCTCTTTCAAGACAACTCCTTTTAGCTGTACCACAGAAGCAACCCCTGTTTCTATGTACTTTAATTTCAAGTTCTTGAACTTTAGATAAATTCAGTTTGCTCTGTCTGGTTTGTTTTGCTCAGGATTTAGTCTGTGAGAGTCTCCAAACTGTTAGTAGTTTGTTCCTTTTTATTACTAAGCAGCATTTTATTATATGATGATATCACAATTTGCCTATGTTTTCTTTAGTTGATACAATTTCAGTTGTTTCTGGTTTACCACGATTGTAAATATTGCTGCTGTGAATTTTTGTCCACCAGTATTTGTGGAGACACATGTTTTAATTCTCTTGGGTAAAAATCTGGAATTGACAGTGCTGGGTAGTGTGGAAAGTGTATATTTGGCCGATAAATAATGACCCAACTCTTCTCCAAAGTATCTAAACCATTTTGTTTTCCCACCAGCTGCATATGAGATTTCCAATTACTCCACATCTGCATGTAGTATTGTAAATCTTTTTATTTCTATCATCGTAGTTGGTGGCTAGTAGTAATTACACCATGGTATAGAGCACCAACAATGCCCATTATAGGGAGAAAGCTTAGCCATACATTTATTTATCCAATTAAAATATATAAATGGTGCCAAATATATTCCAGTCATTTTATTCTGCACCAAGGATCCACTGCCTAGCAATAAACAGTCCTTCCAGGAGAGAGTTATGAATGTAGCCATAGGGAATCTGTGCTGTAGCTTTAAGTGTGATGTCATTAGAATTTCTCAGTTTAGAGCAAATCCTAAAACTTTGGATTTGTGTATGTGTGTGTTTTTTTAAATAGCTCTTATTAATGAAGCAGACCTAAGAGTATCAAGTATAGGATGACTGTACACACTGTCTCACCTGGGACATCCAGATTTGTGCTTGTTTTTCCAGTTTAATTTTTGATAGTGCTCTTTTCACTCTTAAGAGTGTTCTAGTTTAGACAATGAATTATATGGTAACCCTGGTTAAGCAGGGACTCTGATACGGTTTATTTCCTAACGGTGGCTATAAAAGGGTCACAGTTGCACGTACCAGGAGCTATTTGAGGGCAGAAGAAACACAAGGTTGGTGGAGGGATATAATCCAGAGATGCTACTGAGAGGAATTAGTCCTGGAAACTGTCTCCAGTGAATGCCACATGCTAGCAACAGCTGAACAAATTGCCAACTTGTTTATTATTTATTAATTGCCATTAAGAATCATCACTGTTAGAATTGCAACTAGAAACAATAAATAGCATCAGGCAGGAGATTCCTTAATAACGAAACTCAGAATTTCCAGTATCAAAGATCATGCTGCATAACAAATTGTCAAACACTTAGTGGCTTAAGTCAATACAGAATTATTATCTCACAGATTCTGTGGATCGGGAGACTGGGCATGGTTTAGCTAGATTCTCTGCTTCAGGGTCTCACCAGGCCATCATCGAAGTGTAAACAGGTTCCCTTCTCATTTGGAGGCTCGAGTGAAGAAGCAGCTTCTTCCAGGTTTATTCATGTTAGTGGCAAAACTTGTTTCTTTGCAGCTGTAGGACTTGAGCTTCCATTTTTTTTTTTTTTTTTTTTTTTTTTTTTGCTGGCTATTGGTTGGAAGCAACTCACCTCCAAGAGAGTGTCCAAGTTCTCTAACATTCAATTTTCTTCAAGAATCCACCATGGCAGCTGGATTCTCCAAGGATGCTGGAGGGCAAGATCTAGTTAGTTGGCTGGCAAGACAGAGTTCTATATAATGTAACATAATTCTGGGAATGATATCTCAACAACTTTGTTACAGTCTGCTAGTTAGAAATAAGTCAAGGGTCTCACCCTCACACAAGGGGCAGCCATTACACAAAGACATGAACTTCAGGAGGTGACGATGATGGTAGCCATATTAGACTTAGTCCTCTTCCACATTGCACAGTATTTTCTTAACATGGATGTTAGAAATTGAAATTTATTTGATCTTCAGTTTTCTTAGACAAGAGTAACACTTTTCCAAAAAGAAAACTAACTTGAGTGGAAGCTTGAGGTATGTATTATAAATTTAATTCTAACTAGCAGCTTAGTTTCCCAAGGAATCTTTCTTTCTTTCGTTCGTTCGTTCGTCCGTCCATCCGTCTGTCCGTCCGTCTGTCCGTCCGTCTGTCCTTCCTTCCTTCCTTCCTTCCTTCCTTCTCTTTCTATCTATATCTGTCTGTCTGTCTGTCTAGTTATCTGTCTGTCTAGCTAAGTAGCTATCTATCTGTCTCCCTATCTTTTTTTATACTTAATCTCATGCTTATTCTTCAAGAATGATTGTTAAGCTTTCTTCTACTAGGCCATAGTCAAATTTCATAAAAATTTTCTTAACTATCCTAGGTCATAGGAATCTCTTTTTCCTCTTAAAATCAGATATATGTGGGTTTGAGCTCTCTTTTCACTTACTGTATTTTATCACCCACAGCAGATATTTTAACCTCTCTTAATTTCAGCTTCCTTATTTGTAAAGTGAGAATAGCACTATTTGCTCCACCTGCTTCTTGATACATTTAAATGTAATTTTCCAGAAAAATAGCCTGGCCCACAGAGCATCCTACTCAAATGCTATTTTCTTTTCTTCCCTCTTTTTCTTGTCTTTCCCTTCTCTATATATAATTATTTTGACAATAAAAATTATCCTGCATCGTTCATTTTGCCATGTGTATATGTACATGTATCAGAGATATATGTGAGTGATGATTTCACGTTGCACTCTGTTGTGTAAGGCTTGGTTTTCCAGCTGTAGTGATGCATTTGTAGTGATTCATCCACATTTTCTTCCCAAATCTGCAGAATAAATTGCAATATATCCATGAGATGACTAGACAGGTTACACTTATCCAATTTTTGATCACTGTGTTACAGAATTCTTTTTGTGGTGCCTATCCTTATTATTCTAAACCCTGTTCTCTTCCAATCTTTGGGCCACTCTCTGTCCCATGCTTCTTATACCCTTTTGAAGCTCTCTAGAGAGAAAAATGTTCAAGGTCCTGCTTCATAGTTTTAGGCAGCAGATGGCTTTTTATTATACCTGCCAGAGAAGTTTTAATTAGGTGAACTCCTCTTTATACAATTCCAGTGGGGAAAAAGTATATATTTTTTAGGAACATCCTCTTTGTTTTTAAAGTCCCCTTACCTAAAATTAATATAAAACGACATAACATTTTTCACCCAAAAGAGTAACTTTTATAAATTTTCCCTGAAAGTATTATTGTCTTACTTTTTAAAAAAGCATTACATAAATAAAGTCGTGGGTTCCATTTGAAGGTTCTGTAAGTGAAACTAGAATAAATAAGCTGTGGGGAACTGAACTCTGAATTCTGATTTTACTACTAAGTAGCTAGCTGATGATGAGCAAGTCATTTTTATCATCCTGAGCCCCAGATTTCTAGTTTCTTAACTGTGGGATTTAGATAAGGTGATTTGTAAATTCCTGCCATCTCCACAATTCCATAACTTTGAAAACTTAGTTGCATTTTCACTCATGTATTCTTGTTTGAAGTTGCATTCATTCATATTTTATTGTAACTTTTCATTTTTTTCTCTTCCTTCATTCCTAAGTTTGTGTATGTGCTGGTTTGGGAATAGGATATGCTTTTTAAATTCTCATCAAAATGTTTTTCCATATAAATTTGTGCTGCTCAGGTGACATAGGAAGACAGAGATTTCTAACTAAGAGTAGATAATTAGGGGCTCCTTTTGAACAGACTTATACTTAAGAGAATAGAGCTTCTCTTTGTTATCAATGCCAAGGATGCAAACCAGGATACCAAAATTAGTCAGCAAGAATTTCAGGATCGAGCCTGAGAAAGAGGTTTTAAGTTTTTTTTTGGTTAGCAGTACAAAGAGGTGGGCGCACAGGGGACGACCAGGAGTGTGTTTTAACATTCAAGTAATAGAAGTTTGCCTTTGAACAACAAAATTGTCTGGCAAAATTTGAGCACATTCAGCAAGTGACTTCTAAATCCTTAAGCTACAGACGTTCTTTCTGAGAGTCTAGAATATTAAGAGATGGGAAAGATGGCCAGCATATGCCAATCACTGTTCTGAGCACTGAACACCAGACACATCTGACAAAGCTGCTGTCCCATCATTCAAGTGTGGCTAACGGGGCTCATTTCTGACCTGCAGTCTGTTCCATGCTGACTGCAAATATAGTTTGTACCTTCTCAGGGCCAGCAGGGCCACCCGTGGAGCCTGTCACTCAGCAATGGACAGAAGCACCGTTACTTTGCCTTCAATAATGCACCCTGTCTTTAATCAAATTTCTCTTTCCCATTCTGGGAAACTCCTGGGCCTCCTGTTCATTCTTAAATGTCAGAACAGGATCACTGCCTTCTTTCTTTTACCTATCATAAGTACCAGTAGACCTTTAGCCCACCGTGGCACATAAGGGACCACCTTCTCTAGTGCCCTCATTTCACAGAGCAAAGGAAGAAAGGCTCACGCAGGGAAGTGACTTGCTCAAGGCCAAATGGAACGATGACTCATATATCTTGATTTCCAGTTCCAAGCACTTTCTCTGACTCCATGCTGTGTCAAAGTGTTCTGATCTTTTTAATGCACATCCTGCTATGGTTGGCCAAGTTTGACTTTCACAGCTCATTATTATCATTGATCCTCATATGATGAACTTGATAAACGAGCAACAGGTAAGGTAAATAATTATGGTTAAACATGCTGTCCTTTAACTCTAATTTTGTTCAAAGTACTAATCTCATAGAGAAAGAGTGCTTTATCGTTTTAAAAGGCACTTTCATATATTTGATAACTTTGATCTAATTTTTTCTTCATTAAGACAACCCCTGTGAACTTAACAAAATGATTGTGCCCAAAGGCTGACAGTGACTGTGGCAGTAGTGTCAACTTTTCATACATAAATACCTATTTATTGATGTGTAGGTATGAAATGGTTAAACCAAGCATTCTGACAGAGTAATGCCTTAGATACACTACACTACTAGACTTTCACAGACGAGAATAACTGAAACATTCAACATACATGTAGTAAAGATGGTTCATTTTTCTTTAGTATTGAAAGGGCATTTGGGGTATGGCTAAGCCATGGATGGTTATATTGAATATCTCCCATAAGGCTGCAATATGGAAGATGCAGAACTTGTAAGCTCAATATACTGTTATCTTTGAAAGATTGAAATAGATTATCTCTAATGTCTCTTTTAGCTTCACTTCACTTGGCTCTGATTTACACAGAAGCTGTGAGTGGGCAGAATTTGTGAATTTCCAAATTAAATCCTCTTGTTTCAGGCCCCCAGGCAGTGCCAGACATACCATAACAAGTATTCAACAAACATGGGTGTTTATGGTTTTAGTGACTTCCTTGGATAGCTCTTGTCTTAAGATGTGGCATTTGATGAAATCAAGGTCTTCTCATTTGGAGTCCCTTCGGTTCAGGCAATTCCTGAAGCCCTTTGTCATAGGAATGATTTTCTTCATTGCTCCGGGAGGCAAGCTACTGAATAAGTGCTTCCCAGAGGAAGGAGGAAGTCATTTGGAAGAGGCTGGACTCTGTCAGATAAGTGAAAACTTTTTATAAATACCTGACTTGGACGTGAGAGAGAAGGAGGTTTTCAAATCAAAGTGCTAAATTAAGAAGCTTAATTTTGGCACTTCAGCTGACTGAGTTGTTGATGGGAGGGTTTATGCTAACTATTCCCCTGCATCCACAGGGGATCAGGAGCAGAAACTGATAACATAGCTTCAGGGGAACGAAAGGACGGTCTCACTCCAGTAGCTTTGTCTTCAGAAAGCATGAGAGGAGTGCTGAGTCTGGGTCTGTTTCGGTCCCATGCTGGCACACAGATAGCTACAGCGTACTGACTTCCTTTCCACTGCACTCTTCTTGGAGGGACAGAGTCAAGGAGCATGTTTCTTCTGGAGTTCCCCAATTTGTCATTAAAAATATAGTAATAAAAAAGAAATTATTTGTCAGAGGGAAAGAGAAAGGCATAGGACACTGAATTAACATTTAGACTACGACTCTGATCTCAAATTCTAACAATGCTTGCTGGGAAAATTATTTACTCTGTCTAGAGCAGCTTTTTATTTTATTTTTTTTCTTGTCCATAATGTTCTGTACCCTTAGAAGCAATATTTTCTATAGCTCTAATATGAAGTATATTCAAATAGTATTCCAATATATTTGTTTCAAAGCCCTAAAAAAACAGTTTTGGCATTGGACTTAATAATTTAATTTCGGGGCATTTATATACAAATAATGAGACATTTGCAGAAGTGTTTATTAGGATCCTTATTTCAGCATTTGTAGTGGTAAAATTTGGGAGCAAACTAACTTCACCAAAAGGAGATTGAATACATAAATTATAGCTTGTCCATATGAAAGCACAAGCTATGCCTATTTGAATTCATATTGCTGAAAAATATTTAATAGAATAGAAAATATTCAAGGTGATTCCAAATGATAAAATCAGATTGAAAACACTAAGGAGATATCTCAGTTTTGTTAAAGATAAAAATGAGTATGTGTATGTGTGTGTGTTGGAAGAGAAAAAGGACTAGAGGCTTCCATTCTAAAATTTCAAATGTTTGTATTGGTTTTGGTAGTTATTGATAATTTTTACTTAGTATTATAATATTCTATAATTTTCAATACTTTTAAAATGAAAATCACATTTGTAGTCAGAAATAAACATGATTAATCTTATTTAAATGTTACATGAATAAAAAACAATACATGTACACATCCTCACCTTCTGTCACTCTCCTACCTTCAATAGCTCAGAATCTTTAAGAAATCTTCAAGTCTTGTGACAAATGATATGCTGTCTCAACATGTTTACAAAGTTGAAATCACTTCCAGTTATTTTTTGCATTAATCATAGATGTCAGGGCTACTGTAGACTCATTCTGGTTTCTCAACTCATGTTACAGAGGCTCAGGAAAGCCATTTCAACTGTCATATAACAATAGTAGAAAAGTTATATGATAACCTGCCCTTACTCTTATAGTATTCCCCACTGTGCCTCAGAGAGCTGAAAAAGTTTCAGAAATTATTCCATTAACACTTTTCACTTAAGCTACAAAATTAGGAATCAACATTCCCCATATCTGACTCACAATGAGGTATATAGCACAGTCAACTTGAAAGGACTCTAGTAAAGGAATAAAAGTATTAAATGATCTAAGACACTAAGATTCTGAAAAGCCTGATATTATGTCCACAAAAGTCAGGTAAGAAGGTTCAAATACCTTTCCAAATACAAACAGGACAAATAGAATAATTTAGTTTCATAAACCTGGGTGAATACAAAGAGGCCCATTCCTCTAGACTTCTGCCAAAGTATAACTAGACATTATGGTATCCGAAAGGCATTTTATTAAATCTAAATAAATAGGTAGATTGTTATTATGGAATATGGACAAGTATATGCATTTACCACCATCCCTCATCTCAAAGAGCAATTTCTGGTCATGTGGTATTGCAGCTTAATGACTGTGCTTTGACCATTTGCAGCTGGTGTTTGTCCCTGGGACATAAGTCACACAGGGCACAACATGGCTGATATCCAGAAAGATCACGAGAACCACACCACTGCTTTGGCACCCTTTCAAGAGCTGCTCAGCAAAGAGCTTGTGACTGCTGACCATCTGGTTGGAAATCCTGGCAATGATTTGTTTAATATTAGTGTTAATATGATGTCTGTCAGTAGAAAGCATTTTGTGGGATTTTAACCACCATGGTAGTCTATGGTAGGTAGACTCTTAGTGTTATCTTTGTTTTCACCCTCTCATGAGTTTCTGGAAAGATAATTCTGTACCATCATCTTTTATGGTCAAATGTTTGATTATTAGAAATTTGAACTTAATATACTCAGTTTTTTATTATCTTAAGTGCTGTGGGAATAGTTAAGTTGA
Organism: Mandrillus leucophaeus; assembly: GCF_000951045.1. Classification (NCBI taxonomy): domain Eukaryota; kingdom Metazoa; phylum Chordata; class Mammalia; order Primates; family Cercopithecidae; genus Mandrillus; species Mandrillus leucophaeus. The sequence continues at coordinate 1,820,486 of NW_012104176.1, read as the reverse complement.
TTTCATAGAATTAACAAATTTTATTGCTTATGAGGACTTTAGAACAATAGGAACTATTAGTCTTGATGCTGTCAGCATAGTTCTAAATGTGAAAAAGTTCTATCCAACGACATGAATACTTCAGAATACATTTATTGATTTTGGTTTGTAGAAATATATGCACCTTAATTAAATATTATCTAAGCTAGCATATCACAATATAGATGAAAAAACTGAAGCTTAGGGAGATAAATATTCCTAAGGCCATAGCAGCAGAATGAGGCCCAGCACCTCAGTTTTTAACCCAATTTCACGTGTTGTCTTATTGGCTGACCGCACCAGCTCATACTTGTTTAAAGTTTTTAATATGGCTCTTGGGGATTTGAAGAAATAGAAAAATAAAATAAAATATCAATTGTAAAATATTAAATGTATAAGTAATTCCAAGTTGAGCTTATTATATTGTTGAGTTTTATAGGCTCATACTCTTGTCAACTTTCAGTTGTTGTCATAGAAGCCCTACAGTCGTATTCATTATATCTGCCACAGGTCTAAGAGCCTCTCTCTTCCAAAATTCCTGACCTGAGTTTGTCTTTTTCTCATCTCAATACCAGGATAGAGGTGGTGGTGCTGGAAACAGTGTATATATTCTTTTTTATTCTTATAGATTCTCTCATTATGGGTAGAGGTAGCCTGGTTAGGTTCTGACTAAGATATAGCATAAAGAAAATGTCTTTGGATGTGGAGCATAAATATAGCCTGCCGTCTATAGTTCTGAAATATCATTTTAAATTAACCTGGAAACAATGGGTGACTTTGGTCCAACTTCTCTCAAGAAATCTGAACAAGATGAGGAAAGAATTTCATGTGGAAAAGAATAGAGGAAGCACAAAATGAGAGAAATGAAGAGAGGATGCCAAATAAGAATGGTCTGTCATTGATTAGGGAGAAAAAAATCAAGAGACTATTCTTTTGATATAGTAGTCAAATTTTTGCAGTTTTAAGAAAAGATTGTTTTTCTGCCAGTAAATTGGTTGACATGTGAGTCTCCCATCTCTACCAACTCCATCTCCACCAGTCTGTGCTTATCAATCTCCTTGATGATAGGCTTAGGTCTTAAACAGCCAGTCATATCCTCTCCAGAGAAGATCATGAAGAAAACATACATGCTTCTCTGGATGTGAAATTTAAATTAATCACCCATTTATGGATTCGCTCTTCTAGATTTGAGATATGAAGCAGAAGAAGGCTATGACATGGGTCATTAAAATGCTTCATACTTGAGACAGTGAAAAAATGCTAGAGAAGCCAAACAGAATAATCGAAAATTTTGTTGCACTTCAGCAAGAAAATTATTTATGCAGCTAGTTTTCATTAATTTGTAGGCATTGAGGTGAACAATTCCTATGCATTATTTCACTCGATTTTCAGAAAACAACCTTATGAGACTGATGTAATTTTTACTTTAAAAAATTAGGTGAGAAAACTAAGAATAACGGATACTTGTTTGGCTGTGTCCCCACCCAAATCTCATCCTGAATTGTAGCTCTCATAATCCCCACATGTCATGGAAGGGACCAAGTGGGAGGTAATTGAACCATAGGATCAGGTTTTTCTCATGCTGTTCTCATGATAGTGAATAAGTCTCATGAGATCTGATGGTTTTATAAATGGGAGTTCCCCTGCACAAGCTCTCTTGCCTGCTGCCATGTAAGACGTGACTTTGTTCCTCATTTGCCTTCCGCCATGATTGTGAGAAACCTCTTTTCTTGATAAATTACCCAGTCTTAGCTATGTCTTTATTAGCAGCGTGAGAACAGACTAATACACTAACATATTTTTTAGAATGTTCAGAGATACATGGCAGTGCTCAAAACTGTCCTGATTTCACAATTTATGTTTTTAACAATTTAGTAATATTGAGTAATATGTGTGTCAATAGGAATATTGTAATAAGTCCTGGCTGGATTTTAGGAAATAACAAAACTGTCCAACCTCTCTAAGTCTGAGCAAGGTGATATGTGGAGATAAATTGAAGGGGAAAATAAAGAAGGGACAGACACTAATATCAAAATTGAGTTTTGAAGAATGAGAAGAAAGTCACCAAGCATTACAAATAGGGTCAAGAGCATGCACACAGTTCTCAAATGTCATAATTCACTTGGGGTGTGATCACTTGTCAAAACGGCTTTATTACAGGATAAATGTTGAGAACATGGTGAATGGTGAGGGGAAAGGATTTTTAAAAGATACCTGAAAGATAGGAAAAAACACCAAATTTGCTGGGCATGGTGGCATGAACCTATAGTCTCAGCTACGCAGGAGGCTGAGGCAGGAGGATGGCTTGAGCTCAGGAGGTTGAGGTTGCAGTGGGCTGTGATTGCTCCATTGCACTCCAGCCAGTACAACAGAGCACAATCCTGTCTCAAATAATAAATAAATAAATAAATAAATAAATAAATAAAAGGCTTTCTTTATCATGGAAAGTTCTTCTTATTAAAGCATTTAAATTATATCCCATGGACAATTGTAAATAAACCACTGTGAGATTATATATAGAATAAAGACATTTATTTTGTGAGATATTCCTAATGATGGTAGGAAGTTTACAAAATCGTTCTTCCCATTAAAAATTGATGTAGGCCCACACTCTTAAAGATTTCTGTGAGATGTAGCATAGTGAAAAGAGCAGTAGAGAGAAGACCTAAGGTCTATATGAGTTTTTCCTACACTATCATCACTATGACTTTGAACAAATAATTAACCTCTGAAAACTAATACTTCATTAGTTAACTTTCATGGGTCTATTTTTTTGTTTGTTTTTGAGACAGAGTCTCGCTCTGTCACCCAGACTGGAGTGCACTGGCACAATCTCAGCTCACTGCAGTCTCTGCCTCCTGAGTTCCAGGGATTTTCCTGCTTCAGCCTCTTAGGTAGCTGGGATTACAGGTGTGCACCACCACGCTCAGCTACTTTTTTTGTATTTTTAGTAGAGACAGGGTTTCACCATGTTGGCCAGGCTGGTCTCGAACTCCTAACCTCAGGTGATTCACCTGCCTCTGTCTCCCAAAGTGCTGGGATTACAGGTGTGAACCACTGCACCTGTCCTTTTTTTTTTTTTTTTAAATAGAGATAGTCTTGCTGTTGCCCAGACTGAAGTGCATTGGAGTGTCATAGGTCACTGCTTTGAACTCCTGGACTCAAATGATCCTCCCACCTTAGCTTCCCAAAGTGCTGTGATTATAGACGTGAGCTATTGCACCCAGCTGACCGGTCCCAACCTTTAAGGTCCTTTTGAAATAGTATTTGTACATCCCTTTCCCTCTTTCTGCTGAAGAAGATGATAACATCTACAACCCAATTATTCTGGATCGTACTTTCCCATTTATGGATTGCTTTGTCATCTACGTTTTCATTATCTCTCTTCTATTACCAGTCAGGTAACCATTATATTGCTCATTTGCACCTCTACTAGAAAGAAAAGATGTGATAGCCAAACCAATCAGCATTTTATTTGCTACAACTCTTGTAAAAAGTTCACTAAGGGGAAAGTATTTAAAAAGTAATGAATATAATAAGATCTAGAGATGTTCTGTCCATTCATTTCTCTATGCTATGTTTTTCCCCACTAACCTATGGAATCGGTAGTCTGATTTTAAAATTTTATAACCTTAAACCATATATTATACTGTTGTTCCTCTCCTGTTTTATTTTCCAGGAAATGGAACTGAGGTAAATTAAGTGTTAAGTGAATTCCAAAACATACTACATCAAGTTAGGGACAGGGCTTCAGTGAGAATCTGAATCTCCTAATTCCTTGATCTGTCTGTGGTCCCAAATTCAATCTACTCTATGTCCTCTGAATATTCTCATGGATTAGATACATAAATCTAAGAAGAAAGGACTGCAGCTTCAGGATGATTCATTTAATTCACCATCCAAACAAGAACATCTGTGACAGTGAAAGGGAACACAAATAATAATTACTGTAGGACAATAGGCAAAAAACCAGATTTATTCCAGGTTTGCATGGGTAATCTCTGCTTTAGTCTAACTAAAGGTCATCCTAATATGTGGCCTCAACATTCAGGATTATCATTTAGGATTGTTCTCATCAGGATATGGCCCTGAACCAATTCCCTGTTAGGTATACTAGATATAGTTGTGCAAGTTCGTTCCGTATTCGTTAGGTTATGACCAGATTGTTTGAAAGGCTAGGGAGTTTGGGCTTTATCTTATGGATAATGAGGAAAAAAAAAATGTGCTTTTGTTTTTGCCTTAAAACACATAGGCTATACAAACAGACTTGTTTTTAAGAATGTAATTCTGCTGGTAGTATTAGGAGAAATTGAGTCTAGATAATGTCTATGTTTACATGGCTCTTTGGAACCGAAGTATGATCATGAGGTATATACTTAAATGTCTTAACCACATGTAGGTGAAGTATTCATTTTTGTTAGAGCGATATTATCCAACCTCTTTTCTCACACTTTTGTTCCACCCTTTCTAATAGTCACATTTTCATTGGAAGTATTTATTAGTATCATTTTAGAATTCTATGACATAGTGACTCCTACTTAGGCTAAATCATAAATTCTCTTTGTCCTTCAGCTTCCAAAAAAAATATCCTTGAGATTTCCATTTCTTTGGTTTCTCTCTATTAATAAAATGAAGCTAAATAACAGTTTTATTTCCTTCTCTTCTCTTTTCTTTTAGTTGGTTTCTATTTTTTCCTGTAGTCTTTGATCAGGGAGAGCTGCCTACATTACCATCAAATTTGCTGAGTCATTTGTAATTTTCTTTGAATGCTGAGGGCTTCAATGTCATTAGAGATGAGATCCAAGTCTCGTTGGTTTTTGAATATAATTGAGTAAAATTACATATTCTAATTGTACATACTAATTTTTAATGAAGCTGAAATGAGAAGGGGTCATAAGGGTGCATGTACTTACAAAATCTTTCATGAGGTAACAGAGAAATAGTGATTTATATCTTTCACTGTTGCGTTTTCAAGGAGAAAAGCCGCTTTAAAAGAAGCCAGGAAAGAGATCAAACCTGAAATAAAAACAGGAAAATCTAAGTTGCAAAAAGCGTGTTCTAACTTTGAAAGATGTAGGGTTTTGTTTCAGACAGACTATAAAATCACTATTGGTTTAAAGGAGTCTAGTGTATATGTGTTGTGAAGTCTGAATATGATTTTTGATTCATGTTAGCATATTGTTTTATACAGTGACCCTCCTCATGTCTTGTTTGACTTGATATTTTAAAAGTGGCTACTATATTTTCAGCTCTTACCATTAAGAGTATATTTCTCCACTTGAATCTTGACACAGACATGTGACTTGCTTTGACCAAAAGGAGTTAACAAACATAATACAAGCCAATAGTTGAAATGTACTCTCCAATTCTTTTGCTTCTTTTGGAATGCAGCTACCTAGTCAAGAAACCTAAGATAGCCTTCTAGATTATGAAGCAAGGTGGCCTAGTTATCCTTTTCTCTTCAGCCACCACCGGAAATGAGATTAACACCACCTGGGGCCAAGAAGCCCCAAAGAAACTCAAGAGATTAGTCCAGTTGCATGAGAAAATTCAGCTGAGATGATCAGAACTGTCCGTCTGAGTTCAGCCCAAATTGTCCCCACCCCCAACCCTGTAGTATCATAAATAATCAGTTATTGATTCAAGCCACTAAGCTTGAAAGTGGATGATAAGTATCAAACACTAACATAATAGGTTAATGTATCTCCAACTACAATAAGCCAAATTCGAAAATGATCCTCAAAATTCTTACCCCCATGTGCCCTGTATAATCTGTGAATACAATAGGATACCACTCCTGGACTATGCAAAGGCAAAGAGATTTTGCAGATATAATCACAGCTGGGCTGGGCACAGTGGCTCACACCTGTAATCCCAGCACTTTGGGAGACCATGGCAGGCAGATCACTGAGGTCAGGAGTTCGAGACCAGCCTGGCCAACATGGTAACACCCCATCTCTACCAAATAAAACAAAAATTAGCCAGATATGATGGTGTGTGCATGTAGTTCCAGCTACTGGGGAGGCTGAGGTAGGAAAATTGCTTGAACCCAGAAGGCGGAGTTGCAGTGAGCCAAGATCAAGCCACTGCGCTCCAGCTTGGGTGACAGAGTGAGACCCTTTCTAAAAAAGAAAAAAGAAAAAGATAAGATGTAATCAAAGCCTCTAATCAGGTGACAGTTAATCAAACAGGAGATTATGCTGGATGGACCTAGCCTAGTGAGGTATGTCCTTAAAAGAGTTAAGAAGGACTCGAAACAGAAGTAAAAACTCTTCTTTTGGCCTTGAAAAAGCAACCTGCCATATGGTAGAGATTATCACATGGCAGAGAATAGTGGGCAGCCTCTTAGGTGGATAAGAATAGCCCTCAGGTAAAAGCTAGCAAGAAACTGGGGATCTCCGTTCTTTAGCTGAACACTTTCAACAACCAGTAACTTAAAAGAGGACCTTGAGCCTCAGATGAGGTCATAGCCCTAGGTGGTCTCTAGATGTCAACCTGGTGAGACACCAAGAAGAGGAACCAGTTCGCCTACACCTGGACTCTTGACTCACGGAAACGGTGAGGTAATAATGTGAGCTACTTCAAGCTAAATTCATGATAATTTGTTATTCAAAAAGAGAAAACAAATACACCAACCTAGACTTTTCAGTATCAGATATAGCAAGAACTGTAATTTACAGAGATCATCACTTTACAGGTTTCTTTACCAGGTTTTAAATCTTTACAGGTTTTAAATCTTGGTAGAAGGAAGAAGTGAGATGATTTTACTTGAAGAGAGCCATTTTCTTTTTCTCGAGGCTCATAGAAAATGTATCCTCTTTCATGCCACGTGAATTTAAAACAAAGAGGAAGATTTTATCTATAAATGATGGTCTCTTCAAAAGCCGATATTCAATTGGACTCAAAGGATTGGATTATCTGAACTCTTGGGGGAATTTCTTGCTCCCATAATGTTGCGGCTCAGAATAATGTCATCTTTTCTTCTTCCTAAAAGTGCTGAAAGGCACTCAAAATTATAAGTCAAAGTGCGTGACTGATGGGATTGTTAATGTTGAAAAAGGAATGACTTGTTCTCTATTATAACACAAACAAAAGGAACATAACTTCCACCAAGGAAAACAAAGACTAGAGGAAAACTGTCTACTGATAAAATAAATGACATAATGAAGCCAGTAAAAGTCCCAGCTGGTTACAAACACAGATACAGACTAGCCAAATCTCCATGTGGCAGAATGGATGCAGAGCTTTCTCTGACAGAACAATGACAAGAGATTTCAGTGAATATGCATTGATTTGGCAGGGCCTTGGACAAATCCATCTTTACTGAGTGGCATATACAAGTTCCCTGTCATTAAGTACAAATCAAAGCATTTAAAATGCATGCAAGAAAAAATTTTCAATCCTGCAAGGCTTAGCACCATGCAGAGAGCACCATAGGGCATCAAATTTTTAGAGTGTCATTCCTGTACCACTTTCCTGGATCTATCTCATTTTCTACTTCCTAATTTGCACTGATTCTTCCAAGTTCTGACCTTTTGATATGTTCACCCAGGTCCTTTCTAGCCATATAGCCTTTGCATACATTCTTGAATATGATTTACATCTTCCTCTGAATATGCCGTCTTTATCCCATGTTCCATAATGCTGAGATCTTCCACTACAGACGGCCTCTTCCTCTATGAGGAGTGCTTTCATCACGTTCATCCCAACCCCTCAAACAGACTGAGACAAAACTTAGGTATTGTCGCATCCCATGCAAACACTGTTCTCTTTCTCAAATAATTATTCTAATGCTTTGAAAATTGTCTGGTTGTCCTTATGGAGAATAAGGACTTTGAACAAGGACTTAAAGCGCAGAGAGGTTAGCTGGTCCTTCAAAGAAAGAGGGAAACGTGTTGGGAACTAAAAGATTAGAATGATGATGACATGTTGACATAACTAAGTATATGCTTGGTTTTTTTCTTTCACACATAAAAGTGCGAAGGTATGGCATCTCTGAAAAGCCATCAAGTGCCCAGGATCCTTCTCTCTTATAAGTCATCCACAAAATCAGGTTGTCCACATCTGCACGCACCAAGATGCACCAAGATGGCACCTCTCTAAGTCCCTGTTTCAGCTACTATGAAAGGCAGAGGCACAGGGCATGCTCAGATATTATTCAAATCATTTTCATTCATGTCTCAGTGTTCAAAACTTAATTACTTGGTTTTATGTAGCTGAAAGAGAATGCTATAGTTTTAGTGTATCCCTCCCAAGATTCAGGTGTTGAAACTTAATGGTCAATGTAATGGCATGAAAAGGTAGGGGCTTTAAGAGGTGATCAGGTCATGAAAGCTCCTTCTGCACAACTATAATTAAGTTTCTTATGAGACTTCACACAATGTTGGGCTTTCATGTCCTGCTTCCTTCTGGCACATGAAGACACAGTATTCCACTCCTCTGTGGGATACAGTTCTCACCTGACATTTGAACCTGGCAGTGCCTTGATCATGGACGTCCAAGCTACCAGAATTAGGAGAAAATAAAACTTCCATTTCATATAAACTACCCAGTCTTAGGCATTTTGTTATAGCAGCAAAATGGACTAGGGCAGAGAGGCCCCTATTACTTTAGAAGAAATATAGAAAATATACTGGGAGACATCTAGCAGTAAGAAGATGATCATGTGTTCCACCCCTCAATGTTTTGATTGCGATGATCATTGGAGAGGCCATTTATTCAACAAATTTTAATTAACAACCTACTCTGTGTACTTGGCATACTTTTAGAATCTTGGATTATATCCGTGAACAAAACAGACGACCCTATCGTCTTAAACTGTTAATACATTTGTGTGTATAAGATAACTATAAAATGAGTAATGAGAAATGGGAGATTTGAATTCATGTGAGCCTGGAGGAACAGACTTGAGTTCTTATCAGGTATAATTCACTGGACTAGGAACTTTACTTACATTACCTCTTTTAATTCTTCCAAAAACCAGATGGAATAGGTATTATTATTATTATTATACCATGTACACTTTGGTGAGATATAAATCTAAACCCATGAAGAAGCTCTTATTTTCTTTTTCTTTTTTTGAGACAGGTCTCACTCTGTTGCCCAGCCTGGAGTGCAGTGGTGCAATCATGGCTCACTGAAGCCTTGGGCTCCCCAAGCTCAGGTGATCTACCTACCTCACCCTGCTGATTAGTCGGGACTACAGGCTTGAGCCACCGCACCAGGCTACTTTTTTATGTATATTATTTTGTAGAGATGGGGTTTCATCATGTTGCCCGTGCTGGTCTCAAATCCAGGGCTCAAGTGATCTGCCCACCTCAGCCTCCAAAAGTGCTAGGATTACAGCTGTGAGCCACTGCGCCCAGCCATGAATAAGCCCTTGGTTATAGTGTGGTGCTTCCCTGAAATCATGAATAAACAGTGTGATAGAAGTTGAAGAGCATGAAATGTTGAGGCAAAAGGAAGTCAGCTTAAAATTTTTCTCTGCCAATTACTAACGGTGACTTTGATGGCCTTTCCGTTAATATTCCCTGTTAACCATGATTTTTCCATGGCCTAAACAACATAGACTTGAGAAGGTTATGCTGGTGCCTCCTGACAATTTGTATTTTTAGTTGCTATAAACCTGCATGAGCCTTTTCACATACTACCTATTTGTAGAGGCAATTCTGACTCATAGAATCTTAAAGAACTTATTTTGCAAATATATCTCTTACCTCTAAAATAAGAAGTGTACTCCTATCCTCGCTTTCCACCATGTTACTTTGTATCTTCTATATCAATGTGTCCCAAGATTTTAGTATGAGAATCACCTGGAGATGTTATTATGGAACACAACTCTCATGGTATTTGATTTAGTCAGTCTGAAGCGGGGACTGAAATTTGCATTTCTAACGAGTTCTCAGATAATGCCAATGTTTCTGTTCTGATTGCCACATTTGGAGAACCACTGTCCTATACATAAGTTTAAAATATATTCCAGTAATCATGTAATTAAAATGGGATAGTTTCATAACATACTATTTAAACTAATTCCCTACTATATAACTCTTAATCCCTCATGCATATGTAAATATATGCAGGCAATCCTTACTTTGATAGTTCCAATATGCACAAACTTAGCATGGTTTAGTTAAATAATACCAGTCCTTCACAATGAGGTTCAAATTTCAGTTACCATGGTTATTAACTATGAGTAATTGCATAAAGGACCAACTTCCATGAAGCTCTTCAGTCTACAAATCACTATATATGTAACAGATGTCCCTAATAATCAATAATCATGCCACTTCTTTCAAAGTCTATTGATGATTGTTACTGTGTGCATTGTGTGTCAGTTGACCTGCAGATAGCAAAGCAATGCAGTTATTTTGCCTCATTGTCTCCCAGTAATGAAGAAGCTATCTTAGTCAGTTTGGGCAACTATAACAGAATGCCATAGACTGGATGGCTTAAGCCATATAAACTGATTTCTCATAGCTCTGGAGCCTGGGAAGTCCAAGAACAAGGTGCAGGCAGACATGGTATCTGGTAAGGACTCTCCTGCTTGCTTGCAGACAGTCACTTTCTTGTTGCATCCTCACGCTGTAGAGAAAGGATCATAACTCTTGTGCTTTATCTTATAAGGGCACTAATATCATTCATGAGGGCTCCACCTTCATGACTTAATTACTTCCCAAAGGCCTCACCTCCAAATACCATCATATTGGGGATTTAGGCTTCCACGTGTAGATTTTGGGGATTGGGGGGACACATATTCAGTCCATAGCATTTAGAATTTTACACAAATGGATAATTAAAGGAGAGAATTGGCTAACAAAGGAAAAAGTGCAGCAAAGAAATGAAAAGTGAAAATATTGGAAGTAAAACTTGAATAAAATATAAATAGGGTTATAGAAGAAATAGCTGAGTGTGGAATATTGACACTGCCATCGTTTGAAGATCCTAAATATGAAATAGTGAATCAACATACATGAAGAAAGGGGTCACAACAAAATGATGCCCATACCCTAGCTGAAGTAATTCCAGCAGAAACTTTAAAGGAATTCTCAAAATATTTTAAAACATTAAAATTACAAAAGCTAAAATGTTGGCAACTGAGCCACACTTAGATCTATGGTAATTTGCCAAGTCATGGAAAAGGTCTTTGCTCCCTATTTTTAATCATATGACAAGAAGAAGAAAGCAAGCACCATTCAAACTAGTCTTGACACATATAAATAAAATACTTTAATTCTCAATCTTTCCAATGCTTTAAACTACAGCGTACTAAATAACTATTAGTGTTACCGTGTTTTTTTATGTTTCTATACATCTTCAATAGACAGTAAAAGAATAATATTTTGACAAAAGTTTTCAAAGGTTAAAAAGCAGTCATAATTTTCCCCATTGATCATAAATGTCATTTTGCATAGTTTCAACTTGCATGGTCATTTTAACAATTCCATACTACAATGCAAAGTGAGTACTACCTGTACCTATTCCCCTCTTCCTAAGTGTAGAGAACCCCCTTTGTGGTTCTAGTGAACCAGTGCTAGCTATATCAGCCTCTTTCTCAGAGCCTCTGGTCTGTACCTTTGTTTTTTTGCTTGTTTGTTTGTTTGTTTGTTTGTTTTTTAAGACAGAGCCTTGCTCTGTCGCCAGGCTGTAGTACACTGGCCCGATCTTGGATTGCTGCAACTTCTGTCTCCTGGGTTCAAGCGATTCCCCTACCTCAGCATCCTGAGTAGCTGAGACTACAGGCACATACCACCATGCCCAGCTAATTTTTTGTATTTTAGTAGAGATGGGGTTTCACCATGTTGGCCAGGATGGTCTTGATCTCCTGACTTCATGATCTGTCCGCCTCAGCCTCCCAAAGTGCTGGGATTACAGGCGTAAGCCACTGCGCCTGGCCTGGTTTGTACCTTTTAATCGACCTGCACAAGAATAGTACTACCTCTGAGCAATACAGGGTTTAGGTGTCCTGACCCCCTTGCACAATCAAATTTTTGTGTATAAATTTTGATTTCCCCAAAACAACTACGAATATCCTTCCGTTGACCAGAAGCCTTACCAATAATATAAACAGTTAACACATATTTTGTATGCTATATCTATTTTATACTGTATTTTTACAATAAAGTAATCTAGAGAAAATAAATGTTATTAAAAATTGTAAGAAAGAGAAAATGTATTTGCTATTCATTGAGTAAAAGTCAATCATCATAAAGGTCCTCATCTGCATTGTCTTCATGTTGAGTAGGCTGAGGAGGAGAAGGAAGAGGAAGGAGTGGTCTTGGTATCTCAGGGGTGGCAGAGGTGGAAGAAATTCCACCCATAATTGAACCCACATAATTCAAACCCGTGTTGTTTAAGGGTCACTAGATTTGGCTCAAATTTACTACTGTGGTCTAACCGGCGACCTAATATCGGTGACCTACAGTAATACATTTCTTACTCAGCTCCACACCATTGTACCCACTCAAAATGACAGTCTGGAGAGTGTGCCACCCAATATACTTTTCTAATACACTTGCCACTTGTTGTGTTAATTTATAGGCTGCTATAACAAAGTACTACAAACCGGGTGGCTTGAAACAATACACAACAGAAACTTATTCTCTCACAGTTCTATAGGCTTTTAGTCCAAAATTAAGATGTCCAACAGGGCCATACTCCTTATGAAATCTGCGGGAGAATCCTTTCTCCCTCCTGGTGGTTTACTAGCAATCTTTGACATTTCTTGGCTTGCACCTACGTAACTCCAATCGCTGTCTTCATTGTTACATGGAGATCTTGTGTGTGTTCCTGTTCTTACATGACTGTTTCCTTATAAGGAAGCTTGTCATATTGGATTAGGAGCCCTCCTACTCCAGTACAAACTAGTCTTAACTAATTATATCTGCACTGACCCTATTTTCAAATAAGATCGCAAACACTCACTTTTATTGTCACTGTATCATATAAACCAACCACAGTTCAAATATTTAGGTGATGAGATCTAACCTCTCTTAGCCTCCATTGCTTCAATATTTGGCATATTAATTCCTAGTCACAGGATAGTTCTGAGTATTAGGCATATTTGCAATGCATTCATCAAAAGGTCATGTCTCCTTAAACACTTTTCCTGAGCACTGCCCCACCCACGCATTTATAAATTAAATATTAAACACTCAGCGTTTACTGTCTTAAATTACTCATAAATATCCATGTTGGGTCACCTAACTAGATTGCAAAAAACAATCAAGGTAATTGTGTGCTAACTATGATTTTGTATCTCCAAAGAACATAACACATGTCTGAATACAGATATTTACATAGCTTTATTGGATATTCCACTGCTCAGTAAAGTTAACTGCATATAAATGCATGTTATGACCCTGATTCCTGAATAATTAGATCAAGATAAAAATTTGATTTTCACAATTGAAATTTCACAGAATAAATAAAAACCAGAAGAATTAATACTGTTCTTCTGGTGCTAAACAACTGTTTTCGTTTTTTACTTTCAGGATAACCCATGAGAATATGAGTAATAAAGAAAACAGGTAACATTTTTTTCTATAAAAGTCTTTTTGTTAGGTGAAGGTAAACATCATCTCAGCTTGGAAGGGAGAGGTGTTTTACAGTTGAATGATTGGATGGAAGTGTGAGGGATTCTGATTTTAGATTTTTCTGCTTCTACACTTTTCAAGTTAGTGAATTTACTTACAAAGAGAAGTTGTAGAATTATTCGCTAGGAAGTCTTAAAAAACTAATGATAAAATTAGCAGAGTGTGGTGGCATGCACCTGTAGTCCTACGGTCCTAGGTACTCAGGAGGCTGAGGCAGGAGGATCACTTCAGCCCAGGAGTTTGAGATCAGCCTGCGTAACGGAGAAACCCTGTCTCTTAAAAAAAAAAAAAAAGAAAGAAAAAGAAAAATGGAGAAGGATGTATCATACAAATACTAGCTAAAAGAAAGTAGCTGACTTTAAAATAAGTTTCATGATGGTAACACAGTCAGTTTTTCAAGAACATATAGCAATTATAAATGTGTATGTGCTTAGCAGGATTTTTAAGTACTTGATGAAATACTTATAGAATTAAAAGAAAATCCAAAATCATATTTAGAGACTTCACTCATATATTTATCAATAATTGACAGTATCAGTCATTGAAAGAGGTGAAGAAAAATCAGAATATACAAGAACTGAATTACCCTGTAACCAAATGGACCTATTTTACATTTAGAGATGTTCCGCCCAACAACATCAGAGTACACTTACTTTTCAAATGTGTATACAACGTTCATCAAGACAGACTGAATTCTGGGTCACAAAACAAATCTCAACAAACTTAGAGATCAGAAATCACACACAGTATATTTATTGGCCATAATGGAATGAAACTAGAAGCAAATAACAGAAGGATACCTGGAAAAACATCTAAATATTTAGAAAGTAAATAGCACACATTTAATTATGTCTTATCCATGAATTAAGTAGAAACTCTTAAGGGAAATTGAAAAATATTTTGGATTGAGTAACCACAAAAACACAACATATTCAAGTTTGTGGTATGCAGCTACAGGAATGGTCACTGTGAAATTTATACCATTTAATGTTTGTATTAGAATAGAAAAAAACGCAAAAAAACCAAACCTCCAACCTAAAAAAATAAAAAAAAAAAACAAAAAAAAAAACTAAAAAAAAACAAAAAAAAAAAAAAAATAATGATAAAAGTAGAAAGTCATTAGATAAAATCAATGAACAATGGATAAAATTAATAAATTTCTATCCAAACTAAGAAAATAAGTAAAAATACACCATTTATCATGTCCGAATTGAAAGAGATAATGTGTCTGCAGACCCCACAAACATTAATAGAATTAAAGGAATAAAATGAACAACACACAACACAGACGCCACAGATATTAACAAGAATAAAAGGATAATATAAAAACCCTATTTCTGTAAATTTGCAACTTGAGGTAGTAGCACAAATTCATTGAAAGATACATAATACTAAAATTCACTCATGGAAAAACAGATAACAGAATAATTATATATCAGTTAAAGAAATTGAACTCTTAATTAAAACTTTTCCAACAAGAAAACCACATTCCCAGGTATTTGCTCTTGTGAATTCTACTAAATAGTTAAGGAAATATATATAACTAATTTTGCAAAGTGTGTTCTAGAAAATAGGAGAGAGAACATCTCAGCTCATTTTAAGAGATCAAAATGAGATAAAGACATTACAAGAAAAGTACAGACCAATGTTTCCCATGAATATAAACACAAAACTTCTCAAGAAAAATATTAGCCTACTGCATTCAGAAGTATATAAAAAAGATAATATGTCATAAAATGTGGAGTTTATGCCTGGAATTCTGGATCAGGGACTCAAAAATTAAGATCATTCATCATGTTGGATAAACGAAGAAAACCCATAGTATCATTTCATTTGATGCAGAAAAAAAATGTAGAAGACTCAGCATCTATTTCTGATTTTTAAAACCCCTTGAAAACTTGGAAGAAAAGGAAGCAATTTTTAGAACAGCTTTATTGTGGTATAACTGATATACAAAAAAACTGCATGTATTTAATGTATACTATGTGACGAATTTGGACATGTGCATACGCCCATGGTAACACTGCCACAATCAAGATAATAAACATATTCATCACCTCCAAAAGTTTCCTATGTCCCTTTGTGCATTTTTGTTGTTGTTAATAGCACTTAATATGAGAATTCCCCTCTCAACAGGTTTTAATGTGCACAATATTGCATTGTTAACTACAGAGACACTATACTGAATAGCAGATCTCTAGAACATATTCATCCTGCATAATTAAAATTTTATATCCATTAAGCAACACCCCCTTGTAACTCTTGCCCCCAGACCCTGGCAACCTCCGCTCTATTTTCTGTTTCTATGAGTTTGACTATTTTAGATACCTCAAATAAATAGATTCATTCAATATCTGTCTTTCTGTGACTGACTTATTTCACTAAGCATAATGTTTTCCAAGTTCATCCACGTTTTCGTAAATAATAGGATTTCCTTCTTTTTAAAGATCGATTGATTGTCCATTCATATATACACCACATTTTCATTTTCTGTTCATCCATTGATGAACATTTTAGTTGTTTTCATATCTTGGCAGTTTTGAATAATGTCACAGTGAACATGGGAGTAAAGATATCTCTTCAAGATAGTGATTTTTATTATTTTGCATATATACCCATAAGTGGGATTGCTGGATCACAAAGTAGTTCTATTTTTAATTTGTTGAGGAATCTCCATACTATTTTCCATAGTGGTTGCATTGTTTTACATTTCCACCGATGGCATACATGGTTCCAGTATCTCCACATCCTTGCCAGCATCTGTTAGCATCTAAAAAATAGTAATAGCCATCCTAACAGGTATTAGGGTGATATCTCATTGTGGTTTTGATTTTCAATTTCCTGATATTTAGTGATGTTTAGCACATTTTCATATGACTATCAACCATTTGTATGTCTTCTTTGGAGAAATTACTTTTCAATGCCCATTTTTAAATTTAGATTGTTCATTTATTTATTTATTACTTTCGGTTGTAGGAGTTCCTTATAAAATTTGCATACTATCCCCTTATCAGATATATGGTTTATAAATATTTCTCCCATTCTGTAGGTTTCCTTTTTACTCTGTTGATTGTTTTCTGTGCTGTAGAGAAGATTTTAGTTTGACTTAGTCTCACTTATCTATTTTTGCTTTTGTCGCCTATCCTTTTGGTGACAAAACCAATAAATTACTGCCAAAATCCATATCAAGAAGCTTTTATCCTGTTTTTTCTTCTAATAGTTTTACATTGTCAAATCTTTTGTTTAATTTGTCAATCAATTTTGAGTTATATGTGTGGCATAAGGCCCATTTTTTTGCATATGAATATCCAGTTTTTCCAACAGCATTTGTTGAAAGACTATATTTTACCTATTATGTATTCTTGGCAGTTGACCATATATCTCTGAGCTTACAATAGTTCTCTTTTATCTGTGGAGGAAGTGTTCCAAGCCCCCCAGTGGATGTCTAAACTGTGAACAGTGGGGAACCCTAGAAATACTATATCTATCTATCTATCTATCTATAAAATATGTGTTATATACACACGTATGTGTATATAAACTGTGTTATACATATATACAAAAATGTATATAAACTATGTTTTATACATATGTACACACAAACATGATACATTTTAATATAAATTAGGCACAGCAAGAGATTAACAGCAACTAATAATAAAATAGAACAATTATAACAATATACTATAATAAAAGTTGTTAATTCTCTCAGTCTGTCTCTCTTTCAAAATATCTTATTGTACTGTGCCCACTCTTCTTCTCCTTGTGATCTGTCAGTTTGATGTCAGAAATGGCTACCAAGTGACCAACAGGAGGGTGACATGTGTAGTGTGGATGTGATGGACAAAGGAGGGAATTCCTACATGGGATAGGACAGTGTAGGGCAGTGTGAGATTTCATCACGCTACCTAGAACTGTGCACAATTTAACCCTGATAAATTATTTCTGTTATTTTCTATTTAATATTTTCAGACCATGATTGATTATGTGTAACTAAAGTTCTGGAAGGTGAAACCATGAATAAAGGAAAGACTACTGTATTTCCATCTGTGTATTCTGCTCTGTTGGTCTATATGCCTGTCTTTATACCAGTACTGTACTGTTTGAAATGCTGTGCTGTAATATAGTTGGAAATCAGGAAGTGTGATGCATCCAGGTTTCATCTTTCTCAAAATTGATTTTGCTATTCTAGGCCTTTTGTGGTCCAGATCAATTTTAGAATCTTTTCCTATTTCTGTAAAAATATACCATTGAGATTTTGATGGGGATAGCATTGAATCTATAGATCACTTTGTATGGTATGAACATTTTTAATAATATGTTCTTCAGTCTATGAATATAGATGTCTTTCAATTTATTTTTATCATTTTGATTTTTTAATTAATGTTTTGTAGTTTCTAATATGCAAGTTTTTCATCCTCTTGGTTGAATTTATAGATCAGACCAATAAAGAGTAAGAAGATTCAATTAGTAATCCAGTATCTCCCAACAAGAAAAGCTCAGGGCCCATTGGTTTCACTGGCAAATTCTACCACTTAGAGAAGAATGAATGTTAACCTCAAACTCCTTAAAAAAAACTGAAGAAGAGGGAATACTTCCAAACTCATATTAAAAGGCCAGAATTACATTGATACCAAAACCAGACAAGAATATTACAGGAAAAGAAAATGACAGGTCCATATTCCTGATACATATAAATGCAAAAATCTTTAAGAAATACTGGCAGCTATAATTTAGCAGCACATTAAAAGGATTATACACCATGATTACTTCCCTTCTCTTCATATTTTTCCACCACACCAATAAATCTCATGTATTACAATGGAAATAACTGAATATTTTAGACCTTATTTAAGAAGATATTTCTAGGGAAACAAAAAGACAATAAAAGAAAAAAAAGAACAACTGAAGAAATTTTAGCTTCTCACCCCTACTGCTATGGCAAATCAAACACTGCCTAACTCCTAGTCATATAAGCACAACCCCCACACTAAAGGACTATGTACTTAAATTCCTCCCACCCAGTATATCATACTCAACATTCAATAAAATATTACAACGATACTAGAAGACCAAAACACAGAAGAGAAACAGCAAGTGTCAGAACAACACTCAGACATGGCAGAAATTTTAAAATCAGCTTGGGAATTTTAAACAATGACAATTAGTATGCTAAGATTTCTAATGGAAAAAATGAACAACATACAAAAACAGAAGGGTAAAGTAAACAAAGAAATGTGAACTGTATAAAAGAGTTAAAATAAAAAGTTAAACATCCAAAACACTATTAAAAAGGATGAATGAATTTGATGGGTTTATTAATATACTAGACATAGTAAGCAAAGAATCAGTGAGCTTGAGTAAATAGCAATAGAAACATCTAAAATCGAGATGCAAAGAGAAAAAAAATGAAAAGAATGAAGCAGAATATCCATAAACAGAGGGACAATTATTAAAGGTATGACATATGTATTATGGGAATACCCAAAGGAGAAGAGAGAATAAAACACAGTAAACATTTTAAGTGATAATAGTTGAAGATTTCCCAAAACTAATAATAGACACCAAACCACATATCCAGGAGCTCAGAGTAGGAAAATTATCAAAAATTCTGCACCTAATCATATATTTAAACTGCAGTACACCAGAAACAAAGAAAAATCTTGAAAGAAGCCAGAGAAAAAAGTCACCTTATGAATAGAGAAACAAAAATAAGAATTATATTAGACTTCTCTTTAAAAACCGTGCACGTAAGAAGAGAGTGGAGTAAAATAAAGTATTGGTAAAACTACTAGCCTAGAATTCTGAATCTTGTGAAATTTTCCTTCAAAGTAGAAAATAAAAGCTTTCTCAGGCAGACAACATTATGAGAATTTGCTTCCAGTAGATCTGCCTTGCAAGAAACAGAAAAATAAATTTTTCAGAGAAGGAAAGTAATATAGACTAGAAACTTGGATCTGCATTTCTCTAATGATCAGTGATACCATCTCAAGCCTGTCAGAATGGCAATTATTAAAAAGTCAAGAAACAATAGATGCTGGTGAGGCTGTGGAGAAAGAGAAACACTTTTGCACTGTTGGTGGGAATGTGAATTAGTTCAACCATTGTGGAAAACAGTGTAGTGATTCCTCGAAGATCTAGAACCAGAAATACCATTTGACCCAGCAATGGCATTGTATACCCCAAAGGAATATAAATAATTCCACTATTAAGACACATGCACACGTATATTTATTGCAGCACTATTTACAGTAGCAAAGACATGGAATCAACCAAAATGCCCATCAAAGATAGACAGGATAAAGAAAATGTGGTACATATACACCATGGAATACTATGCAGCCATAAAGGAATGAGATTATGTCTTTTGCAGGGACATGGATGAAACTGGAAGCCATCATCTTCCACAAACTAACACAGGAACAGAAAATCAAATACCACATGTTCTCACTCATAAGTGAGAGCTGAACAATGAGAACACATGGACACAGGGAGGGGAACAACACACACGGGTGCCAGTTGGGGGTTGGGAGATGAGGGTAAGGAGAGCATTAGAACAAACAGCAATGTTATAAGGGACAGGAAGGAAGAATTGAGAATACTCTGTTGGTAGGTACATTTACTGTTTGTGAAATGGTTTAGTTTTATTTAAAAGTGAACTTCGGATAGATGTAAATATATATTGCAAACGAGAGCAATTGCTAAAAATGTAAAAGAGGCATAATATGCAGAGAGAGGACAGAAAATTGAATCATATAAAATGCTTCATATCCAGAGAGGAATAAAAGATAGCAAAAAATTAAAAAAAATAGAGGGGGTAAAAAAAAAGGAAGAAAGGAAGGAAAGAAAGAAAAGTAGTAAAGAATAGAAAAGAGTAAAAAATACGGTATGTGCAACTATATCAATAATCCCTTTAAACATCAATGGTCTGAATATACCAATTAATAAACAGTGACTAGCAGAGTGGGTAAAAAATAAAAAGATGCTTCTATGTGTTGTCTATATGAAATCTACTTGAAATGCAGATAGTTTTAGAGGAATGGAGAAAAAGACGCCATACCAACCCTAGGCAAAATAAGTTGCAGTAGCTATATTAATTTCAGACAAAACAGACCTCAGAACAAGGAAATTTACCTTGGATAGATAAGGACATTACATAATGATAAAAGATTTAATTCTCCAAGAATATGTAATAATATTTAATGTGTATGTACCTAAAAAGAAATCATCAAAATACATGAGGCAAACACTGACAGAAATACAAAGAGAAATAGATGAATCCACTACTGTAGTTGGAGAATTCAGCAGCCCTCTTCCAGTAATTAATAGATACCGTGGGCGGAAAATCATCAAGTAATTGTTCAACAGAACAGCACCATCAATCAACTGATTCCAATTGACATTATATAAAACTTTATCCAACAACAGCAGAATACACATTCTTCCCAGTCTCACACGGAACATTCACCAAGATCTGTTACATTCTGAGCCATTAAACACACTTTACAAATTTTAAAATAATGGAAATCAAGCAGTGTCTTTTCAGAAAACAATGGAATTGAACTAGAGATTATAATAGAAAGATAGCTGTAAAACACGCAAGTATTTCAAAATTAAACAAAGTACTTCCAAATAACACATACATCAAAAAAGAAGTCTCAAGAGAAATTTAAAAATATTTTTACCAAATGAAAATGAAAATACAGCTTATCGGCGTTTGTAGGATACAAGAAAAACAGTGTTTAGAAGGAAACATACAGCTTTGAATGCATGTATTAGGAAAAAAAATAAATTTTTCAAATTAAAAATAGTTCTATTGGAATACAACTTACATAGCATATACTTCATTTATTTAAAGTATGCAATTCAATAATTTGTGTATTCACAGATAGGTGGAACCATCACCACAGTTAATAAAATTTTGAAAATTTTCGTTACTTCAAAGGGAAACACCATATCCTTTAGCTTTCACCTTTTTATCCTCCCACCTCCCTCCTCTCTCTGCCCCCAACTCTAAGCAAATTTGGATTTGTGGTTTTTGTTTATTGTTTTGCCAGTTCTGGATTTGCATGTGAATGAAATAACATAATATGGGAATTTTTGCGATTGGAATCTTCTATTTAATATAAGGTTTTCAAGGCTCATTCAAGTTGTAGGATGTAACGATACTTTATTATTATTATTATTATTTCTATTTCCAAGTAGTAATTGTATGGATATAACACATTTATCCAATTGTCTGCTGATAGACATTTGGGTTGTTCCCACATTTTAAATGTTATGAATAATGCTGCTTTAAATACGTGTGAAGAAGTTTTTTATGTGGACATATGTTTTCATTTCTCTTGGGTGTATACCATGTAGAGAAATTGCTGAGTCATATGCCCACTCCATGCTTAATTGTTTGAGAAACCGATAGAGTGTTTTGCACAGTGACTGCACTAGTCATTTTATACTTCTACCAGCAGTGTACACAGAGTCCAATTTCTCCATATCCTCACCAATGCTTGCTATTCATCTTTTTGATCCTAGCCATCTTAGTAGGTATGAAGTTGTATCTTACTGTGATTTTAGTTTGCATTTCCCTGATAATTAATAATGTTGGGCATCTTTTTACGTACTTTTTGTCTATTTGGAGAGAAGTCTATTTAGATCAGTTGCCCGTTTATTAAACTGAGTTTCTGTCTTTTTATTATTGATACATTTAGTCCACAGGTATATTTAATCCAAATAAAAATCCCTTAAAAATATGTGATTTTATGTTTTCTCCCATTCTTTGTGTTGTTTTTTCACTTTCTTCACAGAGTTCTTTGTATCACAAAGGTTTTTAATTTTGATATGATTCAATTTTTCTACTTTTTCTCTTTGGTTGCTTGTGACTTTTATGCCATATCTAATTTTTTTTTTTTTCAAATCTAGGGTCATAAAGATTTACCCTGCGTTTTCTTCTAAAAGTTTTATAGTTTTAGAGCTCCTACATTTAGAAGCTAAAATAATCTAAATTTCTACCTTAGAAAATTAGAAAAAGAAGAGCAAATTTTATAAAATAAGCAGAAGAAAATACATAACAATTAAATTTTAAATCAATGAAATTAAGAACAAGAAACCAATGGGAAAAAATCAATAAAACCAAATGCTATTAAAAAAAAAGGATAATACATTTATGTAGATCTAGCCAGATTAACCAAGAAATAAAGAGAAAAGGTACAAATTGCTAATGTTGGAGAAAGAAGGACCATCACTACTGATGCCATGGGCATTGAAAGAAAAGTAAAGAAATATTATACATGACTGTATGCCCACAGATTTGATAACTTAGATGAAATAGACCATTTTCTTAAAGTAATTTGCCCAAAGTCACACCAAAAGATATAGATAATCTGAGGAGGCCTGTAACTACTAATGATTTTTAATCAATAATTAAAAACCTTCCAAAAAAGCACAAGGCCCAAGTAGGTTCACTGGTGAATTCTACCAAACATTAAATCTCTTAAAGGAAGAAATTGTATTAGTTTCCTTCAAACTCTTTTAAAAAATAAAAGTGAAGGAATATTTCCTAACTCATTCTTTGAGACCAGCATTACCTTCATAGCAAAACAAGACAAAGAGGTAACAAAAGAAATTTACAGACCAACATCTCTTATTACACAGACCTACCTAAAATCCTCAAAAAAATTTAGCAAGTTGATCATAACAATGTATAAAAACAGAGGTACACATCACAACCAAATGGGATTTATTTCATGTATTCAAGTCTATTCAATATCTGAAAATCAATTCATATAATCAATCCATCATGAATAAGTATTTTATAAGATCTGAACCATTGATAGTAAAAATGTTCAGCAAACGTAGAGGGGAATTTCTTCACTTGATAAAGAACATCTCCAGAAACCCTACAGTTAGCATCACAATTAATGGTGAAAAAATAACTGCCTCTATGCTGAAATCAGAAACCAGGCAAGGATATGCCCTCTTACCACTCCTACTCAGCAATGTGATGGGAGTCTTAGCTAATATAATAAGACAATAAAAAGAAATAAAATGTATACAGATTGGGAAGGGAGAAATAAGACTGCCTTTGCTTTCAGATGACATAATTGTCTATACAGAAAATCCTAAATAATCAACAACAGCAAACTCCTGGAACTACTAAGCAATTATAACAAGATTGCAGAATGTAAGATTAAAATGTGAAGATCATCTTCTTTCTTATATACAAGCAATGAAAATTTGTCATTTAAAAATAAATCCCAATGCCACTTATATTAACACAAATAAATAAAATTCATAGATATATATCTAAAAATATTCACAATATATTTATGAGGAAAACTAAAAATCTTTGATGAAATCAAAGATCTAAATAAATGGCAAGATATTTCACCTACATGAATAAGAATTTTTGAGATATCAAATTTTTAGGTATAGAATTTTTCATAATATATTTTTATTATCCTTTTAATGTTCTTGGGATCAGTAGTGATGGAACCTCTCTCATTTCTGATATTAAAGATTATGGTCTTCTATCTTTTTTCTTAGTTAACCTGGCTAGAGATTTATCAATTTGGTAATAGATTTAGTCTCTCCAAGCATAAAGGCCATGTTATCACTAAATATCACAGGTGCTGTGTCTCTCATAGAACTAAATTCTTTAAGGTTACAAGATTCAGAGATAAAAGCAATCAAAGTTAGTAAAAAACACTTTATCATTTGCATAGTACTACAGCATTTATAAGTAATTTCCTTTCTGGACATTCCCCTAAATTATAAGTTCTGTAAGTGGTGAGTCTGAGATTTATTTGACTTGTATCTAACTTATTTGAAGGGTCTGGAATGGTGACCGAAATTATGGCAACTGGTAAATAAAAATTTGTTGAATTGATCTTCTAAAATATTTTATATGATTCCCATTTTAAAAGTGAGAAAAACAGAAGCACAGAGAATTTAAATTACTAGCCCAGAATTTAAAAGAGCTAGATCTTGAGCACTGACTTTCAGATGCTAAAATGTTTCATTTTATTCCATTCTACTAGGACAAACCAAATCAAACAAAAGCATATTCTCACCTCAATCGATATTTTAAATTACCTACCAACTGTAATCTGAGATGAGAAACAAAAATAACTGTGCTTTCTGATAGCTGACAATAGAGAGATGATTTTTCTTCTATTAACTGTGATAATGATGGGAGAGTTCAGACAGTGTCAATAACTTTGTATTTTGAAATACTTTATATTAATGAATAAAATATAAAAACATATTTTTCTCTTAATCAGGCAGAAATTTCTCTTTTACTATTGTACTGTGCCTGCAGGGACATGACTATTTCCGTTTAAAGCAATGATCCGCAGATCACTGAGACATTCCAAATCATTTCTGACTAGTAGGAATTCTTAAATATGGTTACTAGATTTATTGCATTAAATTTATTTTCTTGTATAATCATTCTGTTGAAATTTGGGAAGAGAATATGTAATTTCCTATTAATTCAATACTGTAACAAATCTTTTCTATGTGCATATTAAATACCAGGCTGCATACCATTTGCTGTGGGTATAATCCTGCCTGTAAGGAGCTCACAATCTATCGGAGAAGACAGACGCTAAACCAAAATTCATATGAATTGAAAATTAAGACAGTAGAAACATAAGATGTTCAGAGTGATGTTTAGGCGGAGGCCAGAAGGGTAGGTAGGTAATAGACAATTGAGTGCCAGAGAAAGAGGTTCCAGGCAAAAACAACAGCATATATGAAGGCTCAGAAGTGAGAGAGAACTTGGCATCTCCAAGAAACTAACTGGAGAACACTCAGAATGCCCAGAGTGCAGAGAGCAATGGGAAGAATGAAGATGGGGAGCTCATAGCATAGAGGCCACATCAGTCATGTTGGGGAGCTGGACTTCACTGTATGTCTCTAAACTGGTTAATGGACAAATTAATTATGCATTTTAGAAGAATCTTCCCTGCTGCTTTCTTTGAAGTCTTTAATAGTTATGCTACCAACAGACTTAGCTTTGCCCTTTCCATCTTGTTGGTTCTCGATGTATTTTTATTGAATATTTCATGGATAACTACGAATAATCTCCTTCACTTTATTTGCTTTACATTTATATCCTGCCTGCTCCCAAAAGGATTTGGAGCACAGTTCAGAGAATGTGTTTGTGGAAATGTTTTTTCTCAAAAGTTCACCGGTTTATAAAACTAGAAGACAAGTATTGGGACAAGCAATACTTTTCTCTAAATAATGATTGTGAGTTTCTGCTTATTGTGAGCTCTCTGAGCTTTGGCATGATACTTACTGGATGCTCAATTAGTGTTCGGCAACAAGTGAGTAATGAATGAGTACTGTATTGAAAATGTAAGGTGTAGACGACCTGCACGCAGTGGCAAGTATTGTACTAAGCTCTGGGCAACATATGGAGTGGTGCATATAACAATCTCTTTCTAGAGGCTTTTGCAATCAAATAAAGGATATTGCACCCACGAAAACACAAAAAGATGCACATCATTACACATGTGCCTTAACCTGAAGGTTGAACATGATAAACCCCAAAAGAGAGGAATAGTGTATACATTTTCTTACACAAAATACAACATTTTTATTCCTCCTCAAAATAACTCAATTTGCAAAAGTTCAGATGCTTATTAAAACTAGCTCCAAACTCTGAAGCCTTGGGAGTTTTCTTGTCACTGCTTATATTTCAGTTTTGAAAAATAACTGCAGGATGACTTAATTAATTGTTCCTTCTTTCAGTTTTCTGTCTAAAGCAGATGAATACCTATGCATCCCACAAATCAATGAGCCGTGGAACTTCCTACAGATAGATTAGTACATCTGTACTTTAAAGCCAGTTTGCATGAGAAGGGAAAAATATATTCCCATGAGGAATGTTTAAGGGATCAATTCATAAGCAAAGAAAACATGCTATTCTCAGCAAGGAAACAATACATTTTGTATCTGTTGCTATGATTAATTACATACTACAGCTCGGAGAATGTTTTTAAAGGGCCACAGTCACTCTTTTAAGACCCACAAGTTGACCTGAATTAAAAGCTGAAGAGGAATTATACACTTATTCTGAGCAGCTTTGTGTAACAGAACTCTTGTGTGAGAAATTACAGACAAAAATAAAAATGCACAGTCTTTGGGTATCACTTAAAGTAGACAGTGTTGCCCCACCTCTTGTGACTGATTCCACTAATGAATCACAGTTATTACAAACCTCTTTCCTGAGCATTCCGCCAATTATACTGCAGTGAAAATGAACATAAAATAGCATCACTAGGGAGGCCGAGGCAGGCGGATCTTGAGGTCAGGAGATCGAGACCATCCTGGCTAACACGGTGAAACCCCGTCTCTGCTAAAAAATACAAAAAATTAGCCGGGCGCAGTGGCGGGCGCCTGTAGTCCCAGCTACTTGGGAGGCTTAGGCAGGAGAATGGCGTGAACACAGGAGGCGGAGCTTGCAGTGAGCCGAAATCGCGGCACTGCACTCCAGCCTGGGTGACAGAGCAAGACTCCATCTCAAAAAAAAAAAAAAAAAAAAAAAAAAAAAAATAGCGTCACTAAAATTTCAGCGAGCCTCCTACTCTAGATTCCTTCTAATAAAACATTCACAAATACATTTCTAAGAGAAATTTTTAAGAACGGATATTTGAGGCATAATATTGTTTCCTGATGTAGTATTTAAGATCTGATTAATTCTAAATTCTGTATTCAATGATAAGAAATTAATAAATATATAATAAGCATAGCCTTTCAGAGCCAGGACTTGTGTGCAATTGCTGTCTCCTCTCTCCCTACTTATTACAGCCTTCTATCTTCTTTCTTTACTGGTCTTTCCACTCTGAAGTAATGAAACAGCTTTCTCCAAGTGCACATCTTGTTGCAAACCAACTTGACAATCCGTTGCACCATGTCTTCTTGTTTTGCAAAATCGAGGGTTGCATTCACATTTCTCCGGCAAAGTGTTCTTACTGTGACCTCCTACCCACTCTATGTCATTTATTTGTTCTCTCTTATGCTGTACTTGCAGGACTAGGATATGGGTTCTTAGCATGCAGATTTTCCACGCTTTATTCCCGAGCAATTTTCTCCTACCTCACAAAGCTATGTCCTCCTACCTGGGACTATATAAGTAATAGTTAGTTTGGTTTCAATTCCAGGCAGATGAACCCTGCCTTTACACAGCGACCTCTGGCAATCAGAAGAAATGAAGCATGTGTTCTGACCACCCATATGTGGAGAAAGGTTGGAAACATCTATTTCATCAGTGTTTCCCCCATTTTTCAAGCTCCATTGCTACTGGTGCATTCCTAACGATGACCTGGAATGGGTCCTTGAAAAAACATAGAATCAATTCTGGTTTGTCTACTTCATAAATATCTGGATAAAAGGAAATTGTCTGAAACCCGTAAGTTTGAAGACTGCCACCTTACTCCCATAAAAGCTTAAGACTTCATTTTTGATGCCTCAAATCTACCACACTGTGGCAGTGAGGAGGCTGTTAAGAATAACAACAAGAACACATAGACACAGGGAGGGAAACAATACATTCTGGGCCTGTTGGAGGGTGGTTGGGGAGGGGAGAGAGAGCATAAGGAAAAAAATGCTTGCTGGGCTTAATACCTAGGTGATGGGTTGATAGGTGTAGCAAACCATCATGCACACATTTACCTTTGTAACAAACCTGTGCATCCTGCACCTGTGCCCCAGAACTAAAAATAATATAATAATAATAATAAAAGAATAAGAATTAGTTGCTTAAAAGGATACCTGTCTGTCCTATGAAACTGTTCTAATTTCTGTTATCCTGAGATCTCAGTTGCAGGCATTCCGCAACTTCTTGGTGCTTGCTTTGTAGATTCTTGTTCTGGAACTGAAGTCATGGGTACGATACTTGAGTTTTAAGAACTTAGAATTAAAAGAAAAACACAGAAGCACACAAATGAATACGATATCTCAGATTATCTGTCTAATCTTCACAGGAGCTGCCAAAACTAGACAGGGATTAATCTCAAAGAATAAGTAGAGGTAGGCAAGGTTTCTAAGAATAATCTCATTCTCATTCCATGAATAATCTTGTCCTCTCTTTCTTCACTGGCATTGCGTGTGCTGTCCTCTGGATCTAGCGTGTTCTGACCCCCGTCCCCTCACAACCCATCTTCCTGGAGGCATCTCTGCAACCTCTTTCTCTCACAATTTAAAACAACTTTCTGTTGGTGAATTTGGTTTAGATGCCCCACTTTCCCCAAAGCTTCCTGTACTTATCCCTTGTGGCACTTTTCACATTGTATTATGAGTGGCGATCTCTGGCAGGAGAAACTATCTCATGCTTTCTTTTTTATATTTTTTTCTTTTCTTTTTACTGAGCATCTATCTAAAAACCTTTTGCATTCTTGAATATTAGTTGAATGTATATCATAAATGTGTGTAAAAGAGTATGGTTTTGATGGGAAAAGATATAGGAGGAGAGAGCATGAAATGTTACAGGTGGCAATCAGTTGGAAAATAAAAAGAAACGGAGATGGGAGAAGAGCGTTGCTTTGCCAGGTTTGGAACAGAGGTTCTTCCTTCACAGAATTGCTTTTTTTTTTTCTTTTTGGAACAGTATCTCACTCTGTCACCCAGCCAGGGATTTTTTTTTTCTTTTTTTTTTTTTTTTTTTTTTTTTTTTTTGTGACGGAGTCTCACTCTGTTAGCCAGTATAATCTCGGCTCTCTGCAGCCTCTGCCTCCTGGGTTCAAGCAGTTCTCCTGCCTCAGCCTCAGAAGTAGCTGGGATTACAGACATGTGCCACCAATACCCAGCTAATTTTTGTATTATTGTAGAGACGGGGTTTCACCATGTTAGCCTGACTGGTCTTGAACTCCTGACCTCAAGTGATCTGCCAGCCTCAGAGTTCCAAAGTACTGGGATTACAGGCTTGAGTCACCATGCGTGCCCAGAATTGGTTTTTTTTTGTCTGTTTGTTTTTGTTTTTGTGCTTTTGTTTTTGTTTTTTTTTACTTTTATTGTTTCTATTTAAAGAGTACGACTCCTCAGGACAAACCTGAAAACAAGAGAATATATCAAACTTGCTTTCCCAGTTACAATATCTCAGGAAACAGAAAAACAAAAAAAATTACAATGGAGGCAAGCCAGAGAGAATGTGAAGAAATAAACGATTAGCCAGAGACCTGGAGATTGCAGGTAAAAAGACCATTTGCCATATATTTGTCAGCATTTTCTTCAAGTATTGGCAAGACAATTAGTTAGGCTGATGGGTTAAATGTTCACCTTGGTAACAGTAGCGTGGACAGGGCATTATATGGAGAAATTATACAACATATTTACCAAATGTAATGGGCTGATTCTATCACCATATTTTAGAACATAAAATGTGTATTTGACTAACAGGTATTTTACCTTAAATTGCTTTTCTTAGTGTATTACAAACCTATTTTCTGACACTGGTTATTACTTATTTCTATAGCCTTTATTAGAGGAGCAGTTAAAGAGTAACTTCTACCCTTAAAAAGGTTGATTTGTTTGCTCCAGGAAAGAGTCTGGTGTGAAATGTTGAGACAAGCTTTACTTAAAGGGCAGTTGCCAGGTGACAGTAGAAATCATTCATCTCCTTCGTATCCTACCTTACCTTTTCTTTCCGCATCTTTCTAACAGTGAAAGTAATTGGTTACAAAGTCAGTATCCTTGCTTGTCTATTTGCAATGCTCTTTATTTTATCATTATATTTTAATCCCCTCATTTCAAGAGATAGCCAGTGGTAGATGCAACCATGCGTATCTATAAAAGAGAGAATGAAACAGGGTCACTACATAATGTTTTTAATAATTGTAGATAGCATATTTTCCTCTTGTGCATTGGAAAGCTGGGCTAAGTTATTTAATTGTTTGCCGATTGTTAAGACATTTGCCTTGTAAGGGCATTCATTATCTACTCAGAGAAATTCTTCAGCTTACAGATGAAGAGACGTTCATTCTGGGTGCTTTTATATATTTAAAAATATTTTAGCTATTGAGGTTTCCTGTACTTAATCCAGTCTTTTACTTTCTTTCATGGAAAAAAAGGGCAGGTCTAAATGCAAATTAACATTACTGTTTAAATATCACAGACCATTTTCTCTGAGCCCAGTTACAATAACTAGTAATTATAAAAATTGCTTGCCTTCGGCTTCCGGCTAAGCCAGTGCTAAACTTGTCCTTTTATTAGATCTGTCAGACTGAGTTAATTATCTTTATGATAATAGATGTGCCTTACCTCCAACAAAACAAATACACTTATAATTAGCTTTTTAGTTAGAGGTTTAATTTATTTATAAAGACTGTTTGTTTTCCTTCTTTTTGCCTGTTTTAAAAACCAGAGCATAGGGAGGGAAGATTTCCAGTTTATCAGGTTACCAGCCTGCTTACTAGTTTATAAAGACAGAGAAAGAAAAAGGACTCATCTAGCCACCAGGTCCAGTGTTTAATAGTGGTTCATTGCTCTTCAGTATTAGATCAGTTCAACTCCAAGGCATTTTCTTTTTCTCTACGTACACAGAAAAGGCCCTTTTTATCTGCTTTCTGCCTTCTGAAAAGATCAGTGTTATGGAAGCTATTATACGGAAGTACTAACAAATATGAATTGGAAGGCTTTCTGTAGTACAGCAGAGCTGCATTAAAAATCAAATCATTTCATACTGGTGCCATGTCCCTAAACTTTTGTGGCACATGCTCCTCTTTCATCTACAACCAGCATGTTTCAGAATATTACACAAATGCCTGCAATGCATTCTTGGAAAGTATCTACAATGAAACAGCAAAGCATAAAGAAAAAAACATATGCTTTGTGTCATGTCAAGCAAAGCTGAGTTTCAGCTCTGGTTCTGATGCTCGTTGCCGTGTGACTCAGGCAAGTTGTTCAACCTCTGTGCCTAAGTTTCTACATCAGTATAATGAGAATAACACCTACATTAGGAGGGGCTACTGAGAAAACTCAAAAAGAATGTATACAGAAGATTCAATACAGTGCCTGACTCAGTATGGGGTACTTTTTATTATTATTATTATTGTTAGAATTATGAAGGAGTATAGATACATGGAGAATCTGAAGTCACTGTTAAAACCTAATAATCATTTTATAGATTCTAATTTATATGTAGATATGTATTCTACTAATTTGTAAAACAGACTTCCCTGATCATCTAGAAAGTCATTCTGATTCAAACAAAAATAACGAAAGCCCATACAAAGAAGCGATTTTCCAAAGCTGCTATGCTGAACTTCTACCAATGTCATGCTGAAAATGCGCTGCTTTATCTCACAGTTATTTACACAAAGCATAACTCTTTTTTTCTTTCTTTCTATAAATGGACTAACTCATTTTGATTTGAAAAATTCTATTGGCTTCATGTTCCCTTCCAGTTTTGATTTGCCAAATATAGAGATCTTGGTTATGATAGCAAAGATCTTATTCATTCAATATAGAACCTAAAGATTGTTTTTTTAATGTGAAGTCAGATTTACCCAGGATAACGTTCAAGCTGCAGGCAAATCTCTAGGAGTCAGCATTTTAAGCTGATTGCTGGCAAGAAGAGGGATCCCAGTGTTGGGAGTGATGGCTCAACCCCTTGACCACATAGGCAACTGCGCACGCGCCCGACTAGAGAGCGTGGGAGGGATGTGAGGGGAAGGAGCTCAGGGCAGTACAGAGCCTAACGGTGCCATCCTGAGTTGAGCTTCCTGGCACCTAACACTGAACGGATTTGTTTCTAGAGGTGCTTTAGGTGTCTGGGCATCAAGAGGCAGGATGCGATCATTCACGTGCCATCTAAGTCCTTTTATTGTAGGGGTTTCATGACTTTCCCAGTCAGGACAGTTTGCCATCTACGTAATATTCTTATGAAATCACCTGAAGGTCTTTTCTGTCCCTCAGAACCATGGTAAACACACTCAAATCCCTCTATTCCATCCTAAAACTGTATGGATTTTTCTTAAAGTCAGGGGTTCCTTTTATTCCCTTTTTCCTAAATAGGAACGGAAGTCTTCGTTTCAGGGCTCTCTGGCTGGTGTTGCCAACATGAGATTATGGGACGTATTTCTGTGACCTGTACCTTAGTCCTGAGCTCCTGCAACAGGAAATTCATTTGTTAATTCAATAGCGATTTTTTTTTTTTTTTCCAAAGCAGTGTGCTGGAGGCAGCGCGTACAGCAGTAAAATGATAAACACATTCTCTGTTCTTTCTTTACCTCTGCTCCCACATGTTTTGTAAAAGGTCAGCTGTGACATGAAGACAATCTAGGGACAACTACAACAACATAGAGGTGGGCACATTATGCAATAATCCAGAGAAAAGAAGTATTCATGTTTAGAAGAATAGTATTTAAAAGAACATTTTATCACTTAGGGGCTGGATAATCGGAACTTGGAATGTTGTCAGTATCTCCAACATTTTCCTTTCTTTTTTTATTTTTTTTTTTGAGGTGGAATCTTGCTCTGTCACCCAGGCTGCAGTGCATTGGCACAATCTCAGCCTATTGCAACCTCCACCTCCCGGGTTCAAGCGATTCTCCTGCCTCAGACTCTGTAGTAACTGAGATTAAAGGCATGCGCCATCACACCCAGCTAATTTTTGTATTTTTAGGAGAGACAGGGTTTCACCATGTTGGCCAGACTGGTCTTGAACTCCTGTCCTCAAGTGATTCACCCACCTCTGCCTCCCAGATTGCTGGGATTACAGGTGTGAACCACCATGCCCAGCCCTCCAGCACTTTTCAATCAACAAAAGTCATTTATAAAACAACATAACTATTTTAGCAGTTAAGAAAACAAATATAGGTATTTAGCAAAGATATCTGGATTTTGTATTCTTATGAAAATATATAGGCATATCATCTATTGATTCAACAAATACTAATTACGATGCTACTATTTGTCAGGCATTTCTAGACTCTGGGTATTACTAGTGAACAGGGCCTTCTAGCTGCTGCTGTATCATAACATACACTTTCTTAATATGTGTGCATAAGGCCAGGTACATAATACAGAAGAGGGTCTCTCAAATCTGTCCAGCCTAACAACTTGCTAATCAACCCCTCCATTTTCCCTCTCAAATCTACTGAATAATGTAGCACCCTGCATTTTTACAACTGCTCCTACTCTGTTGAAGTATGGGTTTATGAAAAACCATGATTTTTTTGTTTCTAAATTTTGGGTGTACCAATTTTTCTTTTTAGTGTATTTATGGGAGTTAATTAAATAGGTAAACTAAGTAAACATGAGCATAAAAAGAGAATTGTAAATTGTGTAATTGAAATGTTTGAGAGAGACTCAGTGGGAATGAGTCACTAAGATGCATTTGTTTTTGAAATAAACACATGTGCAGCAAATGCTCATCTATCCTCACATGTATCTGCTGATGGGGAATGCCCTCTGCACATTTGCGAGACTGTATCTATGGCTGGCTGAGGATTGGAAGGTATAACGGAGCTCATAGAGCATTTGAAATATGGGAGCCTTCCTCAAAGTAATTTTGATGAATATCCTAAAGAATGAAAAGTAATAATTCACATTCTCTGTTTCACAAGAAATTAAAAATGTCTTCATTTATCCTTCATGAATGAATTCATGATTTAAATATTTTGGTAAAAAGAATTTTTTTAATAGCTGCCTGTAAGACTAAGTGAAGGAAATGTGGCTGAATGTAAAAAGGCCAATCTTGCCTTCCTTTTCTTTCTTCTGTGTAAATCATTTGAGGCTTTTCTTTGCTACTGCTGTGCTCCAGTGAGCCAATCTGATCTCTAAGTCATTACTACCTTTTTTGCCTGAATGACAGGGCTACATACAAATAGAACTTGTAGTGTAATTCTACACTTGTATTAACACTTATTTCTCTCCATTTTATTTAAGAATAATGGTGCAGAGAGGCCCCAAAATAGTATTAGACTCTAGTAGCGTGTCTGTAAATTACCATACATTTCTCTGTATCCTGCATTTCCTTAGCTGTCACTTCCATGGACTTATTCATAGACTCTAGCTCTTGCATCTGGTTCTACCACTGATGCTTTTCAAAGATTTATAAGATAGAGGTGGGGGATGGTTTTGTATGTGTCTATTTATTTCTTTCTTTAATTTTTTTTTTTTTTTTTTGAGACAGGGTCTAGCTCTGTCACCCAGGCTGGAGTGCAGTGGCATGATCTTGAATCAATGCAACCTCTGCCTCCCAGGTTCAAACTATTTTCCTACTTCAGCCTCCTGAGTAGCGGGGACTACAGGCACACTCCACCATACCCAGCTAATTTTTATATTTTTGGTAGAGGTGGGGTTTCACCATGTTGCCTAGGCTCATCTCAAACTCCTGGGCTCAAGCGAGCCTCCTGCCTCAGCCTCCCAAAATTCTGGGATTACAGGCGTGAGCCACCACATCCGGCCTATATGTGTTCATAAACAGTTCCCGTCTCCTCACACGTGGTTTCCACAATGGTCTCTTTCTAAAAGCCAGTTCAGGCATCTTCTCTTAAGCAATTCACATTCCTGGGCACTGTTTCTATTATGTCATCTCCTGCTCTTGAGATCAGGAAAAATTGGGGTCAAAGTGGGGGTATAAATCTCCACCTCACAAAACATTCAGAGATCCAGTCTGATGGAGGCTCTGTCATCTTTAACCTATGTCTTCACAGATGACCTGGGAATTACTATCCAGCCAGAAAAGTAGAAATGAGTATGGAGGATTTTGCATGGAAAATTTATAAGGCCCAATCCTGGGAGCTGCAAATATTACTTATATGTATATTAACCCTTGATCACATGACTGCACAAAATTTCAAGAAAAAAAAAATTGTGAAATGTAGGCTGTCTGTGGGACCAAGAAGAAGAAATGGCTTTTGGTTTCAGGTGACAGTGACCACCAGAGCGACATTATACTTTTTCTGGAACCCAGTTGTTGGATCAAAGTGACCATCAGCTACAAAGTGGACTTTTAGTGTGACAGGATTGAAAGAAGAAAAGGTTTGGAAATAAGCATTCTTACACAAATACTCTCTTAGAAATCCCAATTTAATGTGTTAAGCTCAAAGGTTTTTGTCACTAGTGATCATCAGCCTGGGGATGTTATCAGAATGTGGGTCCTCAAATTTTCTATGTCTTCTGGAAGACCCAGTTGGGTTAAGAGTGACTCTGCCTCTTGAGAATGAAGTTCTGTCACATTAGGAAAAACCCCAATGGCGGGCTGGCTCAACCTCTTACCCACAGCCACATCTGAAACAGTGGTCTAGGTCCAGTCCATTTGGGTCATGGTTTTTGGAATCTGCTGTTGTTAAGATTCTCACTACCAAGGATGAAGAGCCACTCTAGCAGTCAGATCTCCATTTGTCTACAAAGCTGTCTCTACTACACGACCAAAATTGAGTAATTCCTCATGGGCAAAAATATAACAGCCTTGGCAAATGGTTTCAACTGGTCCTATGGAATATAATTATGTTATGACCTAGCCTGGTTATAGGGTAGCAGAGCCAAGCTGGGTATGATAGTAGCTGCAAATATTGAGACCTCCACTAATCACATTGTATTTCCATGGGACTTTCAGGGGTGGTGAAATGGAGGCTATCTATAGACCCATAAATAAACTGGCAACAAAGAACATGCAAACTGTTAGATGTTTCCTATATTAGGTACAGAGAACAAGATACCATTCCAAGTCTTTCTATAACAGTTCTCCAGTGAGGGATTGGAGATATTTGATAAGCAATATTCATTGCATGTCTTTCACTTGGTGCCCATTTGTAGTAATATTTACCCAACATTTTTTTGCATTTAGTAAAATAAACTGATTTATAAGAATTAGGTATCAGAGCATTTTCATCAAACTCTCAATTGAATTCCTTGCAGGACTTCTTCAGTGGCCACATTAATTTTGCATGAAAAACCTACTAGTTCTGAAAACAAAATTATATACATTTTGGTCAATTTAAAGAACATTTTGATATCTGGATTTGCTTCCACACAGTGATATCATAAGTATGTAGTCATAAGATCATTGATATTACTAGATTTTTTTTTTTTTTTTTGAGATGGAGTCTTGCTCTGCTGCCCAGGCTGGAGTGCAGTGACATGATCTCAGCTTACTGCAAGCTCTGCCTCATAGGTTCACGCCATTCTACTGCCTCAGCCTCCCAAGTAGCTGGGATTACAGGCACCTGCCACCACGCCTGGCTAATTTTTTGTATTTTTTTTTTTAGTAAAGACAGGGTTTCACCGTGTTTGCCAGGATGGTCTCGATCTCCTGACCTTGTGATCTGCCTGCCTCGGCCTCCCAAAGTACTGGGATTACAGGTGTGAGCCACCGCGCCTTGCCCTGATATTACTAGATTTTCTAAAATGAATACTAATACTAGTGTTGTTTGTTGGGTTCTGGTTTCAATAGGTTAGCTCAGGCGTTAGAGATTTTGACTTCAGATATTGTGGCTGCTTTTAGTTTTCTGTGAAAAAGACATTTTCACAGATGCCCCTCATGTATAACAGCTCTTAGAAATGGATTAGAGGAGATGAAGTGGATGATGAAGGAAATTTTTCCTTAACAAACCACTGTTATTCCTTTTGTTCCAATGTCTCCCTCTTGGTATCAGTTCAGTTTGTATTTTCAAGGACCTCAGCTTTACTCCTCTACAAAGGTACCAGGCCACTTTTCTCTACCAGAAGAATATCATCCATGTGTAACTTTGCCTCTCTACAGCATCTAAATCAGAAAAGTTAGAGCATGACATAGGAAGGATCCCTCAAAATATAGTTTTGGAGATTACAAAGCTTAAGAGTCATTATTTTTCCTTCCCTCCATGTCAGAAAAATAGAAAATAGACACAAGGATCACTAGCTAAATGTGACAAGGTATTATCTTTGCTAATGGCTAATCAGGTGCCCAATTGTCCCCCTAATATAGGCCTCCTGATAACATATGTTAGAGAATGTAGCTTAGAACCAAAGCCTGATGAAAAGTTTTTATTTTCATTTTAAAATGAGACCTTCAAGGAGAGCTGGGTCTGCAGAATAGACTTCGATTATACATAGCCAGCCTGCCAAAAGAACTGTAGGGCTGGTTCATACATGGTTACCAGAGAGAGAGAGAGACAAAGAGAAATAGCAGGTCTTCTTCAGGGCACTTATCTTATGGGAACAGAGAACAGAGAAGGAAAGCTCACTCCCTATACGTGTAAGCAGTTCCAGGACATCGAGAGACTATACCTGACCTCAGTAATGAGCTGCTGCACGGTCACCACACCCACTGCTAGAAGTATGTTCCTACCATACCTAGGTTCTCACTAATCAAGGTCAGCTGTTCTCCCTCTTCAGAGGAGGAGGGAATAAGACAGCGAGATAATACTGAAGTGCAGTGCGAGAAGTTAGAGGATTAAATGCACACAGGCATAACTCGATTTACCACCCTTTGATTTATTGTGCTTTGCAGATAATGCATTTCTTTTTACAAATTGGAAGTTTATGACAACCCTGAGTCCAGCAGTCTATCAACGCCACTATTTGTACTCATTTCATGTCTCTGCATCTTATTTTGCAATATTTCAAACTTTAGTTTTTTCAAACTTTTCATGTTTGAATATTTCAAACCTTTTCATGTTTATTACACCTGTTCTGGTGATCTGTGATGCAGTGATTTCTGATGTTATGATTGTGATTGTTTTGGGGTGCCATGAGCTGTGCCCGTGTAAGATGGCAAACTTAAGAGATGTGTGTGTTCTGAGTGCTCCAC
Organism: Mandrillus leucophaeus; assembly: GCF_000951045.1. Classification (NCBI taxonomy): domain Eukaryota; kingdom Metazoa; phylum Chordata; class Mammalia; order Primates; family Cercopithecidae; genus Mandrillus; species Mandrillus leucophaeus. Next base: position 1,782,131 of record NW_012104176.1, on the reverse strand, counting down.
CAACCAGTTGTTCCCTCTTCTCTCTCCCTTTCTTGAGCCTTTCTGTTCCCTGAGACACAACAATATTGAACGTAGACCAATTAATAACCCTGCAATGGCCCCTAACTCTTCAAATGAAAGGAAAAGTTGCATGTCTCTCACTTGAAATCAAAAGCTAGAAATGATCACCTTAGTGAGGAGAGCATGTTGAAAACCAAGATGGGCTGAAAGGCAGGCCTTTTTGTGCCAAAGCTAAGTTGGAGATGCAAAGAGGAAGTTCTCAAAGAAAATTAAAAGTGCGACTCCAGTGAACACACAGATAAAATAAAAAAATAAATTAAAAAAAGGCAAAACAGCCTTATTGCTGACGTGGAGAAAGTTGGAGTGGTCTAGATATACGGTCGAATCAGCCACAACATTCCCTTAAACCAAAACCTCTCTGCAATTCTACAATGACTGAGACAGGAGAGAAAGCTGAAGAAGAAAAATCTGATCTGATGCTAGCAGAGGTAGGTTGATGAGGTTTAAGGATAGAAGCTATCTCCATACCATAAAAGTACAAGGTGAAGCAGCAAGTGCTGATATGGAGGCTACAGTAAGTTATCCAGAAGACTTGGCCAAGGTAAGTGATGAATGTGGCCACACAAAGCAACAGATATTCAATGCAGATAAAACAGCCTTGTATTGGAAGATTTCATCTAGGACTTTCATAGTCAGAGAGGAGGAGTCAACACTTGGCTTTAAAGCTTCAAAGGACAGACTGACTTTCTTTTTAGGGGCTAAGGAATCTAATGACTTTAAGTCAAAACAAATGGTTATTTAAAATTCTGAAAATTCTAGAGCCCTTAAAAGTGATGCTAAATCTATTTATCTGCACACTCAAACCAGAACAACAAAGCCTGGATGATGAGACACCCGTTTACCACATGGTTTCCTGAATATTTTAAGCCAACTGTTGAGACCTATGACTCAGAAAAAAAAATTTTTTTTAAATATTTCTGCTCATTGACAGTGCACCTGGTCACCCAAGAAGCTAACAAAGATGTACAGAAAATTGATGTTTTCATGCCTGCTAACACAAATTTCATTCTGCAGTGCATAAATGAAAGAGTAATTTCAACTTTCAAGTCTTAACATTGAAAGATGATCTTATCATTTTGTAAAGCTATGGCTTCTATAGACAGTGATTCTTCTAGAGGCTCTGGGCAAAGAAATTGAAAGTCTTCCAGAAAGGGTTCACCTTTTTAGTGCCATTAAGAAAAGTAAAACCTTTATGGAGAATATATGGAGTTAAAAAGAAATAGAAAATCATGTCCTTTTTAGCAACATGGATGCAGCTGAAGGCCATTATACAAAGTAAAATAATGCAAACACAGAAGATCAGATACTGCATGTCCTCACTTACAAGTGGGAGCTAAACAATGGGTACAAATGAACATAAAGATGGAAAAAATGTAGGCACTGGGAACTCCAAATGAGGGGACGAAGGGAAAGAGATAAGGATAGAAAAGCTGCTTATTGGGTACTATGTTCACTATTTGGGTGATGGGTTCCCAGGAAGCCCAAATTCCGGCATTATGCAATATACCCAAGTGACAAATCTCAACATGTACCCTATGAATCTATAAAAAATGCTAAAAATAATACAAAAGAAAATTGTGGAAATTTCTCAAAGAACTAAAAATAGATTTGACCTAGCAACCCTACTGTGGGTATCTATCCAAAGGAAAAGAAATAATTATATCGAAAACTGTACATCTATGTTCCCTGCAGCACTATTCACAATAGCAAAGTCATGGAATCAACCTAAACGTCCATCAGACGACTGAATAAAGAAAATGTGGTGTATATATATAGACCGTGGAATACTACACAGCCATCAGAGAATGAAATTATGTCAACATTGGTGGTGCTGGAAGCTATTATCCTAAGTGAAATAACTCAGAAAGAGAAAATCAAATACCATATATTCTAACTTACAAGTGAGAGCTAAATAATGGGTATGCACGGACATACAAAGCGAAATAGTAGACACTGGGGACTCCGAAAGGGAGGAGGATGAAAGGGGAGTGAGGGTTGAAAGATTACCTATTGGGCACCGTGTTTACTATTTGGATGATGAGAAACCCAAACCTCACTATTACACAATATATCCATGTAACAAATCTGCATGTTTACCTTCTGAATCTATTTTTTTAAAAAAAAACAACACTTGAGAATTATGGAAGGACATGAAAATATTAACATTAGCAAGAGTTTAGAAGCTCATTCCAACCCTCAGAGATGACTAAATTGCTGCAATGTCGTGACAATACTTTAACAGATGAGGATCTGCTTTTTATGGATGTGCAAAGAAAATGGTTTGTTGAGATGAAATCTACTCCTGGGGAAGATGCTGTAAACATTGTTGAAATGACAACAAAGAAGTCAGAATATTATTAATGCATAAGTTTACTTGATCTTGAGTACAATTTTGAAAGAAGTTCTGTGGGTGAAATGCTATCAAATAGCATTGAGTGATACAGAGAAATCTTTCATGAAGGAATAAGTCAGTTCATGGGTTAAATTTCATTTCTGTCTTATTTTAAGGAATTGCCATAGTCACTGTATCCTTCAGCAACCACCACTCTTATCAGTCAGCAGCCATCATCAATATTGAGGAAAAACCTTCCATGAGAAAAAGAATTACGGCTTGCTGAAAGCTCAGATAGATATTCTTAGCATGTTTAGCAATAAAGCATTTTTAATATTAAAGTATATACATTGTTTTCTTAGACATAATGCTATTGCACACTTAGGCTACACTATAGTGTAAACATAACTTTTATATTCACAGGGAAAACAAAAAAAAATTCATGTGACTCACTTTACTGCAACCTTTACTTTATTGTGGTGGTTTGGAACTGAACCTGCAATATCTCAGAGGTATGTCTGTACTGCTGCACATGCTTTTATGTGTTGTAGTAAGATTATTTCTTGGAAAGCTTAAGAGTTCCTTTGTTTTCATCAGGCACAATGAAAGCAGAAATATTCTGAATTGGCTGGAAGCAAAAGGTAGGGAAGAAAATGGGTAGCTCAACTCCCATGGTTTTGAAAGGATTGCTTGTAAGGTGGCTGGACTGGTATAGACAGGTAGTGTTTCTAAATGTTATATTGACTCAAGTGCCCAAACTCAGACTTCCACAAGGTCTTTCTTTATGTGATAGCTAATGATGCTTTCATCCCCATCTGGCATTCGGTCTTCCAAGTCCTTCCCCACCTCCACCCACGCCCCTGCCTTCTCAAGGACATGAAACCTAGAATTTGAAATGAAATTGAGGATTGATAAGTAGGAATGTATTAGAGGAAAGGAACATCCCAAATTCTGCCACCAGGGAGAGCTCTTATTTGGGGACAGGTTTATTACTTTGCTTATTCAACAAACATTTATCAAGTTGAATGTAGCCATCCTCAAGGGTCTACTGATGCCAATTTATGAAACTGCAATAAAAGGTAAAGTCAGTCTGCCACTTTAGTTGTTCCCTTGATGCTAAAATGTTGTTGAAAACAAATTCTAACGTTTGCCTTTGAAACATAATACCAAGTTATAAGGTGATCATCAATAATATGTTCATCTGTATTTTTAATATCATTATTGAAACTCAAAAAGAAATTCAGAGATCATGTGGACCAGAAAAATATATTCTAAGAATGCCAGAGACCTTATTCCACAGTTTTAGGAGTGGTAGTGTAGAGGAAAAACGAACTATTCTGGGCCTCAAATAGACTGAAATTCTAATCCTGGCTCTGGAACTTACAAGATGCTTTATCTTAGCCAGGTTATATAAAGTAATAACTTTATATTTAAAAAATGAGAATAATACAGCTTATATCATAGAGTTCTTATGAGGAAGACATAACATGATGTGTGTAATATATGTCCTATAGCATGTTATTGAGTAGACTCCTAATCAATATGGGTTCCTTTTATGCCACACTGCCCCCTCGAAGTGCAAGGAACAATATTAGACATTCAATGGTCAATTTAACATTATCCACAAGAGGATCCCAACCTGTTAAGATGATAGAAATGTAAATACAAATACAATACATTGTGATAAAATATCACAATAGAAAATGTAACACACAGAAAAAAAGTTTCAAATTGTAGAAGAGAAATGCTTATGTGATTATAGAATTATGAGGCATTTTTAAGACTACTATGATGTAAGAAAGAAATATAAAATCCTATTTTAAAAATTACATGGTTTTCTTATGCCAATATAAAAGCATACTAATAGTTCCAATGTTTTATTTATGCCATATAGGATGATAGTTAAAAATTGGAGAAACAATCCAGTATTTAAAAAAAAGCAATGATTTTCAATAAACAAAAAAGAAGAGAGGCCTAAGCTGACATGCTCTTGCCCGATCGCCATGTGATGCCCTCCATCATATTAAGAAAAAGGCCCACCCCAATGCAGCCCCTTGGCCTTAGACTCCCCAGTCTCTAGAGCTGTAAGAAATAAATTTATTCTCTTTAGAAAGGGCATGGGGCTACTGCAGCTTTTGTGCCACCACATAGCAACTGCCAATGAAGCCAGTAACAGGAGAGAGTAACAACCAGCAAAGGGATGGTCTTAAGAGCAACATTTGAAGCATCATTTCCAGTCTGCAATTTCATTTACCTGAACCAATGTATTCACTTTCTACTTAGGTCAGTTTGGGTTATGTTTTATTTTACTTGCAACCAGAGGACTCCTGAATAAAAGAAGTAGGGTTGCCTAGATGCCTAGTCACATTATTTTCCAAAATTGTTATATACTTGATATGTATATATTATTGTATGTGTTTAATATTATATTAAAAATAAACTCATAATTCTGGCTTAAGAAGTTGCACATCACCAGGGTCATTATAGGACTCTCTGGGGTTCTCCCCATCGTCAGCTATACATTCCAAAGATAACAACTAATATAAATTTTATGTTTATCATAACTTTGCCTAGTTTTGAATATTATTAAAATACTACATTATTCTTCAGAAATTGACTTTTTTGTTAAGAAGCATGTGTGTAGTCTACATAACTATTTTCACAATTGTATGGGTGCATCACAGTTTATTTAAACATTGTACTGCTGAATAACCCTTGAGATGTATTTGAGTGAACTTTTAAAAATGGGCTTTATGAACATTCTGATTGTGTTCTCTGGTGCAGATGAGTAAGATTTTCTCCACATATACCCAGAGAAGAAACTGTGAAGTTATAAGACATTCACATCTTCAGTATTACTAAATAATATCAAGGCTTTCCCATGGTATTTTTTGCAGCAGAGTTATTTCTACCTGTTGGGAACAGGCCCCCCAAAATCTCACCATAAACTGGCCCCAAAACTGGTCATAAACACAATCTCTGCAGCACTGTGACATGTTCATGATGGCCATAATGCCCACGCTGGAAGGTTGTGGGTTTACCGGAATGAGGGCAAGGAAACCCTGGACCACCCAGGGTGGAAAACCGCTTAAAGGCTTTCTTAAGCCACAAACAATAGCATGAGCGATCTGCACCTTAAGGACACGCTCCTGCTGCAGTTAACTAGCCAGACCCATTCATTTATTTCGGCCCATCCCTTTGTTTCCCATAGGGAATACTTTTAATCTATAATCTATAGAAACAATGCTTATCACTGGCTTGCTATCAGTAAATACTTGGGTAAATCTCTGTCCGAGGGTCTCAGCTCTGAAGGCTGTGAGACCCCTGATTTCCCACTGCACAGCTCTATATTTCTGTGTGTGTGTCTTTAATTCCTCCATCACTGCTGGTTTACGGTCTCCCGGACCGAGCTGGTCTCAGCACCACCAATAGTGTGGGAGATTCTTCCTTGCTTCAAATACTTGCCTACCTAGGGTTTTGTCAAAATTTTTTATTTCTACTCAATCTGTGAAATTACAACTCATTGTGATTTTTGTTTTTATTTCTCTAATTGTTATTAAAAATAATGTTATCTCATATATTTCGTGTTCTGTGAATATTTATTCATACATTTTGTTCATTTTTCTTTCTTTCTTTTTATATTTTTTTGAGACAAGTCTCGCTCTGTCGCCAGGCTGGAGTGCAGTAGCGCGATTTCAGCTAACTGCAACCTCCTCTCCTGAGTTCAAGCTATTCTCCTGCCTCAGCCAACCCAGTAGCTGGGACTATAGATGCATGCCACCACGCCCAGCTAAGTTTTGTATTTTTAGTAGATGGGGTTTCACCATGTTGGCCAGGATGGTCTTGATCCCTTGACCTCGTGATCCGCCCATCTCTGAGATTACAGGCATAAGTCACTGCGCTCGGATGCGTTTTGTTCATTTTTCTATTGCACTGTTTAATTATTGATTTATATTTTCATTACGTATTTTGGATTCTAATCTCTTACTGGTCTATATTTTACAGAAATTTTCTCCAGTTTGTGGCTGATCTTTTCACTCTTATGATACCATTTGATGACCAGAAGTTTAAAAAAAATTTAACATATATGAATTTATTAATTCTCTTTTATTTTATGAATTATGTATATTAAGAATCCTTCTCTATGCCAAGTTCATTTTTCTGTATTTTATTCTAAAAATGTAAAAGTTTGCCTTTTAAAAGTATCTCCTAAAGCCTAATAAGTACTTGAAATGGAGATATAATTTTATATTTTTTCATATTGATAACTGATTCTTCCAGTAGTGTTTAAGATTCCATCCTTTCTTATTGCTCTGAAATGTCACCTCTATCATAAATCATGTTTGCATAAGTGTGGGTTAATTTTTTGAACTCTTTATTCTAGACCATGGGTCTTTCTGTCCAAGGTGTGCCAATAATGTTGTCTTACTTCTTAGGCTTTTATAAGATGTCTTAATATATATCACAAGTTTCCTCTTATGATTCTTTTTAAGAAATGTCTTCTAAATTTAGCCATTTTCTTATCCATATTCGTTTTATAATCACCATGGAAAGCTTTGTTGGAATTTTTATTGAAATTAGATTGAATGTATACATTAATTTGGGGAGAATTGATGTTTTAAAATGTTGAGATTTTCTATCTGTGAACATGATATATCTCTCCATTTATTTAGGTCTTCTTTAATAGTAAAGTTTTAAACTTTATAAAGGTCATGTACCTCTTTTATTAATTTTATTCTCATGTAGCATTTATTTTTATCTTGTTTTAAAATTACATTTTCTATTTGTCATATCACAGAAATACAATTGATTTTTATATATTTGTCTTATGTCCAACAAATACAATAACATATCTTATTAATTTTTAAGAAATTCTTAGTATGTTTACTGGAGTTTCCTATGAGGACAATCTTATTAATTGTGAAAAAGAATCTTATTTTTTATTCATTTTCAATCCTTGTACTATATTTTTCAATATCTTATAACAGGCCTGAAGTAAATGATGAAGAGTAAGTGATGTAAAGAAATGCCTATTTTCAATTTCTAATTGTATTGGCATCTTACAGTTAAATTTTAATATTTATTTTTTACTCCATTGCATTGTTGTCTTAGAATATGCTCTGAATAATAATGACTTTTTGAGTTTTGTTGAGCTCACACTTATGACCTCATAAGTAGTCAAATTTTTATAAAACTGTATATTCTCAAATTTTTGGATGCAGGATATTTTTAATACATCAACTTATATAAATTGTCTATATTTTTACTTATTTTTTACATTTAATTTAACAACTACTAAATGATGTGTGTTAAGTGCTGATCCTGTGTTAATACTGTAAATGTTTATTTATGTTATGACTCAAAGTTTTTTGTAAGTCTAAAATACATAATTCTGTTGAGCTGAAACTTTAATTCTTATGGAGAGATACTCTTTATTTTGAACAATGCCCTCCAGCTTAACGTCAGGTTTCTTTTATGTCAATAATAGCTACACTTTCAGTTAGCAAATGCTTGGAAATTTTCAATAATATTTTGTTTAACCTTACTCTTTTATTTTGATTTAAATATATCTTTTGTAAGCAGCATATAACTAGATACCGTTTCCTCCAGAAAGACAAATTTTATCTTTTAACTATCAAGATTGGTCTATATTTAGAGAAATTTTTACTATATTGGAGTTTTTCTGGCATCTTATTTTGTGCGTTTTTGTCTTATTTTTTATTATTTCCTGACTTTTTGGCACTGAGTTTTTAAAAGTTTATTCCATTTATCCTTCTGTAGAGTCGAAAGTTATGTCATCTGTTTCTAATCCGTTAGTGATGATTCTAGATATTTTAACGGGTATAATTAATTTAATCCTGAATAACATAAGGACCTTAGATAATTTTTTTAGCAAATCACCCATATGTATACTTGTCCAGAAACGTAATTCTATATTCTATCTCCATATATTATCTATTTTTATTATTGTTTTGTATCATTGAAGTCTGTTTATTATTGCCTTATTGTTTTCTTTGCTTATCATTTCTTCCTGCACTTTAAGACTCTCAGGAAATATTCTTTTCTTGGAAAAGGCACTTAGGAATTCCTTTAGTGACAAGTTGTCAGTGGTAAATTCTTTCTTTTTAGTTTAAAATGTGATAATTTTGTCCACATTTCTGATAAGTTATTCGGTTGTACAGTTCTAAGTTAGCAACTGATTTCTCCTATCACTTTAAAGTTATTATTGGAAACACACTGATATATATTATAGTTATCATTTCTGCCCTTGGAATCAACATAATATTCATCTTTTCTCTGAGGAAGTTTGGCTTTTTCCTGGCTATATTTAAGATCTTATTTTACATTCTATAGGCTGAGTACAGAATAAATTGGTGTGGATCTCCAAAAATTCACTCCAATTTGGATTAACTATGTTTCCTAATCTGTGATTTAATGTCATCATTACAGGGAAATTCTAAGCCATTATGACCTGAAATATTTTGACTCTGTCCTCTGTATTATTTCCTTCAGGAAATCTGATTAAATCTATGTTAAGTATTATCATCTGTATTCTGTCTCTCTCTTCCTATCTCTGTATTACGTTCTGGGTAATTATATTAGCTTTATTTTGGGTCACTAATTCTCTCTTTAGCTAAATCAAGTCTGCTTTTTAATATATCCATTGGCATTCAAATGTCAAGTATAAAGTCATTCACAGAAAACATATTTGTTTCATAAAAAATGTCTGGTCAGTTTTGATGGTATATTTTGTTATTCTTACACAGCTGACCCTTGAATACCGTGGCAGTGAGAGGTGCTGACTTCCTGCAGAGTGAAAAACCTATGTACAGTTTTTGATTCCCCAAAAGCTTAACTTCTAATAGCCTACTGCTGAACAGAAACCTTACCAATAACATAAACAGTTAATTAACAAATATCATATATGTTATATGTATTATATACTGTGATCTTAATAATATAACAGTTAATTAACAAATATTTTGTTATATGTATCATATAGTGTAATCTTAAAATGAAACAAGCCAGAGAAAATAAAATGTTATTAAAATCATAAGGCAGAGAAAATATATTTATTATTCATTAAGTAGAAGTAGATCACCATATGAGTGTTCATCCTAGTCGTCTTCACATTGAGTAGACTGAAAAGGAGGAGAAAGAGGAGGGGCTGGTCTTGCTGTCTCAGGAATGGCAGAGGCAGAAGAAGTGGAAGAGATGGAACGGGTGGCAGGAGAGGCAAGCACACTTTATAGAAATATGTCATAATTTACGTCTGAATTTTTTGCTTTATTTCTCTAAAAATATTTTTTATATGGTATCAATCCTTCTTCTACCATTTCCTTTAGTTTCAGTGCCCGTGTCATAGAAGAGTAAATCATAAAAGAAGTCAAAATAAGTCTTGAATAATTGGAATCCTTCTGCCAGAATGTCTAGTGTCAATTTGCTTTCCAGTATTGCTTCTTTTACATCTTCTTCCTTATTGTCTGAACTGGTTCAAGAGCACTCATTTCCATCAAGCAGGCATCTTTTAAGTCCTCTGGTGTGCTGTCTATTAACTGTTGAGTTTCTCCAAGATCCCTATCTTGAACTCCTTCACCCCCACCACTCTCACTATTTTTTACCATATCAACAATCTTTTCCATGTTTTTTTTTTTTATTGGTTCTCTGATGAACTCCTGAACAATATTTGGACACAGTTTTCTCCAGCACAAATTTGTTATTTCTGGCTTAATGGCTTTCAGGGCTTTTTTTCTGAAACAACCATGACATCTTCAATCGTGTAATCCTTCCAGACTTTCATGATATTCTATCAGGGTTCTTTTTAATAGTGTTGGCAATCTTTTCATAAAATACTGTATGTAATGAGCTATAAAGGTCCTTATGACCACCTAATCTGGAGGCTAAACTTAGGGACATTGTGTTTGGTGGCAAGTAGACGATTTCCATGTCTTTGGTGTTGAGCTCATGGCATTCTGGGTAGTCACTGGCATTGTCCAATATCAAAAGAACTTTAAAAGGCAATTCTGTACTGGCAGTGGTACTTCATGACTTCAGGGACAAAGAATCAATGAAAGAAATTCAGAAAAAGAGTTCTTGTATGAGCCTTCTTGTTGTACAGCAAAAAAACTGACAGGTGATGTTTATCTTTTTCTTTCAAGACTAGGAGTTAACAGTTTTATAGATGAAGAAAGGATTGTTTATAAACCCACCTGCATTGAAACAAAACAATAGAATTAGCGAATCCCTCCCTGTCTTAAATCCTGAATACGGCACTTTCATCTTCATTAAAAACCTGTTCAGGAAAATATACTTTCTCCTTAATGATTTTCTGAATGGTGTCTGGGAACTTTTCTGCTGCCTCCTGGTTGGCAAAAGCTACTTCTCCTGTTATCTTGATGTTTCTTAAGCCAACTCTCTTTCTAAAATTATTGAACCATCCTTTGCTGGCATTAAATTCTCTAGCTTTAGGTTATTCACTCACATTCATTTTACTTTTTCATATACTGTAATCACTTGGCTTATTCTCAAATCATACTAGTCTATAGGTATGCCTTTTTTATAGTGATCTTGCACTCACAGAAAAGCTACATTTTCAGTATGAGATTAAAATATATTTTGTAAAAATATCAGCTTTTCATGCCTGCTGGCACAGCTACTGTGACAGCTTCATGAATTTCCTTTTCTTTTATTACAGTTGTCTTTACACTGGATTCATTTATCTTAAAATGATGGGCAACCACAGTTGCAGACCTCAATCTACAGTATATCTTGAACTATTCAACTTTTAACAAAATATAGTATCTTGACTGTTCTTTGCTTCTTGTGAGCACTTCCAACATCACTAGTGGCACTACACATGGGTTCAAGGTTTTTGGTATTGGACTCAACACGATGAAAGATACGTGAGAACTATAAGGGATCACTTTTTACTGAAATATGCAATTTACTGAAGAGACTAACTGCTCACATGAATATGATTAGCATCACAGTACATTTTAAGCAGATACTGGCAATACTTGAGTTCACTACAATAATAACAAGAGGTGGCTATAAAATTATTATGATAGTATAGTATGTACTACAGTAATTTTATGGAGTTATGATTTAATACTGCATCTATATACTGATGCACATTTCTCTCAACTATAATGGTGCCATGTCCAGTCTCTGTTTTTGTGTGTTGTTTTGATACATTTTAACTTTTTGTAATAGATTTGTGTATACTTTATGGTAGTAAATAACAAAATAAACTATTAATAGTTTTGCATATGTTTCATGCATTCATAACATATCTATTTTTTAAATATCTCTAGACTACTCTGTTTACTGTGAGTTTTTGCCAGCTATCACAAAATCTACAAAAAGTTTTCCAATAGCTTTATTGAAAGAAAAATCTACATATAAGTGGACCCATGTAGTTCAAATCCATGTAGTTCAAGAGTCAACTGTATAAATCTTGCTTATCCATCTAAAAAAAATCTACTCATATTTCCTGGGTTTTATTTTTGAAAATTCTATGGTGAGTAGGCTTAGGGACAGTTTCTATATAAATTAATGTATTTGGTTTTGCTAGGCTTCTGGGGCAATTATCAAATCTGGAACACTATAAACTGTTTTCTCAGCTTGAGGGGTTTTAGCAAAATAGAAAACAAGAATTTAAACTTGATAATAAATTTAGACTGTTTTATGTATATACGTATTCATTGAAAACTTTTTCCTTTCCATTATGGCAGTGGTAAAAAGATGTTACTGTCATCTTTTTACAGGCAGACATTTTCCCTAGTATACCTTTTCCCTGATCATATAGGCTTTTGAGGGTCATGACATTATGCGGAAGTCACTATTCCATGTCCCACTCTGAGCAGACTCAAGAATCTTTTGTTATTTTTTTAACCTCTGTGATAATTAAAGGTCAAAGCTCTAGATTACTATTCTTGCCTATTGCACCAAGATAGCTTTTAGCTTCCTTGCTCAATTGCCATTCTGGATTTGCTTCTGTTCAGGGTCTTAATTTCTTAAGGATTTCTCATATTTTCTTGTGAAATTAATTCTATACTGAGAAGGAGTTTTAAAATGGCATTTTAGGACATCTTAAGGAATTTTGTAGCTGGACAATTTGAAAACAATTAGAATTTCATATCACTGATCAAGGAAGCCAGTACAATAATTTCAAATCGTTTTTTGCTGTGGAATTCTGGAAGAATATGTAAACAAATAGAACATATGAGTTAAAATTTATTCTGGTGGTTATGGGATTGGAGGGCTTCAGCCTCCACTTGCTCACCGCCATCATCCCATGTACCAATAGAGAAAGCTAAAAGAGTTTGCCAAAGAAGAATGAGAGACTCATGAGAAAATGTCCCAAGTTCCTAAAAATCACATTGCAATGAAACTTGAAGAAAAAATTTTACGGATAAGTGTGCGACTACCCATCTTCACTTGCAAATATTGTGGATTTACTGTACTTCTAGACCATCATATTATGGACCTGAATAGAGAAACAGTGGATTCGAGCAAGTCTTGTCTGCAAGTTTAAAGAAGGAAGCCAGTTCCATTTGGGAGAGGTATGACTTATGGGATATCTGGACACACACACACACACACACAGAAAAGTGCTGTGGAAGGGATTGGGGCACTTTTTCTTTTCCTAAAAGGCATATGGATACCTGATTCCCTCAATGTCAATAGCTTTCCATCCCAGTGAAAGAACAACATGGACATCAAGATTTATCTTCACTTTATACCCATCAAATCAATATAAAAATCTGCTGCTTCCGTGGAATGAGAATGAACCAAGTTTTACAGTAATGCCAATAAGATGAGCAAAAGAGAAAATGCTGAGAGTTTTTATTTAGGAGCTCTATCTAAATGGGATGTGCATAAGATATCAAGCATTTAGATGTGCTGAAGTTATAAGGAGATCGTGTTGGTATGAGGAACAAAAAGGGTCTTTTACTCCCAAAATGACAATTTCGTGCATTCTGTATAATGTAGAGTGAGTCAATCTGTTTAGCACACCATTGCCCATTTTAAATAGCAAAACCAAAGCCACTGAAACCTCTGGGCTCATTTTAAAAATGAGTTAATGAACATCAAAGTGTAAGAGATGGATGAAGAAAATGTAAAAACCTAAAACTTCTCCGGGCAAAATGTCCAATAGAGTAAATATAGCCTCTATTGCCTTTCTTCTGTTGGAGCCCTCATCTTTGCTTATATGGGTTCTTGGTCACTGACACTCCCTAATGTTGCTCCTTGGCTGCTAAAATGGATTCTGCATCCCAGCATGTCCACCTTCCCTCTCTCTCTTTTGTTTTTTTCTGTTTAATATATATTTGTTAATTTAAGCAATCGCTTGGGAGTCTGATTAAAGCAATAGCTAATTCAAAAAGCTTAGATTTAAATACATTTTCTCAAAGGAAATTAAATAACATGGGAAATCAATCTAATTATAGGAATTTTAAAGATTATAGCAATTTTTTTCTGATAAGCCACATGAATAAGAAGAATGAGCAGATTATAGAAAAATGAAATAGATATAATATTTATTTATTTTACTGATGGTACAGTCAGTGACTACACATGATTGAACTAGGAGTGGCCTTAGCTAATAATCTGAGGTCTGTTTTTCTTCATCTTCTTCATTCCTGGAGTTCAAGTCTCAAAGTTCTTTGTCATATTCAGCAACATTCTAGACATTACCTTTGTTTTGATCCTCAAGGTGTTGTTTATCCCTTATGCTGAATCATTCTGACCACGTGCCTCATCCTAAGCAGCTTGAGTCATTGTTCATATTCAATGCTTGTGAACACCTCAATTTTGACTCTATGAGGTCTTGCCTTGTTTCCTCTTTTCAGGACCTCTTTTCCCTTGAGGATGACTGGAACTTTCCTGTACTGTGTCAACTTAAAAGTAAGCTAGAAAAGCAAACAAATTAAAGCACTCACTGAAAAACAGTTATTTACGGGGTATTATCAAATCCTGTCAGAGTACTATAGCTTCACACTGTCTCTCTCAGTGTTAATTTTTTGTGACACTTATCATTACTTGAACTTGCATATTCACTTTCTTGTGTATGGTCAGTGAAATCCTGATAGAATGAAAACTCCAAGCAAGCTGGGGCTTTATCTGTTTTCTTCACTTTCAGGAATACCTACGCCAAAAACCGGTCCCATCACAGGGCATGTGATCAAAATTCTTTGTTGAATAAATATGGATGTGAGTCAGGAATTCACTTTAAATAAGTCCATTAAATATGAGACAGTTGTCAGCGTTGCTTATGGAAGATCCCAAACACTACTCTGGTCAGTTTAAGCAATTTCATTTGGAAATTAATGAATATACATTTTAAAAAGTGCTCATTTCTGTCACTTTTCTCCAAAAAATATGTAAATAATTGGACAGAAAATAAAAGGTGACTGCGTTTCCTTTAATGCTCCTAGGCTCTGTAGACGTGTTGTGTGAAAATCATATACATGATAAATAGAAAGATTTCTCACCTCTTTTAATTCAGGCTTGAGTAATTGACATTCACACTAAGTCTTTAAGTAGAGGGACAGATACGTAGGAAAAGGACTGAAAAGTAAAAAGCAAAAAGTGATTACACACACACAAAAATTGCACCTTTTAATCTGTGCTTTTCATCTATTCTTCTTGCCATGTGAAGGTTTGCAACTGTACATGTCATATTGTCTTAAATGTAATGATGATGATAAAGTTAATGATGATAATTGTAACATTTACCTATATTAATTATATTTCACATGTATAAACATATACTATGTACTGCATAGATTACAGGAGGGTTAGCACCAGCACACCTCATAAACCCAATTGTTAGGGCCCTACCTGTCATTTGCTTTCTATTTCAAAGTTTCCCAGTGGAAAAAAGATGTAGAATTCAAGGAACGTTGGTGAATAAGATATCTGTAAGTCTTACAACTGTCTAAATCATTACTAATATAATGGCTGTTAATCTTAAAACAATTGTTAAAGAATGATTTGTAAAAATATGAAGACACAACACACAATTATAATAAACTGGAAGTAAAAGTCTAGATGAGTTCACCAAACATGGGAGGGCATTGGACACAGGAGGGAAATAGAACAGCGAGGTAAGAATTTTGCCTTGGTTTGAGGGAGGTATTAAAGTACTTTAAACATTCATTTTGAATGTGTGTATTAGTTTCCTAGGACAGTCATCATAAATTACCACAAACTGGGTGGCTTAAAACAACCAGAATTTATTCTTTCACTGGGCCAAAGGCCAAAAGTCCAAAATGAAGAAGTCAGCCCTGTTAGTTCCTTTTGAAGGTTCTGAAGGAGAAACCCACCCCACGCCTTGCTGTTAGTGTTTGTGGCAGCTGTGCAACAGTTTCCTGGTGTTCCTCATGCTGTAGCCGCATCCCTTCAGTCTCTGCCTCTGTCTTCATAAGGCCTTCCCCTCTTGGGTGTCTATCTCTACCTCTTATAAAGACACTTGTCATTGGATTTAGAGCCCACCCTAATCCAAACTAGTGTCCGCTTGAAATCCTTATGCAAATTACATCTGAAAATACCCTTTTTCCCAATAAGGTCGTATTCACAGGCTCTGGGAAGAAGTATTTTTTTGGTTGGTCCCAATTCTACCGCTCCAATGTAGCAAACTCTTACAACATTTACAATATGTCAAGCACCAGGTGCTTCATAGGTAGGGACTGATGTAATCTTCCCCTATGAACTGCGTACTATTTTCCCATTTTACTGATAAGAAAAATTGCCCCAGATAACACACATAGGAGTAAGTGGTAGAGTAAGGGTTGGAATCTACAAGTCTAATTCTAAAGTTTATGTCTTTTACCAATTTGTTAAGTTTAAGTGCTACAAATGAATTGCATACAATAAAGGATGTAAAATCCCTTTGTATGCTATCCAAACAACTAGAGGAAATTAAACTGAAACAAAGAGTCCTCCATAAATTCTGCAAAAGGCAGTAAAATTCAGAAAGCCAAAAAAGAGCATAGAGAAGAAACCCAGATAAGATGGCTGATATAAATTCAAGTAAAATATGGAAATTTAAAGAAAAACAAGCAATAATTTAAAACAAATTTCTACAATATGCTTTTCAAGAAATAAAATGAGATAGAAGTATGACAGTCTCATTTTCATGAAAGTAAGGAGTTATAATATTTTTTAGAGACTGACCAGAGAATATTTTAAAATGTTCATCACAACATGTCATTCCCAGGTTCAGAGCCATGTAATGGCTTCTTCCTGTATTTTGAATAAAATACCAACTCCTTCAATGACCTATGAAGTCACAAATCATCTAGTTGGTCCCTGTCTACTTTTATACCTTGTCTCCTCCTCTGTGGATATCCCTCCCTATGTTATGAGTCCACTGAGAATGTTATTAACTAAACGTATCCGTATACTCACTCTTCTCTTTGCCTAAAATGTTCTCTCTCTGGCACTTGCCTGACATGGTTTCCTGTCCATCATTCAGATCTAAGATCAAAGATCACTTCTTCAGAGATGTCCTCCCCATCTTACCTGAAGTGACCCACTGTTATGCTCTGCTACTTTTCCTTAACTATTACCTTCCCAATATTCCAATCACTTGATATTATTTATTTGTGAAAGTCATATACAATTCCTCACAAAGTCATCAATTTTACATCATAATGACCTATTAAATGAATACCCCCACCTCCAGTCCACAGCACCAACCAAACTAACCAATGCCACTAGGAATCCAGGAAGTCTTGTACAGGATGGCACCTAAGGTCAGTCTTAGAAGATAAGCAAAACTTTACCCTTTAAGTTGGGTAAATAGTGGTAGTTGGTGAATGCATTTCTAGAGAATTTAATTATATTCTAGAAAACATATATTTTTATTTATATATATGCATACATATGTATACATAAATATCCACCCATACATTTATGCATACACACACACACACAGAGAGAGAGAGAGAGAGAGAGAGAGAGAATATGAACAGTGGTCAGACGTTGTTGACCCTCTTTCAGTCATGCCATGAAAAATCGCCAACAGTATTATTCCAAATATCGTCTATTTGTCCCTTTGGGTTTACTCTGCCTCCTCCTTCCAACTGCTTGATGCCAGTAAGACTGACCACATCAAAGGGCTCTCTTGTTTTCTGGATTTCATTTAAAAGAATAAAGGGAGGTTGGCAATGATTCTAGCCTGGGAATAAAATACTCTCCTATGTGGGCTCCCTATACCCTGCCCTCACCTTTGAAAATAGTCCTCCTATTAAACTCTGCTCAAATTAGTTCAAATGTGTCATTTGTTTCTTGCTGGGGCGCTGACTAATACACATGGATTTCCTTTGAGCATTTCCAAATGCCAAGAGTACATGCTTCATTTTGTTCTCCCTGCAGTTATTAATTGAGTGCCTACCATGTCCCAGGCACTGTTATAGACTATGGGGACATCCAGTGAACAAAGTAGAGGAAAACAATTGCTCTTACGAAGCTTACACCCCAGTCGGAGACAACAATGAACAAAATAAATATGCAGCATCATATTAGATATAGCAGTTAGTATTATGAAGAAAAAATAAAGATAATGTTGGGGTGTGGGGGGAATTTAAAGTGGGGGTGGTCATGAAGGCTCCACTGAGAAAGTTACATTTCAACAAATATATCAAAGCTGTAAGGAGCTAGCCATGACGCTTTTTGGGGGAAAAAAGCATACTAAGCAGAGAGAATAGTAGAGGCAGATGGCCCAAGACAAAAGTGAGCCTGGCGTTTTCAAGGAGCCATGAAGACTCTAGCATGATGGAGTGAAGTGAGTCAGGCAGGAGAAGAGGTGAGGAAGGTAGATCCCACAGGACCTAAAAGCCAGTAGAAAGACTGTGGATTCTGCTCACAGTAAAAAACACAAAGGAGCACACTAGAGGACTTAGGGCTCTGACACCATCTAACTTATAGCTTACAATCGTGGTTGTTGCATTTGTTTGATTTGTGGTGTACGTGCAGTGTGTGTGGTGTGTGTGGTGTGTGTATGTGTTTTGGTTGTTGAATTTGATTTGTGTACATGCAGTGTGTGTGTGTGTGTATATGCGTGTGTTTGAATAGACTAAAGGAGGGAAAGCAAAAGTGTAGATTAAAACTTATTTAGGAAGTTAATAGCAATAATGCAGGCAAATTAAAATGATGGCTAAGACCAAGTTAGTGGTAAAGGAGTTTGTGACAATGTGATATGATAGAGATTCAAGTTATATTTTGAAGGTACACTCAACATGATTTTCTGATAGATTAATTCATTCAAAACATATTTATTGAGTGTTTACTATGGGTTGGTATTATGCTAGGTACTCGAGATAGAATTGTGAACAAAACAGAGATTCCTGCCCTTATAGGATTTGAAATATAATGTTGATATGTAGCCAGTAAACATTGAAAAAATAGAGTATAGAGTATGTTACAAGTTGTTCCATGCAATGGGAAAAAAAATAAGAAAAGGGCTGGGGTAAGGAAGAGCAACTTGGTTAAAGTAATAAATGGCCAGAGTCTGCCTCCTTGAATAGATGACATTTGAACAAGCATGTCAGGGAAGAGAGAGAATCAGACAAGAAGATATTTAGGTGACCAGGTCTTTAGATGGAGAGCACCGCAAGAGCAAAGGCCATAGGGTAGGCACACCTGGGGGTTTAAGGAGCCACCGGGAGGCTGGAGAGGCTGCGACAGTATCAAAAAGGTATTAGAAAAGGACTTGAGAGAATTAACAGGTTAAAGACTAAAAAGGACCTTATAAACACTGGTGTAAATAAAACTTATTTTTAAAGTTAACAGCAATAACCCAGGCAAATTAAAATGATAATTTGGGTTTACATTCTGAGTACAATGAGAGCCACTGAAAGGTTTTGTGCAGAGGAGCAGCAAGATCTGACCATTGCTTTAACGTAATTACTCAAATTACCGAGACTAAGTTCTAGATGGTAAGTATTGGGAGTAAGTTCTGGGTAGCAGGATTTGAAGCACATAGACCTGCTGTGAGGTAGGATTTGTTAAAAAGAAAAAAAAAAAAAATAGGTGCCAAGGATGCAGTCGCCACTTAAAGACGTGGAAAGACTGAAAGGAAATTAGGTTAGAGGGAGGATGGTAGGAAGGTTAGGATCACAGCATTGGACATAATAAGATTGAAATGACTATTCATGTTTCACTGTTTTTTGTCACATGGAGGGACTTCTGGTCTCTCTCATTCCATAGCAGCATATCGTTTGACAGATGAGTTGGGGAAAAAAGCAACTGGGTATTCTTAGCTTAGCCAGCCCCTTTGTCCTCTTATTTTGGGACCCACCTTACTTGCAGGGGGTGGGAAATGCGTTTTCTAATTCTTAGTAATGTAAGTTTTAAAGAGTCAACCCCCCAGCGGGATGTCTATGTCTGTTCAGCGATTGTGTTTGACTAGATGAGTAGACTTAAATATCTGGTGAAGTGTTAGCAAGTCTAGCTCGCTGCAGTTCCATGGAGACTTTCTCTAAAGGGCTTTATATAGAATGAACAGTGATGACTTGAATCTCTAGTTGATAGTCTCCATGTCAATCTGTCAATCCTTTTGAAACTTGGGGGTGGTAGAAGATGACATTATTCCTCTGTCTTTAACCTAAAGATTTTTAAAATGAATACAGAAAGAATTTTACACTGAAGATTATTATCAAGGGGCAACCTTCACATCCAAGTCTCCTCAATTTTGAAGGTAAAATTGAATTTGACCTTTAACTAAAGATCAATTCCACTGGGTAACCAATTTGGACTGATTCCACTGGAGATCACCTAAGAGTATTCTGGCATTGTAAATGGCCATTAAAAGCCATCAGCGCTATAATTCTTTGAGAAACAGATAGTTATGTGAGAGTCATATGATGGTTATTGCTTTATGATTTAGATATTATTTAATGAATAGCTGGAAATATCTATCAAGTTTAACTTGACAAAAGAGGACAGAGAGGACCTCCATCTCAGCCAAGACTACTTGGGGAAAATGCTGTAATTTCTAAAACCATATCCTTTAAGCTGACAATAATAGCACATTACCCATTTGCTTTACATCTCTGATTTAAAATTATCAAAACCCTTTGCAGTGCTTTACTTCAGTCTTATGCCTTCACTAGAGGCACAGATACATACATCATTAGGGCTGCCGGTCACCACCATTAGAGGTCACTCTAGGTCAGAGGTTTTTACCTGTTTTGTGCCATGGACCATTTCGACAATCTTTTGAAACCTTCCAGAAAAATACTTTTAAATACATGGGAACTCAAGGTAAGAATCATATTAAAATAAGCTGTATTTCTTTCAAGTCTACTCACTTTTCTCATTTTGCCCAAACTTGAGCCCTAGTCACAAGTCTGTGGGCATTTTTGTTCACCGAGAGTAGCATTATTGTGTGAGTTACTTACCATTGGCCTATAAGGTGCTTGGTTCATCTATGTTGCTCAAAAGCATCATAAACATTATTTTTGCTGTGAATATCTCATGGCTGGTGTAAACTCTTTGCTAGATTGTTTGAACTTTTTTCATGGTCTTATTGATTCAAGTTCCTATAAAGTAATGTTTCTGGCAGTTTATAGTTTAACGGAACATAACGATGTATATGTCTTCCCCTAACAATGTACATATTTACACTTATTTATTTAACCAGTGTTTCTTGAGTATATTATTGCAGACTCAGGCACTATTCAAGATGCTAGGGATTCAGTCCTGAATAAGACAAGATAAGAAAACAGGAGAAAGAAAGAAGGAAAGAAGGAAGAAAAGAAAGGAGGGAAGGAAGAAAGGATGGATGGAAGGATGGAAGCAAAAAAAGGGAGGGAAGGCAGGAGGGAGAGAAAGAGGAAAGGAAATAAAAGAATTATAATGTTAAGCTATAATGACAAGATAAGAAGTAATAGGAACTGAGAGTGAGAGAGATGGGCAGGAAAGAATTATTTAAATGACATGTGAATAAAGAAATTAATATATGACCCCAAAAAATAATGTATTGTTGACAAAAATCAAATTTACTTAATTAAGCATACTCATATTCACATACAAGGTTAAGTGTTCTGCCTTATACTAGAAGGAAGGAGCTCCCTGTGTCTGCCATTCCCAATAGGGTAACGATGAAGACACTTATTGCAGAGTCACGTCTGGCAAAATTGAAGTGGTGGCTGCCCCACTCTAAGCATAATAAGGCAACTGATAAAGAAGTGGGCAAGTTCCCAGGAGCATTTGGCTTGAATATGTCTCCCCACGTACTACTAATAGTAGTACATAGTAGACTATAGTAGATATAGTCTACTATGTACTACTATTACATAGTCTTCTTTTCTTTCTAGATACCTTTACTCCAAAAAATCAGCTTCTACATCAAAGAGTAAGGGTTATTCTCCTTCTGAAACCTGTGGGAATGAATCCTTTCTTCCCTCCTCTAGCTCCTGGTGATTTGCTGTCAATCTTTGGAATTTCTTGACATGCAGCTGCACACAGTAATTTTTGCCTCTGTCATTATATGGTGTTCTCTCCTCATGTGTCTGTTTTTCTAGTAT
This sequence comes from Mandrillus leucophaeus, assembly GCF_000951045.1. NCBI lineage: Eukaryota > Metazoa > Chordata > Mammalia > Primates > Cercopithecidae > Mandrillus > Mandrillus leucophaeus. The sequence continues at coordinate 1,760,201 of NW_012104176.1, read as the reverse complement.
CTTTTTATAAGGAAAATAGTCATATTGAATGAAAGGCCCACACTACTCCAGGATGACCTGATCTTAATCACTTAGGTCTAGAATGACCCCATTTCCAAATATTGTCACATTCTGAGGCCCTAGTGGTTGGGAATTCAACATATATTTTGGGGAGATGCAATTCAACCCACAATGGTCATTTCTAAAGTTTACGCAAAAGGCTGCACATGGTGGCTCACACCTGTAATCTCAGCACTTTGGGAGCCCGAGGCGGGTGGATCACCTGAGGTCAGGAGTTCAAGACCAGTCTGGCCAACATGGTGCAATCTTGTCTCTACTAAAAATACAAAAATTAGCCAGGCATGATGGTAGAAGCTTGTAATCCCAGCTACTCAGGAGGCTGAGGCAGGAGAATCACTTGAACCTGGGAGCCAGAGGCTACAGAGAGCCAAGATCATGCTACTGCATTTTCAGCCTAGGCAACAGAGCAAGACCCTGTCTCAAAAAGAAAAAAAAAAAAAGAAAGAAAGAAAAATTTATACACAAAAATGTGAAGTACTTAGCAACCAAAGTGAGTAGAAAGAATATAGACCTAGCAATTTAGATAGCTAATTATTTCACTTTTTTTTTTTTTCCCCCGATGGAGTCTTGCTCTGTCACCCAGGCTGGAGGGCAGTGACATGATCTTGGCTCACTGCAACCACCACCTCACAGGTTTAAGGAATTCTCCTGCCTCAGCCTCTGGAGTAACTGGGATTACAAGCACAGTCTACACCATCTGGCTAATTTTTTTTTTTTTTAATTGTTAGTAGAGACAGGGTTTCACCATGTTGGCCAGTTCGGTCTTAAACTCCTGACCTCATGATCCACCTGCCTTAGCTTCCAAAAGTGCTGGGATTATAGGCATGAGCCACCACACTCGGCCAGTCATTTAACTTTTTGCATTACCATTTTTTGCACTGTTGATCTTAGAAGGTTGCTAAAATGTCTTGATTCAGTCTTATCAGCCAAAACCAAATAGTAGTAGTAAGTATTTTGCAGAACTGTAGAAATAATATAAATAAAATGGGAGGGCATAGAAACTCAAATTCCTGTTCAATTGTTTGTGTAATTATGATTGGCACTAAAAATGAATTACAAGCCTAAGCAGGTATTGCACACGTTATTAATTCTTAGGAATAAATAGAGGTCCTGACTAAAAATTTTTACTGAATATTAAAAAAAAAAAAAGATGTGCTTGTCTATATTGAGTTCAAAACTCCAAATTAAGATGATCCCTGATACACTTCCACTGCAAGTTGAATTGAATCAAACCAATGAATGAATGAAAGTCCAGAAATCACCATAAAAAAAAAAAAAGGAAAAATGGCCTAATGCTTGATTTGCAAAATGACAGTCAGTATAGTTGCCAAAGAGAGACCAGTATTTCCCAACAATTACTTATCTTGAAGTTAAAGCCATGGCTTGTAATTAAGAACATACTTTTCACCAAAGGCTGTGCTGACTACCCGGTGTAAATTATGTCCACCCCGGTAGTCTATCATAGCAGGTAGCTCTTTCCTCTATAGCATCTATCACAATTTATAATTATATATTTAAGTCAGTGTTTGCTTGTCTACTGTGCATTTCCCATATTAGATCTTAAGTGTCTAGGAAATGAGGACGATGTCTCTAGCCCATAGCGTAGTGACTGTCACACAGAAAGGGCTCTATAAACATCAGTTTAATGAATAAATGGATTGGTGAGTTTATGGATGAATAAAAACATTATTACTCTCTCTAGACATCCTCATTTGACAGATTTCTCTTCAGCAAATATAACACAATAAATTGTACATTTATTTACATGCCATTACGGGGAGATATTGGATAAATTCATCGGATGTTGTTGGAAAAATCCTTTTAAATTTTCAGCAACAACGTATTTTGAACATCGAGGATACCTGTGACTTGTTACAGTTCTTCCTTCTGTGTCTGAGGAAAGGTAGACATCAGAACTGTGGAGATGAAATACTGGAAAAAGAGCAAAGCAAAGCAAACAATGTTAGTGCAAATGAATAAGAAAAGGTCGAACAAGATATAGGTGAAAGTGAAAGGCAAATTAAGCCAAAGTCCAAAAAATATGAAAGGATAAATATGGGTATATAAATAAACCAGGTTAAAAAAATTAATGTGATATTTCACATTTCCACAGCTTGGCCCACAGTAACAAGAGTTACCTTATTTTTCATTACTAAACACATTGGTTAATATCCCCAGTGAAATTCTACCTTGTGGCACTCTTCTTCCTTCCTCTAGGCCTAGAACACCTCCACTTACCTGTCACTAGTTTTCTCATTGTATTCTCTCTGAAAACCCTATTGAGATTCCAATTTCTCCATTACAACCTTCTTATTTAATCTGTTGAAGAGTCTCAGACTCAGGGGTAAAGAGTTTGAGACTCATGCAAGTTCACACAATTAGTGACAACACCAGGACTAGAATACAAAAAGAGAGTTATTTCTACTGTGTTCCAAAGCCTATGATTTCTAGCATTCTTTACTACAAGACTTGAAATAGTTTACACTATTGTCAACTGAGCCAGACCATGTCTATCTACCTGGGTCAACAGAAGGAACAGGAAATGTTAGCAGAGGGAATGAATCTACTGAATGATACTTACTGTCAAACCACAGGTAAACATGATAGTGCCATCTAGTATATTTATATCTTTCCAAATATGCAGAATGAGGTAGATAAAAGAAAACCCCGAAGGAGTCAAAATGTAAAAATGGCCCAAAGATACATATGATACATAAAAATTCTTAATATCAAGGGATACATTTATAGGCACGCAAGCAAAATTGAATGAACAAACTCCTATTCAATGATGTGATTTGCATGCAGTACAAAATGTATAACTTTAAGGAGATAATTTCCTTTTTGTTTTTAATCCAGAACATAATTTTCATTAATGTTAATATGTGCCTATCAAAGGAAAACATATCCATTGATATGGGTATTGAGAGACCAAACAGTATTTTTAATTTAAAAGAGTAGTACAGTTGCACAACATAAAATCAATATTTATTGCATATTAAAACAGTTCATTCAGGTTTGACGTTTACAGAATTTTATTGGCTGGTTTCTTCATTTACCTTATTTGGAGACATGAATAAGTGCCTATGAACTATAGAAACTTGTCTCAGGAATTTTATATCTAATACCATATACTAAGTCCACATAAGACTCAGGTTAATAAGTTAAACTAAACAAGTTGGCAATAAGGATTTTTTACTTATAAGTAGAAGTTTCTCAATTTCATAAATGGCTTAGAAAATAATAGAGTAGAAAATATTCATGGCTTGATATGTTTTTAATAAAGAAAAGAGATAATTTCTCTGGAAAACAATAACAAAAGAAGGAGAATACTATAAGAAACAAAAGATTCCCCGAAAATTTTGTCTACTGAGACAAAAAGTAAAACTTTTCATTATACAAATATGTCTTCATAGAGAGCTTTCTGGATTGGAAAATAGAGAAGTCGATATATGAATAGATGGTAGAGAGATCAACGGATGGACGAGTATATATATGTGTATGTGTATATATATATATGTGGGGGGGAGTTTGTATGTACACACTGTATGTATACATATAAAGATTGAAGAGTTTATATATGTGTGTAATATATATATCAAATACACAATTCATGTGTAAATATAATGTATGAGATAAAATAGAATATATATAATCCAGTTACTGCTGGCATACCTTCAAGGGAGAAACCTCATCACTTCCCGATGTTGTCAGTGCTTACAGAAGCTTCCATCTACTCATTTATTCATGTATTTGTTTCATAAGCATTAATTGTCCTCTATTATTGGATACTTCAGATTTTTTTTTAAATCACCATTCCTATCTTCAAAGAATACAGAGTTACTGGGAGAAGGCATATGTAAAATATGAATGCCATAATATAGTGGCTTTGAGAAAAATGTGAAGGAAGTACAGAAAATATGGTTAAGGATGGAAGTTGACAAAATTAGTATTGTAAGGGAAGTTTGCAGTACAGGGAAACCTCAAAAGAGGATCCTGTAGATTGCAGGAGCAACAGAGCAAAGGCTCAGAGACTCGGTCACAAGCCCCTGGCAGAATGGCAAGCCTTGCCCGATGGCTTGAATTTAAAATGAAACACTTAAAGCTAAGTGGAACTACATGATTATGAACAAAGCGGGAGTAAATATATTTTCAGGCATACCAAAATTGCAGATAAGCAGAGGTCACAATATTAATATCCATCAAATAAAATGTAAGGCAAAAGCATTTTATAAGAAAAAATAGTCATTTTATAGCAATAAGTATAATTTACAATAATGTAAATGTCAGCTATCAAATAAAATTGGCTCCAAATACATGGAGGTGTAGTTAAAATGTAATATTAATGGGAGTCAATAGCACACTCATTTAAGTCTCTGGCAAATCTTATTAGCCAAAGTTAATCAGGATATAAAAGCTATGAATTTATACTATATACTACATATGATTTTGTAAGCTATTATATATTACTATATGTCATAACATTTTATTATAATCCTACTTTATTATATGTAATATAGTATATGTGTAGGCTAAACATTCTACCCTACAAAGAGCAAATTTGCTAATTTGCTAAACCTTGCTAATCATCACAAATCTTTTAGAAGAACTGAACATGTAGTAGGTCACCATTGAAAAACTAGGTAAATTTTTTTAAAAGTCCATGAGCCATACTATATGATAATGCAACAAAACTAGATATTAATAAGAAAAACATACGTTTAAAATGCTAGAAAAATAAATAAAAATATCATAAATAACTCTGAGGTCAATACAAATTAAATTTGCCTTGACAATGACATAGAATGCAATGTCAATGAGAGTACCACATATTATATTAATAAAATGCAGCAAATCTCCATCTATGGAGAAATATATAAACCTACATGCACATATTTTAAGCAAGAAATAATGGATATTTTTTAAAGGGAATGTTCAGATCAAGAACTCATAACAAAGCAAATGAAAAATTAAATGAGTAAAGTAAGATAAAGGTATTAATAAAAAGAAATAGAAGGGAATGAATTATATAAACAAGAGATACAAGAATGAAAAATACATGTAAAATATGATTTGAAAAAATACAATAGTCAAGCCTTGCAATGTTAATTGAGAAAGGAAATAAAAGTGAGGGAAATTACCTATGAAACATTCAAAGTAAGAAGGATTAGATTAAAAACACAACGTTATTTTTAATGTAAAATTACTATAAACTAAAAATTAGAGAACACAAATTGCAAAATATATTTAAAAATTATATGAATTATCAAAATTAACTTAAAACGTGAGAATCATGTAAGACCAATTATGATTACAGAACTTAAAAAAATTATCCCCCAAAAACTGTGACAGTGGAAGATGGTTTAGATGATTTTATGAAAAAGTTATGTCAAAATTATTCTTTTCTTATTAAAACTGTTTTAGAACATAGATAATACTTTATGAAGCTTAGAAAAGATTGATCTATAAACTTTCAAAACTAGCATACAAAAATACATCATACAGTGACTGTGTTTAAGGTTATAGATATAAAGATCCTTAAGAAAACACTACAAATTTTGCCTAGTGTTATATTAAATAAATAATAGAAGATGATGGAATGGACTGTGCCCCCCACATTTAAGCATAATGGCTTTTTATGTTCATTATATTAATAGATAGATTATTTCCCTGGACAATACAATAGATGACACAAAATGCAATGATAAAAAAAAGCTTTTAAAATTATTGGAAACATTACGTGGTAAGGTGCTTCTATGCCTTATCTGATTTCAATGTGAATGTTTAAATCTGTCCAATTATCTACCCTTCCAAAAATTCTCATCCCATTAATTTCTTAATAACTAGTCTTTATTTCCTTCCTTTCCTGATTAATCCTCTATACTTTTTATAAAGCTACATATCCGAACATTTTTTTCAGATCTTAATTTTTTTTCTCCATCTTAACTGCAATTTATCCCATTCTGGAGGATTCCGCTTTCTCTTTTAAATGGCAGCTCCTGTTTCTACACTTTTGAAAACATCTCAAGATATAACCTGAGAATCCCAATACCCTTATCGTGCTTCTTCTGACTCTTATGCATCAACCTCCGTTAAAAAAAAAAAAAAAAGTGAAACTAAAAGTCTACTGATTTGAAGTACATGCCATCTGGCTAAATCATCTGTATTCCTTCCTGGAATCATCCACAAACATCTGAGTTAATCTTCTCGTTCAACTGAAGACCTTGACCCTTAATTCTCACTCTTCCTTTTCATCAAATTCCCACTATTATACAGGGTAACTCTTGAGCCACACAGGATGCATACATTACTGGCCATTGCCACAAACTTGAGCCATAAGTTGGCTGTCACTTAAATTTTATCCTCATCAGAAAAAGTCGTATCTCTGAAATCATTAACTCAATGGTTTCACTCTCTCTCCTGATCCCCCATTCCTGCAGCTCCTCAACTCAACTCTCTTGCATCACTTCTTCTACCTAATTGGAACACCCAAGGTATTGACTGGCATACATTCAAGTCACCTGAGGGTTTTTAAGATAATGTGGATGCTTTTTTGTCCTATGAAAGATCAATTATTTTACAATCTCTACACTTCACGTTTAGGCTCTAGTAAAGCCAAGCACTGTGTAGGCAAGTTAAGAACCACTGCCCTGGGGCATTTATGTCTCTACTCTCATTTCTTTCTTCACTGACTTTTATACCCAGCTTGGATTCCAAGTCTCATCACTTCAAATTACCCTTTTGCCAATAGTCTCAATTCCATTATTTTATAATCATTTACATTTTTCATGGGTAAAGCTTAAAGCCTCTTTGAAAAGTACTGCCCTGAGCTTCTAAGCTGAAAGAAGAATAACATACAACCTTTCATACTGCTATTGTCAATACTTTGTAGTCATTAATATAAAATGATTTTTGTAGCTGCCCTACAGTCCTACTGTGTGCATAATAAACTCAATTTTCCATTTCTCTATGAGACATGTCAAACCATCTCCATTTGCATCAAATCTCTATCCCCATCATCTCTCACAGATGTCCTTAAATGACAGCCTCACAGTAAGAACAGAATCCTTTTAATGAAAAATCCCTGAACTTTCAGCTACCACAGCATCGAGCATATTTGCTTCTGCACAATATTGTGTCTTTCATTTAATTGCAATGTAATAAATATTTCCTCTCCCATCCAAAGCTCACCTCTCAACTTGTTTGCTGAATCCCTATGGCTCCTTCTCCTCAGAGACTTTGCTTTCTCGCTTATCCGTAGGTAATTGGTTTAATGTTGTCTGTCACAGCCTGGATTTGAACCATGGCTTCTCAATAAATGACTGTGTGACAATGAACAGGTGACTTATCCTATTCAGGCTTGTATTTTATATAAAATGGGGATATGAAATATGTCTATTTCATAGAGTTGTGGTGAGAATTGAAAACAATAATATTTATAAAGACCTTAGAAGAGTAAGCACAATAAAAGTGTTTGACAAATCATTTCTGCACTCCTGTATATTTCAAACCTACTATTATATTCACTTCTAACCAGCATTTACACACTCACTCCATGTTTTTCTTCAGTAGCTCACATATTTTTCTCTTCCCATTCGCAATCAAACTTATCAGGGAAGTCTGAATTTGGTCTCTGCTTCTGTTTCTCCTTTTCACTCCACAACCTTCCAAAATCTGGATTCTGCTTTTCCAACTCTGCCGAACCTGCTCTTGTCAGTGTCAGCGATGATGACCTTGTAGTTAAATCCAATAAATAATTTCCAGCCCTTATCTACCTGAACACTTGGCAGAGTTTGACACTATTGACTGCTTCTTCTTTCTTGAAATGCCCTGTCCCTATGACTTTTCTGTTACTGCACTCTCCTTACTTACCTTATACTTCTCTGACCCTTTCATTTTTTGTCTCTTCTGTGAGCTCCTCTTTCTCCTTGGCTTACCCTTTAATGATTGGCAATTTTCAGAACGCTGCTCTAAACTCTTTCACCTTCATATTTTAAATAATTTCTCTGGCTAAAATTTTCTGCCTTCAAGGCCCCAATTTCCATCTATAACCTGATAGGTCCCAATCTATAAATCTCCAGCTCAGATGAAGAAGAGTGTGGGACAGTGTTTAAAAACATAAATTTTAAAGACAGGAGACCTATGCTCAAGGTTTGAATTCTTACTTTGCTACTTTCTGGATATCTGATAGAGAAATGATTTAACTAGTCTAAACTTCAGATCAGTTTACTATAAAAAATTACTGAAAAGTATTTGTTTTATACTCTATGGAAGCATGTGTACATTATTTAAGAGAATCAGTGACATGCTAAAAAGTGCTTAATACAGTTTACCTATTTTTTTATTGCCTCTACCTGTAGCTCTTTCTCTTGAATTTCAAACTTGTATGTAAACTGGCTATTTGATACAAGTATTTGATTGACTCAGAAAGCCCCACAAATCCAATGTCTGAATATACTTTCCCAAGCCTCTTTTTCATAATGTGTTTTGTAACTCATTGAATGGCATAGTTATTGATTAAGAACCTCATTCTCAACACTTCTTTCTTATTTAATACCTTTTTAAGTTTTGTGCATTTGCAGTTATATCACCCTTTCCATTTATATTATTACTTATTTAGGCATTTTTTTCTTTGATAAATCCTCCTGGATATTTATCCATTTTATTAATGTCTTCAAAAAATAACATTTTTATATTTAAAAAATTTTTAAGTAATTTTATATTTTATTAATTCTGCTGTTAGGTTTATTACGGCTTACCTTCTTTAGTTGCACACTTAGCACATTAATATTCAGCTTTTCTTTTTATATATATAAGCACTTAGTATATTCCCTTCTATGTAAAAGCTTTAATGTGCAGTACTTTTGCTACATTTGGTCACAACAACTTAAGAATAATAAGTTATCACTCTTAAATAGAAGTGTGTATGTGTAATAACTCATTATTAATAGCCTTGTGATCAGAGAATTTGACCATTTATATTGACCATATTTTGAAATTTATTAAAACCTATATTATGACCCAGTGCACAGGTTTTGTAGATGCTTTAGGTGTTTCAGAATAATGTACATTTTCTTATTCTTGGTTGAAGGAGTTTATATAAGTCCATTAATTCTAGATTCTAAATAGTCTTCAAATTTTCTGTATTTATACTCATATTTTCCAATTTATCTATCAAGAATTGATAAACATGGTAAATCTGACAGAAGGATGAAGGATTTGTTAACTTTTTGAAGTAGCTTTATCAATATTTTATTTATTTATTTTGAGATAGTTTTATTAGGAGCATAGAAACATAGAATTGTTAGAGAATCATGGCAAATACAGCCTTTTATCCTGATCTGATAACAATTTATATCCATAAACATACTTTTGACCTTAAGATGTCAGCTGCTAACATAGACTGTTTTATTTCTTCCTTCCCAATTTATATACATTTTATTTCCTTTCTCTGCCTTATTGCATTATCTAGGACTGCTAGTGTTGAAAAGCAGTGGCAATAGGGAACATACTTGCCTTTTTCCTGATGTTAGTGGAACACATGCCGTTTAATCTCTAGTATTCTGGAATTTTCCAGCTATCTTTTTGTTTTTGATTTCTAGTTTAATTCCATTTTGAACTGAGAGCAGGCATGGTAAAATTTATATTCTTTAGAATTTTTCTAGGTATGCTTTATGGCCCAGAATGGCGTCTATATTGGTAAATATTCCTTGAGAGCTTGAGACAAACATGTATTCTGTTAATGTTTAATCAAGTAGTTTATATTCCCTTTATTGATGGTGTTGTTGAATTCAGCTGCATCTTTGCTGATTTTCTGCCTGGTGGATGTATCTATTTCTGATAGAGGAGTGTTGAAATCTATAACTCTATTAGCAGATTTCTCCTTGAGTTGTATCAGTTTTTTTCCTCGTGTATTTTGACTTTCTGTTTATAAATACATACATATTAAGAATTTTTATGTCTTCTTGGAGAATTAGCCTGTTTATCATTAACAATACCTCTCTTTATTCATGATAACTTTTCTTGCTATGAAGTCTGCTCTGTCTGAAATTAGTATAGCTACTCTTTTTCTTTTATTAGTGTCAGCATGGTATATCGTTCTACATCAATTTACCTTTAATCTGTATTTGTTTTCATATTTAAAGTGAGTTTGCTATAGACAACATATAGTTGAGTCTTGTTTTTTGATCCAATCTGACAATCTCTATTATTTAATTAATGTATTTAAACCATTGATATGCAAAGAGATTACAAATACAGTTGGCTAATATCTACTGCATTTGTTATTATTCTCTTTTTGTTACCCTCGTTCTTTGTTTCTATTTTGTCTTTCATTGTTTTCTACCCTTTATGTTTATAATTAAGCATTTTATGTACTTTCATTTTTCTCTCCTTCCTTAATATGTCTTTCTTTACTGTTTTTAATGGTTGCCCTAGAGTTTGCCATATAAGTTTACAGCTTGTCAGAGACCACTTTCAAATGACACTATATTTCTTCGTGGGTAGTGCAAGTACCTTCTAATAACAAAACCATTACAATTCTTCCTTTCTGTTCCTTGTATCATTACTGCCATTTAATCCACACATGTAAACATGAATGTATAATTGAATATTTTTGCTGTTATTTTGAATGATATATTATCTATTTAATCAATTAATAATATAAAATAAAACATTTTAGTTTTACATTCTTTTTTTTATTTGATGCTCTTCCTTTGTTTATGTTAATCTAAGTTTCTCACCTATATCAGTTTCCTTCTCTCTAAATAACTTTTTTAACATTTTTTTTTTGTAGAGAAGATTTATTGGCAAAAAATTATTTCCATTTTTGTTTGAGAAAATCTATATTTCTCTTTCACTTTTGAAGAATAATTTCACAGGATACAGAATTCTAGGTTGGCATTTTTTTTCTTCTTAATGACTTTTCCTCACTTTTTCTGTTTGCATGGTTTCTGAAAAAAAGTTGGATGAATTTTTTTCTTTGCTATCCTATAGTTAGGTTTTCTTTCCTTTTCTCTTTAGCTTATTTCAGTTTTTTCTTTATTTTTGATTTTCCGTAGTTTGAAAATCAAATGCCTCATGTTAGTTTTCTTGCATTTATGCAACTTGACTTCTCTGAGCTTCCTAGATATGATACTTGGTGTCTGAGAAAATCCTCAGTCAATATTGTTTTAAATTTGTTGTTGTTGTTTCTTCTCTCTTTTTTCTTGTTTTGGTATTCTCATTATGCGTATGTTACACAGTTGGCAGTTATCTCACAATTCTTGAATATTAATTCCCTTTTTTTCTTTCTTTTTTTTTTCTTCAGTTTTGATGTTTTTTGTTGGTATATTCTTAAATTCAGAAATTCCTTCCTTAGCCATGTCCAGTCTACTAATAAGCCCATCAATGGCATTATTCAATTCTGTTAATTTTTAATCTCTGGCATCTCCTTTTTGTACTTTCTTAGAATTTCCATCACTCTGCTTACATTGCCAATTTCTTCTTGTATGCGGTTTCTGCTATTAGAGCAATTTGCAAATTTATTATAGTTGTTTTAAATTCACATCCTGATAATTTCAACTTCCCTGCCATATGAGTCTGATGTTAATGCTTGCTCTATTTCTTCAAACCATATTTATTGCTAGTTAGTATATCTTGAAATTTTTTTTTAACTGCAGGTCATGATGTACTGTGCAAAATGAATGGCTGTAAATAAGTCCTTAGTAATTTGTTGGTAAAGTGCATGTGGGGAGGGAAGCATTCTGTAGTCCTATGATTGATTAGGTCTTAGTGTTTCCCTGAACCTGTGCCTTTGGACTGTGATCTTCACGTGTGTTTCTCAGTCCCCACCTTAGGTGGAACAGTGTTGGCTAGAATAGGCAAGAGTTGGGTATTTTCCTTTCCCCAGATCAGTTAGGCTCTGAGGAAACCTCAGCAGGTTAGGCTCTGGTTAAATAGTTTCACTTGAGAGCAATCTTCCTTAGGAAGAACAGAATGCTCAGGCTGATTAAATTTTTTTCCCTCCCCCTGCTGGAAGCATTAGAGAATTTTTCCTCTGATACTCACCCTGAGAACCTGGTAGAGCATCAGAAGGTAAAACTAACAAAAGGGCAGGAGACCTCCTGAAGGCTGGGTCCCCTACAGTTTTTATCTCTCAGAGTTGTCCTTATGGAGCTTCCAGCTCTGAATTTGCAATTCATTAATTACACTTCAGGTTTTCCTAGCCTGTCACTGGTTTCTGTGAAGGTTGTTGCTTGTGACTTTCTGCTCCAGTAAGTTGTGATTCTTCTCTCTTTTTTCCTCTCAGTCTCTGCAATTTGGGGGACAGTGGTTTGCCCTGGGCAAATTGTGCATCTAAGGATCACATGGACAATTTCTGTTATGGGTTTAACAAGAGTTATGAATTTTTTAGTTTTTTCAGCTTTTTATATGTTGTTAGAATGGAGTTGCAACTTCCAAGCTTCTTCCATGCTGGATTGTAAACTAGAATTCCTGTGCATATCTTAGAATTGATTGTATAGATGGTCAGTTCTTTGAGGGCAGACACAGTGTTCTTTATTCTATACATTCTTTTTTTTAATGAGATATTCATCAATTACCAGTTAGTTACTTGATATTGTTCTCGGTTCTGATGATACAGTAATAAGCATCATACACATAAAGTCCGTGCTCTTCATGAATGTTATGTTTTAGTAATGCAAACAGGAAAAGCAAATATACAAATCAGAGGAAAAATAACATTATTCATGATAAGTACTTTGAGGAAAATAAACCAGGGCCTTATAATAAAAACTATCTACAATAGAGGGTAGCAACGTTTGATGTGAAGCATAAAGAATAAGTGAGAGGTAGTCATAGGAAAATGCGGTTGGAGAAAAATCCCACTCTATGCCCTTACTACCTGTGTGACCTTATGCAAGTTATTTATTCTCTCTGAATCTAAGTAAGTTTCAACAGGAAAAAAAGTTAACATTTATAGAGTACAATGCCTAACTCATAAAAACACTCAAAACTGTTGCTATATCATTATTACCCCTATTGAGACACTTGAATTTTATTTTAATTCCAAAGCAAAATCATTGACATGCTTTCAGCATGGGGGCTCTTGAATCCCTAATGATGCTTAGCATAATGCCTGCTAAGTAATTAGTTTTATAGCATATTATTTTCTTTCTGAAATTTTCTAAGTGATGTTTAGTCAATCAAATTATCTCTACATACTCAGAAATCAGCTACTCCATGTATTCCATGGCTACCTGGTCTACAGTTTCCTTTGGAGCTAATTCAAAATAATTTTAAGACGTAGACCTTGATTTCAAATATATTGTCATTAACTCATGAATTGAGGACTTTTATAAAGTTTAGTTCTTTTTGTAGAATGTATCTAATTGACTCCTCTTTCTTGACTAGTAGTGATAATGTTGAAACAGTTGAAAAGTGATAATGTTGGTGAAAAATAAATAGTAATAGTCAATCATATGGGATTGATTAAATAAATTATAAGCATGAATATTCCCACCAATAAAAATTGGATTGTATCACAAATCATGATGGGGTAGATATCCAAAAAATAAATTTTAGGAAAATAAAACAGGTTATTAAAATTCTGGAAGAAAATGCTTGAAAATGTCAACAGTGATTAAGTCTGGGTGGTGGGATAAGATGATTATAGATTGGTTAATTTCCCTTGTCTCAGTATGTTTTGTGTTGCTATAACAGAATACCTGAGACTAGGTAATTTATAAAGTGCAGACATTTATTTCTCATAGGTCTGGAAGTGGAAAAGTCCAAGATCAAGGCACCAATAGGTTTGGTTTCTGGTGAGGGCCTGGTCTCTGCCTCCAAGATGACACCTTGAATGCTGGCTCCTTGAGAGGGGGAGCAGTGCTGCTTCTCACATTGGTGAAGAGTGGAAGGGAGAAAGCCCACTCTCCAAAACCATTTTATTGTGGCATTAATCAATTCATGCAGGCAAAGCTCACAAGACTTAAACACCTCCCATTAAGCCCCCTCTCCCAACATTGTTGCATTAATGATTAGGCTCTCAACACATGCGTTTTGGAAGGGACAAACACTAAAACTACAGCATTCCCTTCTGAATTTTTCTGTACTTTCTAAACATCTCAAGAGAAGTGTCCATTAGTTCTGTAATCCAATAAAGCCAATTAATTACAAACAAAATTAAAGAAGAAAAGAAATTCACAATCACTACAAAAAGAATTAAAAGAAAATAACAGTGGATTATATAACAGGATATATACTTAGGCTAAAATATGAACCATTATTTCAGTTAAATCTTCATATTTTCTATGGTCTTAGAACAATAGATTTTATTTTGAAGACATAGAGGGTATATCCTCTGGTTATTGCCTAACCTCTCTTGACCTAAGATTACCTAGACAGAAAATGATTTGATGACATACTTGGTCCAAGGGCCATGCTTATTTATCTGCACTGCACTATGTCTGTATTTATGTCTTCAAAATAGACTTGAGGATGATGGGAGACATGAGAAGCACTTTCCATTCCCTGTGTTTCGTTTTACTCTGCAGTGCCCTTCAATCCCTTCTAACTATACTGAGTCTGTACTTCTGCTACAACTGCTTGTGTATAATTGTTCTCACCAGACTCTGGGCTCCTTGAAGCTGGAGAAATAGTCTAAATCAGTCTCTGGTATCTCGGAGACCTAGAGCAGTGCCCAGCCTATCAGTAGCATATAAATATTTGCAGAATTTATTGAGTTGCTGCATTTTTCTCCCACATTTCCTCTACATGTCAGAAGTGTCCGTGTTGCTAAATTCTTCAACTCTGAATTTCAAGAGAACCCCAGAGCCACGTTGCTTATTTCCCAATGGACACCTTTATCTTGTACTAACATTTCAAGAATTGTCTTGCTTTCTGGCTTTTTTTTCTTGTTTAGAAAATTCTGCCTATCAGGTACTTTAGAAAGCAGTCCAATGTCTGACAAAGTCTTTTGTTTTCTGACCTGTAACAGAAATTAACTCTCAACAAAGGAGCAATTCTCCACCTGCAGGCCTAAGCATGGAACTTTAATGTAAATGACAATTTCAGGAGCCCTTAGAAAGGAGATAGGGAGGATGGTGAGGTCATGTGACCAGATTTCTACTCTGTGTCAGCCCTTTTCTTTGGCATTTAGATGAGTTGAATGACAGGTAAAGCTTACGGCTTAGGCTGCCAGGAACAAAAAAAAAAAAAAAAATAATGTGGGTAAATTTAATCATTTGCTCAAGTCTTTAAATATCCTGTATAGCTTTCAGGCACAAAGCAATCTTCCTACAAAGAAACAAACCCAGGATGTGGTTACAACGTAGTGTTCTACCTCTTTGTGTTAAAGTGCCTTAATGATCAGGAAAAAAAAAAATAGATTTGCATGAATGCTTTTTATGGAAAGCACTTAACACAATGGTTACGCAAGACAAACGTCAGCACAAGTGGATATAACTGATACGATGAGTCATCCTATGTGGTTTAAAGCCACCAGAAGTGAATGTCTTTTAATTCAGCCTTCACAAGCCCAGAGCATCTTTTAAAGGACTTTGACATTGACAAAATACAATTAGCTCCTTGCCTGAATCATAAGATTGAAGGACAGTCTGATTTTAAAATCATTAAAGTGAGTGGCATATGGATGCCAAAGCTTCTTCTGAAATCAGCCTTGGTGATTTGTTTTTCTCTCCAGGTACAATGTCATAACACACACACACACATACACACACATACACATACACACAAACACACAGTGACATCACTTAAGATCTGAGTAATGTAGGCAGGATAGAAACATAATTGGCCACAATATTGTCCCATGTAAGCACATTAGTGATGCTTACTTAATCTCTTGGCATCAAGTCATTCTCTGGAGTAAGAAGTATGGCTTTCTGTTTTAATTTCGTGATTCAAATTTGGAAATGCCTTTGCTCTTCGAAGAAAGGTACAATATAAGATTTCATTATTAAGCTGATTACATAATTGATAGTTACCTGGTCTTATTGTCACTAGTATGACTGTCATTACACATTGATTATAGCATTTCTTTCTGTTGACATCAAACAGGACCTCAGAATTCTTCTCAGCAAAGTGCCTGAAGAAAACACAGTAATTCAACTGGAATGACCGTGTGAAATAAAGTCTACTTTTCATTCACAGCACATATCAGACAACCTAAAAATTAAGGTTATGATTTTCAGATATCCACTTTATCCAAATGAACATTTGGTAACATTAGGTTCTGCCACAGCAATTAATACAGGGACTCATTTAAAATTGCTGTTACTTTGTCTGATATTTTAGTGGGTTGTCTTCAGTTCATATATTCTTTTTATTTCCCATTTCTTATAGAGTCCAGTTATGAGGCCCATTGTAGTATAATCAATAAAAAATCGTTGACTGATCCATTAATAATGTGATGATTTGTCTAAAAGCTGCATTGGTAGAAAGGAAATAATTTTGTACTAAGAGTGAAAACATCTGAGTTCTATTCTTTGTATTTGCAAGTAAACATGGTTTGAAAAATGTGTTTCAACTTCTCTAAACCTGTTTCCTCATTTCTTAAAATAGGGTGATAAACTGGATATTTTCTAAGGCTTCTCCCATTAGAAAATACATTAATTATTCTGAAATACATGCTTGAATAGGTGACTGTTCAGGTACTTTACAAATAAATAAGGTAAGTAATCGTCTATTTTCAAAGATAAAACTCCTCTTTATCTTTCCATTTCCATTCTCCCCATCTCCAACATTTATTTTCTGTTTACTTGGAGCGTACAATATTTAGGTAGGGTGTGGCTCTGAGAAATGGTAAAAACACCCCTTCCCACACACATCCCATAAAACACACACATACACACTCACGTTAGTGAGAAGACCAATGAAGGAATTCCCTTGAGTTACTGATTGCTTCAAATTTGACTCAGTTTTATTCACTACCAAAAGGAGCTATTGGAAACCTTGCAATCTCACTGAACTCACATTCAAGGAAAATCTCTCCATTTCTCAATAGTTCTTACCATTTTTGCATATGCTGTTCACTTTGAAAAAAACTTTCTCCAGGAAAATTCCTATGACTTCTAGACTGAGCCAAAATGCCGGCTCCTCACTGATGCGTTTGTAATTCTCCTTGTCAGTGTCAGGTTCTCTGTCTGCAGTGCTTTCTTAGCACTTTAATTGTACCTCTGTGGAAGAAGTTATATATTGTAATTTAAAAATATCTGTTCATGTTTGTCTCTCCCAACTACTTAAAAGCAGTCCTAATTTAGGTACATCTAGTTTATCTTAAGGAGCTGTATTAGATTGACTCCTTTAAAATTCTGGAGTCCACTTAATATCCCATTTCAAGGTAAGCCCCAGAATGCTTTTCAGCAGCATCCTTGACCTCTCTATTACTATGAAAGCTAGACTCTGACACTTTTGCTTGTCAAGTCCAGAATCTCCCTAAAAGTTTTTAGCCTTTTTCAAAATGAAGCTTATCACAGAAGAGAGTGAACAAGAAGGCTTTAGGTCTTGTGATGTTAATTATTTTTAAAGAAGAATAGATTATCATATCTTAAAACTGAAATCATCATTTTTCTTCATGTTACTTCTTTGATTATCTGCATACATCACTAGAGAACCTGTGGTCTAAATTCTTAGAACCTTGTTCCTGGTCTTTCAGTCCTCTCCAAAAAAGGTGACTTACAAAAGCATCTGACTGGTATTTGACAATTCCCAAAAGAATGACTTCCAAAGTAAAGCATCTTGCATTAATTTTCTCATCTCTAAGTTGACCTCAGACATCTATCCTCACATCAATATGAGTATTTCTGTGTGTACAGGTTTCATATTTAATAGCACATATGATCACAGATTTAAAGCATCAATTAGCAACTTGCATATAATGGCAAATGCATTTGTCAAATTGATGGAAAATGCTTTTTTTTCCATCTCTTCTTCCTCTAATATCTCTTACTAGACAAATCATCATTACTGGTGATCTCTGACAACAGAGCTTTCTAAGTCCGATTCTGTCATTTGCTTGGTAGACACGTTGACTGCAGCAAACAGTCCCCTATCATCAACTTTTCCAGATGTTTGCACAGCGGGTTTGGTGTTTTTAAACTATCTAAGTGACGGTCCCAAATGACAAATGTTCATTTTCAAAATTAAAGCTTATTACGAATTACCTGCCAAGTACAATGTGTCAGGAGAGACTGAATGAATTAGAAATTTTGCCCGTTGAGAATGAATGAATAAGAAAAAACATAAATGAGGCAAGCTATTACACATCCTGGAGGAGCATAGAAAGAATTTTAAATAACAGTAATTTACTAAAAGCTGTTGCATTAATACTTATGCCTTACCTTAAAGAGGCCCATCCCTACCTTTTGATGTGAGTCAGGCTTCAACTTTTTTAAGTGAAAAGAATAATGTTTGGGAAAGACAAGGATAATCTCTAAGATGAGCCTGTATTTCTCTTTTTAATCATCATCCACAGAGGTTCAGGTTTGATATACTGGGAAGAACATGGCCTGATATAGCCATCAAAAGACTAACCTCTTTTTGCTCTTAGTTGTCTTCCAGCTGTGTGACCTGCTGCTGGTTACTAGTCCTTGAACCTTAGTTTCTTCACCTATAATGTGAGAATGAATAATAAAACCTGAACAAATAGGTTGTGGTGAAACTTAAGCAAATCAACATAAGTATTTGAATGTACTTTGTAAACTATGAAGTATCATAAATATATACTGATGTCATAATAATATTAACTACCACATATTAAGTATTTACTCTGTACCAGATAGTATGTAAATCTTCACATATATTATCTTGTACAATCTTCACAACTATTGAAGGTAGATAATATTATCTCTATTTTATAGATGAGGAAACTGAGTCTTATATAGAGGTTGAGTAACTGGCCTAAATAACTGCTAGCTTGGGCCGGACAGGATTGAAAAAAGAATATCTGATTCCAAGAAAATGCTTTTAATCTCTATACTGTACTACTGTCCTTTTAATTTTAAGAGCGTGATGTTCAGTGATGCCACTTTGATGCAAAACATTTTGGAGCTTTCATTTAAAATTGCCTTCAGACACAGATTCATCAAGGCACACAAAGCAAGCAGCCTAATGACTCTATAGACAACTCTTCTTTCGGGCCCCCAAAAGTGTCATTAAGTTTAATCATCCCGCATTCCAGGTAGGAAGACAATGAATATCCACAGTCAAGAGTTCTCTCTTTTGAACGTTTACAAGATTGACATTTCTTTTTAAGATGGACATGGATCTTTTTTCATTACATCCCCATAGCACTGTGTATAATATTAATTATACTTCCAATCACACAGTGTGTTATCCTTTTTTTTTTTTTTTTTACAGATCCAACTTTCAACTCGCAAGAATTTTTAAATTACTGTACCCCAGAAGCAAGAATAGAAGGTGCATACTTATATTTGAAGAAAGTTTTAAAAGTGCAAATTCTCTTGTTGCTGCCTAGGAAAATTTTTGATCCCAGCTAGAGAAATATGAAACCAGGCTGACCAGAACTCAGGGTTTGTTTCATAGGGCAAAATAGAAGCATCTCGATTTTCCATCTTTAAAATTATAATCAGCAGCAGGAAGCAAAGCAATATCACAGTCCTGTTATAGGAATCTAATAGCTTTTTATAGAATGCACAGCAGCAAATGTTATCACTATGCTTGAAAAAACCATTTTCATTATCAGCTGCTATTTTTTCAATTGATTATGACTTTTCCTTTAAGAAGTGTGTTTAGGCAAAAATTTTGTTTGATTTAGCGCAAGGAAAAACTTTTTGTGGGATGGGAGACAGTACTCCAAACTGAATTCCTTCTGCCTTTAAGTTATGCAAACATGGACAACATATATCACATTCTACTGAAATTGTTTTTTATTTGTACTTCAATTGCTTAGAAAGGGTGTATCAATGGAAAATACAGCTTTACAACATTACAGGAGCCACTGAAGGGGACAAAGGTTAAATTTTTCTTCAGCATTATGAAGGTGTAAGTGGTAGGAAAAAGGACGCTCTTGAAATCATTTCTTCTTTTTTCTAAGGTGTTGTATTGGACTGAAGCCTCTTCAGAACACTGAGGACATATGAGTTCATTTTAGAAACCTCCAAGGTGAGCAGTGAAAGCAATCAAAGTCAAAACTAGCATCATTTAAGACAAAGCAAATTAATGGCACCACTCAGAGTGGAGTGCGAATGTATTTGTATGTCTGGCATAGCCTAAGGTTGGTTGGTTGGTTTGTTTGTTTTTTACCATGGAGAGAGGGCAAGAGAGCAAGGTGTTTTAAGATGACCAAATCTCTTTAAGATTCTTCAGGAAAAAAAACAAAAACAAAAAACAAACAAACAAAAAACAGTACATAGATGTGAAATTTGAGGCTACACCCTTTATGCTGAACAAAGAGGTAGTACTCCCTGAGAGCAAATACTAAGGCTTGTTTGAGCAAAACAAGGGATTTAGAAGTCTAGGACAAAACAGGCTTTCCATTTCATAGAAAAGACAAATAGCTTTAGGACAGCATTTTGATTGAGCAAATGTAAGGGACTCCTATATTTAAATTTCAAAATATAACTCCCAATTTTGCCATGTAAAATTAATAATGGATTTCTCTAAAGCCAAACCCTCTTCAACTTTCATTGTAATTCTCTTAAGAAAGCATTAAATAAAAGCATTTCACTTTAGTTGAAAATCAATGGCACTTCAGTGAAGCATGCATCTTCCAACTATTATGGAGTCAAGAATCATACAGTTCTGCTAGTAAGACATGGGGCCCTGGCTTTGGTGGTAAAAACTTTGTGCAACAGTGCAACATAGGAGTTTTTGGGAAAAAACACATGCAAAATAAAGAATTGAAAATTGAGTGTGAATGTGCTCTAGTTCTCTTTGAAATGCCAACCATGACACATAAAATCATAAATAATGAAAATGGTGTGGCAGGAATAGGAATGAGAGTAGTAATAAGTAGAAAGATATTGTTTACTATGGACCAGACACTAAATGCATGATATGCATCATCTCATTTGATTCTCCTAAGAATCCTGTAACTTGGTATTATTACCTACATTTCTGGAGTCTGTTTGAAGAAGGAACAGCTACATGTAGAGACATTCAATAAATTTAAGATGGGTTAAAATATTTTATTATACATTAATGTATGGCCATTTCAACAATGAATCAAAAGGTATCATAAATTCTATCTACTTGGAAAGTTCTTTCTCCTTTTGCATAGTGATAAAATTGTATTCATTTTTCACTGTGATAATGATAAGGGTGAATAAGATATAGCTCCTGCCCTCCAGGAACTCACAGTCTGAAAAGGGAGATGAAGCATCCATTAAAAAGCCAAATATAGTTCATGGTAGTTTGTGGTAAACACTGTAACACAAGTATATTTAAAGCTATGGATAGGCAGAAGAAAGAAAATAATTCTCAGAGCTAGGGTAGAGTTGGAGGAGGAAAGGATTAGGGACATCTCCTTAGAGGAGTTCAGCTGGTTTTAAAGATGGGCAGAGTTGAAACAGACAGTGTTATGAGGCTCAGGGAAATTTTTGATGTGCAACACTATTGAACTGAGGGTATATCCAGAATGTCAATGTTGCTGAAATTTTTGACATATGATTTAGCAATAATATGGGTAAGGACTAGATTGTAGAAGACCTACACTACTACTCTAAGCAGTTTAAACTTCATTTGGCATTCAGGGGCAAGTTTCGGACTGGAAGTATAATATGATCAGAGCTCTGCTTTGAGAATATTAGTGTAGTAATGCATTAAACTCATAATTTTTTACTGAATAAGTATTGTCCTGTGACTATATGCCAGGACTTATGCTAGGCAATGGGGATATAATGGTGAATATGACTC
>NW_012104176.1:1731050-1735321 GCF_000951045.1 Mandrillus leucophaeus | reverse complement strand
ATTACCTACATTTCTGGAGTCTGTTTGAAGAAGGAACAGCTACATGTAGAGACATTCAATAAATTTAAGATGGGTTAAAATATTTTATTATACATTAATGTATGGCCATTTCAACAATGAATCAAAAGGTATCATAAATTCTATCTACTTGGAAAGTTCTTTCTCCTTTTGCATAGTGATAAAATTGTATTCATTTTTCACTGTGATAATGATAAGGGTGAATAAGATATAGCTCCTGCCCTCCAGGAACTCACAGTCTGAAAAGGGAGATGAAGCATCCATTAAAAAGCCAAATATAGTTCATGGTAGTTTGTGGTAAACACTGTAACACAAGTATATTTAAAGCTATGGATAGGCAGAAGAAAGAAAATAATTCTCAGAGCTAGGGTAGAGTTGGAGGAGGAAAGGATTAGGGACATCTCCTTAGAGGAGTTCAGCTGGTTTTAAAGATGGGCAGAGTTGAAACAGACAGTGTTATGAGGCTCAGGGAAATTTTTGATGTGCAACGCTATTGAACTGAGGGTATATCCAGAATGTCAATGTTGCTGAAATTTTTGACATATGATTTAGCAATAATATGGGTAAGGACTAGATTGTAGAAGACCTACACTACTACTCTAAGCAGTTTAAACTTCATTTGGCATTCAGGGGCAAGTTTCGGACTGGAAGTATAATATGATCAGAGCTCTGCTTTGAGAATATTAGTGTAGTAATGCATTAAACTCATAATTTTTTACTGAATAAGTATTGTCCTGTGACTATATGCCAGGACTTATGCTAGGCAATGGGGATATAATGGTGAATATGACTCACTCTCTGCTTGCATAGAAATTATAATCAAGAAAATTAAACATAAAGTAGAACACTGTCATCAATATCATAATAGAGAAAGTACAGGGTAGCATGTAGAAGTGCCTTCTGTAGTATTGGGATAATCGAAGAAACTTCCTGTAGAAATTGATTTCAAGTTGTGTGTATGGCATGTATGTAGATACATGTCTGTAGGCTTATTGAATAAGAGAGCCAATCTATGAAAAGGCTCAGAGGGGAAAGTGTGCTTCAGGAACTTAATGCAGAGTTATTTGCTTTCCAGCCACATAGATCCTTAACAACCTCAGGTATGTGCACAAGGTTCCTGGTCATTTCATCTTGGACTGGACAGGCAGGGTTCACCATCTGTCACATTCCAGGAGAACCAATTAAGTATTATACACAAGGACCTTATGAAAGCAAATTCTGTTGAATTGAATTGGCTTTCTTCATAGACCTAGAAATCATCTGGTTTAAGATTCCTTCTCAATGCCAAATATGAATAATTCAGTCAAGCCTGAAATAAACACCATGATCAAGTGTGGATTTTATTGTCCAATTTATTCACTCACTTATTCAGTATTTGTTATTTGTGAGCACCATATAACCCACTCTACTAAGTACTAGCCTTATATAATCTTTTAGTCATAATTAATTATTTTATCTAAACATTTACCTCATTTTTCCTAGGACACTTTTCATAGTTTGAGTCTATCACCATAAGTTGTATATAACTGTGTCCTCAAGTGGACTGTGGCATTTGAAAAGAAAAAAAATGTGTTCTCATCTTGTGTTCCATTCAAGCAATGTCAAGAATACAATAGAGGTTCTATAAATGGTGGGTGGATGGATGGATGGATGGATGGATGGATGAACAGGTGGATGGACAGATGGAGACAGACATGAATAAGAATTTGTTTCTGTCCTCAGAATCTTATAGTCTAATAATGCAGATCAAGGACAAGCACGCAGTTAATGAGAAATATTTTCCACTATTAAAACCATCATGTTCTCTCTTTTCAGTTTATGTTTAATGTTCTAGAGCCACAATCTTATCATGATCCTAAAGATATCATGAAGGAGCCTCATAACATATTGAGAGTTTGAAATATGAAACTTTTTTATAATAGCTGAAGTTTGATTTTTAAATTTCTGAAAATACTAATTACTGAGCTTTCTCTTTAAACTCAGATTAAAAGCAGCCCCAAACACATCATTTAACCATTTTAATATGTTGTTATTTACTTCCGGTGAGATGCAATGGAAGTAGATAAGAACAGAATAGGAATTCTAGACAATGTCTGTAGTCATCATTAATCCAACAACAAAACAGAAGTATGTCTTTGCGTTTACATGTAATGGGATTGACGTCATTTCCTACGTTTCTATTCGGTGGTCTCATTTGATTGGCATTTCCCCAGGAGTGTTGCCATGTTTTTTTCTTTCCATTCAGTAGTTCAGCACATCTTTATTGATTGTTGCATGCCATGGGCTTTGATCTGGCCAACCAGATGAAACAGATTTCAAATTTTCAATGGCATTTTCTACTTGGACTCTTGTTTCTCCATGACTTATTTTGAGAAAAATAAGTAAGACTTTTCTTTCTTTTGTATGTATTATTGGAGACGCATATCTTTGCATTTCACTGGAGCAAAGTGATTCAGTAATACAAAAGGTAGTTTTTCTGTTAAACTCAGGGAATTGTAATCATTTAATATGCTCTAGAAGTTAAGGAAATGCACGATTTAACATGGAGATGAAAGAGATAGGAATTATAGTCAGAAAAACTATTTTCTGAATCTTAGTGAGTTTCCAATTCCTCTTCTGTAAAACGATAACAGTAATCCAACTTTTAAATATTGTTATAATGTTATTGTGAGAATTTTAAAAGGTAATAGGTGTCAAAAATGCTGGGCATTATTCTCATATGCGATAGGCTGTCATTTGTTTATTACTATGTGAGGATGATGTACTAAGCACTCTACCTGCATTTCCTCATTTATTATTTCCCCAAAACTCTATGAGGCAAGTTCTGTTTTTATCATTATTTTAAATGAGGAGACTAACACACAAGGAAGTGCAAAGCGTATAATTTGGCACTGATCCTAGAACAAATACAGAGAAGACCAGTATCTGAGTCCCCTTGTTGATGGAGTGTGGTTCAAAGACAATGTTCAAACTTCTAGGTATTTTTGTGGTGGTTGTTGTTGTTGATATTTTTTCTGCCAAATTAAGGAAAAAAAACTGGATTTAGTAAGGAGAGGCTTTATTTGAAAAGGGAAGAAGTGGAAGAGAAAATGGATATTGTAGTGAGAATCATGTTCTGACCATAAGATCAGCAATGTCTCAGAGGTTAAGAAAACAGGAGCTCCTCCTTTATTAAGGGGAGGGAAGGAGGCTACGAAGAGCTGATGTGGAATGTAAGGGTTGTGCAGTCCCATGGCAGACCACAGGACATTTTCACTCTGAGAACAGCCTCTTCTCAGGAAGAACTTTTAAGCAGGGGTCTATACCAGCTCAGGCTAAGGTTTGGTAAGAATTCAGGACCTGGGAGGAGAAGAGAAACTTCACCAGAGTTTGATTAGCAAACATTTAGTTCCAAATAATCATAGTGATAAGCAGTTCAGATAATTCTTTATGAGTCATAGAATTGGAATTTTGAGTTTAGGTCTAACCTTTTCCTAAGTAAACAAGGGGGAATTCATGCATGTTATCTAACGTATATGAAAAAGAGTCATTGTTTGTGTACCAGGACACAAAAGGATGAGGGGATTTCTTAATCTTCACTGTTTTCCAGAATCACAGGGTTCAGCAAGGGTCAATATTGTTACTTCTCTCTGGCTAGACATGATGAAAATGAGAAACCATGTCTTTGGAAACCATGTGATAAGGGTAGCAGAGTCTCTGGGTGGCATTGTGACCTCCCTGCCCCAAAGTGTTAATTAAGTCAGTTTTAGGAATCCTTTGCTGCAGTAGCTTCCCCAGCATCCTGAAGAGCAGTGAAGTGCTCAGTTTTACAATTCATGACCATTGTGATTTAAGCGAAGTCATTTCATCTCATAAAATTTAGTTTCCTTATCTGCTAAATGATGGAGATGGACTTGGCAAAGACTTAGAGTGTCCTAGCTCTGATCTTCAGAAAGGCACAAAGATATGCCCAAGTGCCCTGTGGTTCGAGGTGCGGAATTAGAGGCTGAACCATGCATTAGTCTTCTTCCTAACACTCCGGCAACATCAGTACAGGAAGTCATTTAAGAATGCTCTGGTAGTGGATGTCACTGACTGTATATAGCTTTTTCATCAGCAATTCAGAATAATGTTATCAAGGTTGCTTTTGTCTTCCATTCTGGCAATCAGTCGTTTGTCATTCCTAAACCTCTAGTACCCGCTTTGCATTACCTTGCATAAACTGGGTGATTTCTTAATTTCTTCTTTTCCAGCCTTTCTGATTTTCTTTCCAT
>NW_012104176.1:1723157-1731000 GCF_000951045.1 Mandrillus leucophaeus | reverse complement strand
CAGAGAAGACCAGTATCTGAGTCCCCTTGTTGATGGAGTGTGGTTCAAAGACAATGTTCAAACTTCTAGGTATTTTTGTGGTGGTTGTTGTTGTTGATATTTTTTCTGCCAAATTAAGGAAAAAAAACTGGATTTAGTAAGGAGAGGCTTTATTTGAAAAGGGAAGAAGTGGAAGAGAAAATGGATATTGTAGTGAGAATCATGTTCTGACCATAAGATCAGCAATGTCTCAGAGGTTAAGAAAACAGGAGCTCCTCCTTTATTAAGGGGAGGGAAGGAGGCTACGAAGAGCTGATGTGGAATGTAAGGGTTGTGCAGTCCCATAGCAGACCACAGGACATTTTCACTCTGAGAACAGCCTCTTCTCAGGAAGAACTTTTAAGCAGGGGTCTATACCAGCTCAGGCTAAGGTTTGGTAAGAATTCAGGACCTGGGAGGAGAAGAGAAACTTCACCAGAGTTTGATTAGCAAACATTTAGTTCCAAATAATCATAGTGATAAGCAGTTCAGATAATTCTTTATGAGTCATAGAATTGGAATTTTGAGTTTAGGTCTAACCTTTTCCTAAGTAAACAAGGGGGAATTCATGCATGTTATCTAACGTATATGAAAAAGAGTCATTGTTTGTGTACCAGGACACAAAAGGATGAGGGGATTTCTTAATCTTCACTGTTTTCCAGAATCACAGGGTTCAGCAAGGGTCAATATTGTTACTTCTCTCTGGCTAGACATGATGAAAATGAGAAACCATGTCTTTGGAAACCATGTGATAAGGGTAGCAGAGTCTCTGGGTGGCATTGTGACCTCCCTGCCCCAAAGTGTTAATTAAGTCAGTTTTAGGAATCCTTTGCTGCAGTAGCTTCCCCAGCATCCTGAAGAGCAGTGAAGTGCTCAGTTTTACAATTCATGACCATTGTGATTTAAGCGAAGTCATTTCATCTCATAAAATTTAGTTTCCTTATCTGCTAAATGATGGAGATGGACTTGGCAAAGACTTAGAGTGTCCTAGCTCTGATCTTCAGAAAGGCACAAAGATATGCCCAAGTGCCCTGTGGTTCGAGGTGCGGAATTAGAGGCTGAACCATGCATTAGTCTTCTTCCTAACACTCCGGCAACATCAGTACAGGAAGTCATTTAAGAATGCTCTGGTAGTGGATGTCACTGACTGTATATAGCTTTTTCATCAGCAATTCAGAATAATGTTATCAAGGTTGCTTTTGTCTTCCATTCTGGCAATCAGTCGTTTGTCATTCCTAAACCTCTAGTACCCGCTTTGCATTACCTTGCATAAACTGGGTGATTTCTTAATTTCTTCTTTTCCAGCCTTTCTGATTTTCTTTCCATCGTGTCTCTGAAATTTTTTCTGTGTCATGCAAACTCAGTTTGGGTGTTGTTTTATGCCTCTGCAAAGGCCAGAGCTGATTTTCTACTTAATATTCAAGAAGCATGCTTGAAGATCACCTCTTTCAGGAAAAGCCCATGAAACTCACCACTGCTCAGCTGATGATGACTTACTTAAGACTCTTTGGTTGCTGTGCATTTGGATTCATGGTGTAAGCTAGCTGAAGCAGGACTCTGTGGGTCTTATTATCACACAGTGCCTTGAGCATAGCATTGCGATAGATGTAAAAATTACCTACTTTCCAAACCTTTAGGGATACTTAGAAAAACTGCATATTGTTACTAATGTGTGTTGTATGATAAATATGGTGACAGCTGAAAGTGGGGTTTCCGATGAAATTAAGATATATTAGAATTTAAAATTAGTAGTACACTTTACTATATTTTTTGTTCAAATTGGAAAGCATTGAGTGCAAATGTGGTGGATATATGGGTCAGAGGGTGGATGTGGCAGAACAGCTGCCTTCAAGTATTTAAATAGAGCAGAATGGATAAGACCTAAATCCAAAGACCTGTTGGTGACTCACTGCCCGTGGGACCTGGAAGGAGGCACTTTATCTCTCGAAGGCTTAGTTTTCTCAGCTATAAATTAGGAACAACAGTAATTACCATAAAGAATTATATAAGGAAACAAATAACATCATATATATAAAATATCTTTAGGTCTGTTGGCATATGGTAGATATTCATTAATGTTTGGGTTGTTGTTAAGACTTTGTCATTAATTAACATTGACTTACCCTACTGTGCTTAGGAAAATTCACTAGTCCAAATAGTAGGCTATGAACCTATGAGCTAGAGAATAGAATCTTTGGGCTCTAAATGTGGACCATTATGTGGGCTTATAAAGGAACCACTGTCCATGGAAAGAGAAACATAACCAAAATCTGAAGAGTAACATTGACACTTTCCATATTAGGCTGGTTAAACTTGCCCCTGATCTCCTCGTCACAGTCAGTACCAATCTTTTCTTTTTTTAATTTTTCTTTCTTTAATACCTGTTCTACTCACATCGCTGAATTCTTGTCTGTCATATTTCCTGTTATTATCATTTACTAGACTTTCCGAAGGCCGTTACATTTGGGTCATGTTCTCAGATGTAAATTCTCCTCATTTATCTTGCTAGAGTTCTGTCAGGAGACAACAACTAGACAAATACACACGGAGAAATCAAAGTCCAAAAGTGAAAAAGAGAGAGAGAGAGAGACAGTCTGACTTTTGCTGGTTGATTAGATCAAAGATGATTTACATGGTTTGGAGTTATAAAGAGTATATATTTATTGGATAATTAAAATCTCTCCCACTTATTTTGAGCTGATAGATCCAGTCCTTCAAACTCAATGCTGTCAAATACTGGAATTACATAATCAAACAAAAAAAACAATAATCTGAGAAACAATAATTTATTAAACAAAGTAAAAACTTTGTCTTTAGGAAGTTCATAAGTAGATTTGGCTGATCATTGCAATTTGGGAACTTTTTGAATGGTGAGGGTAGTAATGGGACAGAAATTAATCAGTTTGGGTTGGTTTTAAGAAATGGCTTCAGACCCTAAGTGGTTTGCCAAGTTTCCCTTAAACATCTCACATTATTGAGGATACAAGTCAAAACCACTTATCAGCAGTTCTTCTAAATGGCAAGGAACATGTATTAAAGAGGCCATGAAGGAATTTCTAATGAGAAAAAATGTTCTTACTTTTTGAGAAATTAACTGCTTCAATAAATTGCAAAGATAAAGTAGGAAAAGTTATCACAATAATGTCTGTTGTAATAAAACTAAACTGTACAGCTGATAACAGTTAAAATGCCAGAAGGTGAGTTAATAACATACTATTTTCCTAAAAACCCCTTTGGTCCTTACTCTGAAATATAATTCTGAGATCCACTTATAAGGAATATGGTAGAAGCTACATGGAAATACTGTCTATTCATGTGTTCTACAGATTCATTGCCTGTGAACTTTTGAATATATGTAAAGTTTATAAGCAGAGTATATTAAATGAAAGTTTTGGGAAGGTGAAATCAAATAACCCTAGTAGCTCAAATTGATTCTTGAAGTATATACGAGATGGAAGTTTGTAGTTAGAGAAATAAGTCTGAATTTCTTACTTGCACTGGAAAATTTATATCAAAGGTCATGGGAACAGGGGCAAAGAGGGGGCCATTTAATCCTCCCTAATACTTTCTGTGGATTCATGAATGTAGGAGAGGCCCAAGCCTTCTGCTGTGATTTTCTTCAGTCAAATTCCTAAGCAAGTTAAAGATTATAGCAATGCAGAGGAATTCATAAGGATAATGAGAAAGGAAAAAAAGAAAACAAATGGAAATAGAGCAAGCAGACATTGGAAAGTAATGTGAAATAGGAGAGTTTGGAGCTAATAGTTTTACTTTGCATTATTGAATTTCTCCCATACATAATAATGACAAAGTGTCCATGAATGGTGAAAATGTGTGTGTGTGGTATGTGTGTGTGTGTCTGTGGTGTGTAGGAAGAAAATGAAGAGAGAGAGAGAAGGGGAGAGAGAGAAAGAGAGAGGAGGAGAGAGACAGAGAGAAAGAAAAGCAACAAGGGAAAGACTAAAGTTGAGAAAGCATTAGAAAGCCCAAGATAACATGTGCACACATGCTCAGATACTATGACTGAAATTATCAGGGCCAGTTTCTTGCTTTATGGTGAAAGCCAAATCAGCTAGAGTATTTTTCAAACAAACAGCAGAAGGAAAATAAACAGAGCTGTCTCCTGTTACCATGAGTTCAAAGGGAGCCAGGCTAGTGCTCCATACACATAAACCACATTCTGACTAATTAAGTGAAGACAACAACAAAAATATAGAACAATTATGCGAGAAATAAAGAAAATTGAAATATGCCAAATCTCCATTTAAAAAAAAGAGACATGAAGAAATAGCACCAACCATGACAGAAACAAACCTCTCTGCTCTGAGCCATCTGTGCCACCTATCAGCTGGTCACAATGTGACTCTGAGTAGCAATAG
This sequence comes from Mandrillus leucophaeus, assembly GCF_000951045.1. Taxonomy (NCBI): domain Eukaryota; kingdom Metazoa; phylum Chordata; class Mammalia; order Primates; family Cercopithecidae; genus Mandrillus; species Mandrillus leucophaeus. The sequence continues at coordinate 1,726,603 of NW_012104176.1, read as the reverse complement.
AAATCATCAAAGGAAGAGCTTTAAGAAGGCATGGCAATACTAATAGATTTTTTTCTGAGTTTCTGGTCTTTGTTTATGGATAATTATAATTTGGCAATGTGTTCAGAGGCCCATAACATGAATGTCTCCCTTGCGTTTTATTTAAGCAACAGCTTACAAAGGACTTGCTTCTGTTTCCCACCATGCCAAGTAATGCTCGTAGAAGGAGAAAACTTCCAATGATGTGTGAATTCAAAATTATGGGTTGATTTAATGAATTACAGCAACTAGATTCCTAGATAAGTATATTTAACATGTTTACCTGTCCAGTGAAGGCAAATTTGGTTATCTTATTTGAAACAAATTTTTCTTTCAAATGATGGCAATTTCATCCTAGTCTATTTTAGGGCTTGCTTTTATATATTCCCAACACATCTCTCTATACAATTATATTTGTTGAAATCTCAAAGGAATGGAAAGTTAATAATATGGCTGTAATGTACATAAGAACATCTTATTTTGAGAATGAGAAAGTATTTTATGGACAGGATATGAAAAATAATAAGCCAGTTAAATTAAGCTCATTTATATTGTCAGACTTACCTTCAAATACAAGTTGCCCTTTTGTTAGAAATGAGTTCTCAGAATATCAATGATCATTAGGATTTGTTGGTTGAATGTAACAGGAACAAATTCTGATTCATTTGAGTAAAAACAGAAAATTGTTAGGAAGAAGACAGAATAGCTCAAAGATTCAAAGAATAGTTTAACAAACACATATCGGCAAGGGCACATAAGGCAATTCCAAGAATCTAGGCAGCAAGGATCCAAGAATCTAGGCAACACTTGTTTCTTCAAAGTGTTACCTGTAGATGAGTGAAATGTGGCTTTGTTTGTTTGTTTGTTTTTTAGAGGAAGTCAGGCTGGAGTGCAGTGGCGCGATCTCAGCTCACTGCAAACTCACTCCGCCTTCCGGGTTCATGCCATTCTCCTGCCTCAACCTCCCAAGTAGCTGGGATTACAGAGGCCCACCACCATGCCTGGCTAAATTTTTGTATTTTTAGTAGAGACGTGGTTTCACCTTGTTAGCCAGATGGTCTCAATCTCCTGACCTCCGCTTCAGCCTCCCAAAGTGCTGGGATTACAGGCGTGAGCCACAGCGCCTGGCCGGCCATTTTTAAACTCTGTGTAGCAGCTCAGTTCAATATTAAAATTTCTGGAAGAAAACCTAGTCATGGCCTCGCTTAAACTTTTACATATCCTTTACCAAAGGGAGGGCAGAGACACATAATTGGATAGTCTACCAAGACTAAAACCAATGAGGAAAATTGATCTGCTGTTACCAGAAAAAAAAAAAAAAAGGGAATAGGTGCTGGGGAGACATAAAGCAATTCTATAATTAAGCTCATTCAGGATGAGAAATCAGTATACAAAGTATGGTGAAAAACTCAACATGATGAATAGTTCAGGGATATTTTATGCTTTTTAAAACTTTAATTCATAACTGCCCCATTAAAATAATGAAGAAAGTAGATTCATATTGAGTCACCATTTATTAGAAATATATATAAACTACTGTAAGACAATGTTTCACATATTAAATTATTGTGTAAAATTCCTGTTAGAATTGATATTTCTATTTTGTCCTTATAGCAACTGAGGATCAGAAAGTTATATTGAATTGCTTATTGTCACTCCATAATCAAGTGTGTAAAAGGTCTTATAATACAGCTCTACTGAATTAAATCTTAGTCCACTTTTGGTTGTATTTCTATTTTTTGGACAGAAGGATTGCATTGAAAAGTTACAAAGCACTAACATGGTATTACTAAAGAAATAAGACCTAGGTAATGATACACACACACACACACACACACATATTTTTAGGTAGCCATCAGCACTGAGGCTCTATCTACAAATACAGAACCTTATAAACAACATGATGAGCTTAGCTATACACAGCAGATGGAAGACACACTTACCACAACTCCTTCCAAAAATCTCACTAAAATGAGAATAGGAAAATGAAATAAAAGTACCAGGGGAACTATTGGTAAACCAGAGAGGACAACAACATTTTGGAGCGTAGAAAGCAGAAGAGAAGTTAGTTAAGACAGAAAATAGAACACTAATACATTTTCTGAATCTGTGATGTCATTTAATATAAGATGCACCATTAGTTTGTTTCATTAAGGAAGAAAAATCACTGCCAATTATAACTGTTAAATTTATAATGATAAATGTTCGGTTATCTATTGCTGCATAATAAGCCACACCAAACTTTGTAGCTTAAATCAACAATGTTTTCGTTACTATAATTCACAGTTCTGGGAGCTGACTGGGTTGGCTGGCTCAGGGTTTCTCATGAAGTTGTCATTAGATGCAGGCTGGGGCTAGGGTCATCTCAAAGTCTTCAGTCTCATGGATGGCAATTAATGCTAGCTGCTATCTAGAACTTCAGCTGGGCTTATTGGCCAGGACACATACATGTGGCCTCTACATGTAGCCTTGGCCGCTTTATAGCATGGTAGCTGAGTTGCAAGATCGAAGATCCCAAGTGAGACAGCTAAGCAGAAACTGTCTCTCTCTTTATAATCTATTTCAAGTCACATACCCTCACTTGCACCTTACACTGCCAGTTGAGGCAGTCACAAGGGCTCAACCAGTTTCAGTGGCAGAAGATGTACATTTCATGTCTCCATGGCAAGGTCATAATAAAAACATACGTCATAATAAACATAGGTCATAAACAAGCTCGTAATAAAACATGGCAAGTCCATAATAAAAACAATACGTGTGAGAGAGTATACTTTTACAGTCATCTTTGGAAAATACAAGCTACCATGTTGACAATAACCGTAATATGGTTCCCCATGTTCAAAAATGTTAAGATATGAAAAAAATTATCTAATAATTAGTGAACATAGTAATTACCTATACTTAAAGAAGTGTCAAACGAGAAGCAAGGCAAGCCCAGGTTGTAGAATCTTAGCTCCGCAGGCATTTGAGGCATCAGCTACCTTAGAAGTTCCTATAAGGCTTGGAATTGGTTGAAAGTTTGAAGAAGGAGCAGTTAGATTCATGAAACTCTTTCCTTATCCTCTGTATCTGTGTAGCTATCCCTCTCACTCATAGTGGGAGAAAGCTTGCTATGTAGAGAAATTAAAGTCAAGATTCTCCAGCTCTTGCAGATAAGCAGCACAATAATGATAACAGAGATATTAACAGAACTCTGCACATTAAACAATAAGACCCTCATCCTTCTTCTTAGCTCCCAGAATTTTGTCATGGTGGTCTATTCTTTATTCTTTCCACTGCATTGTAATTTATGGATAGGGAAGATTCTTCTCTGGAAATAAAAGGATGATAACTAAGCACGTAATGGCCCTAGAAAGTGCACAAAAAGATATGCAGATAAGAACATTTGAGTTCACTGGGGCAAAAAGTGTTTAATTTCTGTCTCAGGC
>NW_012104176.1:1720012-1722427 GCF_000951045.1 Mandrillus leucophaeus | reverse complement strand
TTATTTATATTTATTATTTATTTATGTATTTATGTATTTATTTATTTATTTATTTTTGAGATGGAGTTTTGCTCTTGTCACCCAGGCTGGAATACAGTGGCGTGATCTCAGCTCACTGCAACCTCCACCTCCGGGTTCAAGTGATTCTCCTGCCTCAGCCTCCTGAGTAGCTGGGATTACAGGCACCTGCCACCACATCAGGCTAATTTTTTTTATTTTTAGTAGAGATGGGGTTTTATCATGTTGGTCAGGCTGCCAACATAGGATTTTACATCTAGTCAAACTATCTATCAAATATGAGAGTAGAATAAATACATTTTCAGACACGTTAGCTTTCAAACCACAGTGGACCTTTGAACAACACAGGGGTTAAAGCTGCTAAACTCTGTGCAGCCAAAAATCTGCATTTAACTTTTCACTCCCCAAAACTTCACTACGAATAGCCTACTGTTGGCCTTACTGGTAACATAAACAATCAATTAACACATATGTTGTATGGTATATGCACTATATACTCTGTTCGTACAATAAAGTAAGCTAGAGAAAAGAAAATGTTAGTAAGAAAATCATAAAGAAGAGAAAATCTATTTATTATCCATTAAGTTGAGGTGGATCATCATGAAAATCTTCATTCTCATCGTCTTCACATGAGTAAGCTGAGGAAAAGGAGGACAAACAGAAGGAGTTGGTCTTGCTGCCTCAGGGGTGGTAAAGGCAGAAAAAAATCCACTTATTAGTGAATCCACAGAGTTCAAATGTGTGTTGTTCAAGAGTCAACTAGACTTACTGCTCAGGCACCTTTTCTTAGGCAACTATTCTAGCATCGCAAAATGTGTTCCATCAAAACAAGAAGATAATCAAGAAAGAAGACCAAGAATCCAGAAAGAGTGGGTTTGTCATGAAGAAGGGAGAAAGGAAAAGGGAAATCCCAGCCTGAGAGCAGCATACCTGGCCTGACACACAAACTGTTGAAACTCGAGTAGGAAAATGGAGCAATACCTCCAGTGGGAATAAATAAGTAGAGGATCTGTGTTTGACCCTCCAAGAAAGAGGACTCAAAAGTCATTTGATAATTTTTGAAAAATTTAAGAAAAATTAATAATAGGGACATAAAAAGTTATGCAAAAATTTATTTTAAAAAATCATTTAAATCTAGAAGAAAACAAAATATTGCACAAGAAAGGTGATTGGAACATAGTGCTTGACTTGGCTCATAAGCAAATAATAATCACTTAGCATCTATAAGGCAAACATTGAATTTTGCTTTCTGAACTATTTTGAAATAACTTTATTGGGTGAATGAAATAATGCAAAGTCGATGGTGAAGACATTTGGGTGTTAAGTCTTCATTATAGAAGACAATGAAGAATATTTAAAATTAATAAACCAATACATAGAAATATTAAGGTGTTACTGGAATTAAAAAAGAGGAGGAAAAAGAAGAGGGTTGCTGTTGTTTACATTTAAGTCTTCTTTATTATTATTATTTATTTGATTTGATTTTTCAGTTTCTTTTTCCCTCAACTTTTATTTTAAACCTGGGTTGCACGTGCAGGATGTGCTGGTTTGTTACATAGGAAACATGTACCATGGTGGTTTGCTGCACAGACCATCCCGTCACCCAAGTATTAAGCCCAGCATCCATTAGCTGTTCTTCCTGATGCTCTCCTTCCCTGAACCTCACAGGCTCCAATGTGTGCTATTTCCCTTAATGTGCCCATGTGTTCTCATCTTTCAGCTCCCACTTATAAGTAAGAACATGTGGTGTTTGCTTTTCTGTTTCTGCTTTAGTTTACAGAGAATAATGGTTTCCAGCTCCAACCATGTCCCTGCAAAGGACATGATCTCATTCCTTTTTATAGCTGTATAGTATTCCATAGTGTATATGTACTACAGTTTTTAATCCAGTCTGTCCTGGCATTATGTAGATAAAATTAATAGCTTTTATAAAGATAAGGAAAAAATAAGTCTTTCAATTTAAAGAAATAGAGTCTAAATCCCTGCTCTTCTACTTATTAACTATATACTGACAGACAAGGTATTTTCTTTCTACAGTCTCAGTCTAGGGTATTTAAAATGAAGAAAATAATAGCAGTTACCATGTATAGCATTTATAACTTGCTACAGTAAACACTTAATACATTATTTAGCTTAATCATCACAAAACTTCCATGACTTTTCCTGTTCTTTTTATTCCCATCTTTAATGAGAAAAACATGCATCACAGAAAGGTTGGATAATTTGTCCAAGTTCATGTAACAGGTAAGTGATAAAAATGGAATTTGAACTCAGGCAGCCAAATGGAAGAAATATGTCCAATCCTTGCTATTGCAAAGTTAATATGAATTTAAATAAGAGCACTTATTAGTGTATCATTACAAACAGTAAATGTTCAATAAATATTTGCAAACGAGT
>NW_012104176.1:1715236-1719962 GCF_000951045.1 Mandrillus leucophaeus | reverse complement strand
CATCCCGTCACCCAAGTATTAAGCCCAGCATCCATTAGCTGTTCTTCCTGATGCTCTCCTTCCCTGAACCTCACAGGCTCCAATGTGTGCTATTTCCCTTAATGTGCCCATGTGTTCTCATCTTTCAGCTCCCACTTATAAGTAAGAACATGTGGTGTTTGCTTTTCTGTTTCTGCTTTAGTTTACAGAGAATAATGGTTTCCAGCTCCAACCATGTCCCTGCAAAGGACATGATCTCATTCCTTTTTATAGCTGTATAGTATTCCATAGTGTATATGTACTACAGTTTTTAATCCAGTCTGTCCTGGCATTATGTAGATAAAATTAATAGCTTTTATAAAGATAAGGAAAAAATAAGTCTTTCAATTTAAAGAAATAGAGTCTAAATCCCTGCTCTTCTACTTATTAACTATATACTGACAGACAAGGTATTTTCTTTCTACAGTCTCAGTCTAGGGTATTTAAAATGAAGAAAATAATAGCAGTTACCATGTATAGCATTTATAACTTGCTACAGTAAACACTTAATACATTATTTAGCTTAATCATCACAAAACTTCCATGACTTTTCCTGTTCTTTTTATTCCCATCTTTAATGAGAAAAACATGCATCACAGAAAGGTTGGATAATTTGTCCAAGTTCATGTAACAGGTAAGTGATAAAAATGGAATTTGAACTCAGGCAGCCAAATGGAAGAAATATGTCCAATCCTTGCTATTGCAAAGTTAATATGAATTTAAATAAGAGCACTTATTAGTGTATCATTACAAACAGTAAATGTTCAATAAATATTTGCAAACGAGTAAGTGAATGTTCATGTAAATTCTTTATATGCATAAAACACATATAATGTACACATTATAACGCTAATGTATTGAACCCACACAGTTGTTAACAAGGCATTGCCAGGACTTTAGTGTATGATTTTGAAATATATTGAAATCTACAGACACACTATCACCAAGATCTCTGCAATTTAATAGATCCTACAATAATGACAGTTTTCTGTATTAGCTTATTCTGTGGCCTAATTTTTAAGAGTTTACAGATTGTGAGGGCTATTTTTCATCCTGAAAGTCTGGGCAGGTCAAGAAATTTCTACTGTTACATAACAGCCAGAAATTATGTTTTTAAAATATGTGCTTCAAGAAGGAAATGCCTTTGTCGGTTCTTCCTTCTCATCTTTTTACTGGATCAATTTCCCTATTGATTATGCTAATATGCATCACATCAGACATGCCACCTAGAAGCTAGAATGTCTAGAATTGAAAGTCTGTGAGAGGGTATGAATGGATTTCTTATCACCCTGTTTAGGTTGGCCTTTTTACAATATTTTCATCAGTCTTTGAAGGAGAATCTTATCAAAACCAGTTCAGATTTTATTTCAGATTTTATTGAAACAAAATCAATAGTTAATTACCATATATCCATAAAAGTTTTACCATTAGGGTTTTAAAAGCCTAAATGTCTCCAACATCTTAAAGAATGGCAAAAAAATTCTTCAAGGTTTTCAAAGATGAAAAGCCAATAAGAAATATTTTGTTAGCCACACATAGTCTTAGAGCTCAAGAAAATTGGCTTTTTAAAAAAGATTTAAAAAGAAATGCTGAAAGGAGTTTGTTCACTGGCAAGACAAATTTGTTTAATGGGTCAGCCAGATTCAGGAAATTAAGTTGAAACAAAGAACTCTTAATTCTAAGTTCAGTGTTTTTTTCAACTATAGCATATTGTCTGCTATTAAAAATAACTCAGTGAACATAATGAATTGTAGCATCAAATTAAAGATTACTAAATTTGAATATTGATAAATAGTATTATCACTGGTTGCTCGTATTTGTAACCATGATACCTTGTTCAGAAATCCCCGAAGCTTAAAACAGAAATCTGACTTTTAGCAAGGTTTCCATTACCAGACATGCAAACCAATTTCTCATTGCTGTTCACAAGTTATGAAACTCTAAAAATTGATTTTGTTTTCATCTGAGCTTAGAAGAGTTTTTTTTTTATGAAGAAAACAGAGCTAAGAAAATAAGCTTGATTTTAAAAGGATGAATATTAGGAAAGTTTACTTCATTTTTTTATGGGAGTATCCACACTACCAGAAGTTTCTTTTAAACCCATCTTGGCATTGTTTATATGATGAACATTTTAATGCATACTCATTTTTAATTCTTTCAGGCCAAAAAAAATTCTATAATTTTAGCCTAATACATTAGGTATACTGAACTTGAAGTAGTTTTTGCTTTACTTCTTGCTGGTTGTAAATGGCTGCTGTGTTCTATTTTTTTAAAAAATGGTTTATTTATTAACCTAAAGATGTATATATTACTCAGCAATTTTCACAATTATATCATAGGTCAGTTCTTTAACCTCATTCTGTCCTTAGTAGGGAAAGCATTATTATTTTTTCTAGCTTACTTTGCACCTGTACATAACCATTATTATAAGCCATTATTTACCACTTACCTTAGTAGTCAAAGTCTAGTAGTGAACTACTATCCCTAAAAGAATGTAGATAATTTTAATCAATCAGGTTAAAATTTGCACTCCCAGCATCATTATGCAACTGTGATTATGCTTACCAAGAAACAAAAAATAAAAATAAAAAATAAAAAAATAAGACAAAAGAAAAAAAGAAATTGTGCATTTTCAAAATGTATCTGCTTTGAGAAAACATGGAATAAATAGTGTAAGTAGAGTGACCATATCATTAGAATCGTATTTGAACATGGTTGATCATCCTGAATGGCTTCAGATCAATGAACACTGATATTTAAGCAAGTGATTCCTTTGCTCAAATGATTATAGAAAGAAGAAAATGAGAAACTGAAAAGAGTTCAAAAGGATGGTATTTGATTTGGTTCAGATCCCATCCAACTATTGCCATTGTTACTGTTTGGGAACATCTCATGATGGGAGAACCTATTGACCAAAGAAGTGATACGTTTAAAGTACTATCCTAACATAGAGCAGGTTGCTTGGGGATTCAGACTGTATATTGGCTTGTAGCTTTGTAACTTGGTAGTATTATTCATTTGAGGGAGACACATGAGCAGTCCAGGGAAGCATGAAGATTGCATCATAGTGCTCCACAGTATGCCTTTATAATTTGTATACAAGTCGATGGAAGAGCACTGAATCAAGAAAACTTAATTTTGACAGGTCTGATATATAGTCTATTTTGGTTAACCAAAAGGAACACATACATTTACTACATTAGAGAAATTTCCATTATTTTTCTCTCAGCCATGAAAATCGATTTTGATGTGATTACACTCAGGGCTGCTTGATCTGCCTCTGACAGGACAAAATGGTTAGAGACAGTGGGTGGCGTAGCATGTGGGATACTGTGGTTTGACTGGACTCTGTGACAAACTGATCAGAGTGAAATTCAATTATCAATTAGGATAATTTGTGTGAAAATGAATGTAAGACAAAATACTCACTATGCTATATGTAAACTGTAAGAAAAAGAAAGAAAAAATGTTTTTTCTTACAAGTAACCAGGTATTTTCATCATTTCACTTTTGCTGTAAGTTTTATTTAGAAAAGTACAAGGATATCACTAGTTGTAACCCATAAATATATTTTATCTCTTTAATAAAATTATTGAGCTTTTATATGTAAGGTGTTTATTTAAGAAGTCTTTATTGAACTATAGATTTTTGACTTTTTAAAGTAATAATTAGAGACTATGTAGTAGCTGGCAATTTTATTTCTGAGCACCCCAATGCAAGGTGCTTTGCTACATATCTGGGACACAATCATAAATGAAGTAGACAATACTTGTTCTCATGGAGTGTAAAATCTAGTTGGGAATTCAAACAAGTAAACAGTGATTATAATAAAGTGTGACAAGCTCTATAATAAAAGAAACACAGTGTTTCATAGGAGCATCTAGAAGGGATGGCTAATCTAGTATAGTGTTCCAAGATTTACTGAAGGAAGTTATATCTAAATGGAGCCAAGGAGGAATGAATAGATTCTGTTTGGTAAAGGTTAGTAAGAAATGGAGACTTAAGATGAGGGTAGGGATCTGGGAGGAAGGAGGATATCCCAAATAGAAAATAGCATACTCGTGGTTCTAGAGGGAAGAGTGTACATGACGAAGAGAAACAAGATGAAGTATTTATACTGCCTGCAATGTAGAATGTGAGCAGAGGGATACTGAGCAGTAATGAGAAATAAGATCAGAATGTAAGCAATGGTCATTTTATGCGGGCACCATAGGAGAAAACCTTGACAAGGGGCTTGGATTTTATCTGAAGGAAAGAGAGGTCATTGGATGGTTTCAAGCAGCAAATATATATATATTTAGACTTGCACTTTAACTACATGGAAAGCATGTAGTAGACGGGAATCAGATTGAGAGGAGGAAGAAAGTTAAGGGATTGTTTAAGTAATATAGGCAGGAGATTAAGGTTGTCTCCTGGACAACCTTAACAGGAATATTGGAAATGGGGATGGAGAAAAGTAGTACATTGTAAATGTTTTTGATTTTTTTGTTTGTTCACTTGTTTGGAGGATAAATTTGCAGTCCTATAAATGTATATGTACAGATACATAAATGTATATGTATGTCCTATAAATTAGGACTGAAGACAAAAAACTAAGGCCTAAAAGCTAGGCAGAAACCACAGTTGCTGAAGTCCCCTGGGGAATTATTAATAGCAATGATGCCATTGGGAAATGGCAGGAGGTTGAGAAGGAGAAATGGAATCTAGA
>NW_012104176.1:1700197-1715186 GCF_000951045.1 Mandrillus leucophaeus | reverse complement strand
AGTGATTATAATAAAGTGTGACAAGCTCTATAATAAAAGAAACACAGTGTTTCATAGGAGCATCTAGAAGGGATGGCTAATCTAGTATAGTGTTCCAAGATTTACTGAAGGAAGTTATATCTAAATGGAGCCAAGGAGGAATGAATAGATTCTGTTTGGTAAAGGTTAGTAAGAAATGGAGACTTAAGATGAGGGTAGGGATCTGGGAGGAAGGAGGATATCCCAAATAGAAAATAGCATACTCGTGGTTCTAGAGGGAAGAGTGTACATGACGAAGAGAAACAAGATGAAGTATCTATACTGCTTGCAATGTAGAATGTGAGCAGAGGGATACTGAGCAGTAATGAGAAATAAGATCAGAATGTAAGCAATGGTCATTTTATGCGGGCACCATAGGAGAAAACCTTGACAAGGGGCTTGGATTTTATCTGAAGGAAAGAGAGGTCATTGGATGGTTTCAAGCAGCAAATATATATATATTTAGACTTGCACTTTAACTACATGGAAAGCATGTAGTAGACGGGAATCAGATTGAGAGGAGGAAGAAAGTTAAGGGATTGTTTAAGTAATATAGGCAGGAGATTAAGGTTGTCTTAACAGGAATACTGGAAATGGGGATGGAGAAAAGTAGTACATTGTAAATGTTTTTGATTTTTTTGTTTGTTCACTTGTTTGGAGGATAAATTTGCAGTCCTATAAATGTATATGTACAGATACATAAATGTATATGTATGTCCTATAAATTAGGACTGAAGACAAAAAACTAAGGCCTAAAAGCTAGGCAGAAACCACAGTTGCTGAAGTCCCCTGGGGAATTATTAATAGCAATGATGCCATTGGGAAATGGCAGGAGGTTGAGAAGGAGAAATGGAATCTAGACTATCAGAAAGATCTGAAATGCTCACAAGTTTCTGGCGTTTATTGGCTTCTAGCACAAAGCTTCCTAACCCTTAATTTACGCTCATTGAACTTTCACTATTTAAGAAACACATAGTTCAAGATTCCCAAAAGAGGAAAGCAAGCCATTATGTCTAAGGACCATCATAAAGGAAAACTAAAAATAAAAATGAGAAATTAAGTCAAAAATCCCTGCAGTTGATGTAAATGTCAGACACAGAATATAAAAGAATATTCTATATGAGACATAATAAAACAAAAACTGCTGTCTTAAAGGTACTCAGTCAGAAGTTTATTAGAAATAAAAAGATACATTTTAGATTACATAACTTCTAAAATTAAACGTATATTGGTTGAAACAAAAACTTTGACCAGATTAAACAACTGAATGGACACAGCTAAAGAGAGAATTAGAGAACTAGTGTACATATTCAACAGTAGTCAATAGGAAGCGGAGAGAAAAAAGATGGAAAATATGAATGAAAGGTTACAAGATATAAAGGATAATACAAGTAATTTTAACAAACACATAATTTAATCCCAGATGAAGAGAATAGAGGACAGGCAAAATGTAAAGAGATGAGAATCAATTTTCCAGTATCAATGAAAATATGTATCTACGAATCTAGGAATTGGAATGTTCCTCAAGCAAGATAAATAAAAGGAATCAAAATTGTAACATAGTGTATTAAAACTTTGGAAGAATAAAGACAAAAAGAAAACTTTAAAAGCAGTCTAAGAGACACAGTTAATGTTCAACAATGTTAGCTATTTTGCATATTGGTGTATTTAACTTTTTAGACTGCTTCCTGAAACCCAGACGCATGCGCAGCTTGTGTACAGTTCACACGTGATGATGCAAGTCGGGGGTTGAATAAGCTTCCTTTTCTTCTCTTGATTTAGCATTATCTCTTGTGCATGTCTCTGAACTAGGCTCTAGGTAATTGTTTCTATATGCTATCTCCTTCTGCCCTCTTGATAACTCTGTGAGGGGGATACTCACTTGAAAGAGGGAGATGCTGGAGCTTGAGGGGCTTTTGTGATTTGCCCAAGGTCATACATCTAAGATGTAACATAATAGGGACAGAAACCCTGGACTTCCAATTCCACATTTATTTTCCTCTGAGCACTGTCCCTTGTAGTGATTTGCCTTTTATTTCTTGTTCCTATGAGTCCTACATTAGAATGTTTTCAATGTATAAAGTAGAATATAATAATTGTTCATGCTAAAATAAAAATAATTTAAATAATTTAAAAATAGACAAAGAGAAATAACATATAACCAAGAAATAGATAAACAGAGCATCACTGGAAGCCAGCAAGCAGTAGTGAGAGAGTTGCAGATGGAAATGACTGCTAACTTAGAATCATATCATCAGCAAAATCATTCTTGAAGAAAAGTGTGAAACAAACCATATGAAAATAAACAAAAGTGAGACATTACCACAAAAAAGGTGAATGAAAGAAAATTCTAAAGAATATATTTAATATAGAAGGAAAATGAAACTAAAATGTGCCACATGTTTTGTATATTATGCAAGTCAGAAAGGGAGTGATCTAATTTAGAGAGTTCTATGGTTCTGAAATTATTACAAAAGAGGATTAAGATATTGTTTAGTTTGTGACTTACTAAAACTAAATTTGCATGATAAAATTTCAGGGGTATACAAACCAAAAAGATGAAAAAATAAACAATAATATGAGGGAAAAAATCAGCTAAACTTTTTTAATGTAAGTAGCATGGTAATAAGGAGTCATGTATAAATTTAAAAGTAAGATGGTAGAAACAGACCCAATTATGTTTTAATAAAAAAAATTGTAAATGTATTATGATCATCAAGAAGAGACAGTGATTATGAATTTGGATTTTTAAAGTGTCACTATATGCTGTTTACAAAGACATGGCTAAAAATTAGACATGGAAAGGTGTAAAGTAAACTAATTTAAAAAATACAAAACAATACTAACTTAAAAGAAAGCAGACATAATTATCTTAACAGAAGAAAAATATATGATTGTCTATGTAGAAAATTCAAAAATTTTGACCAAAAAACTACTGGAACAAATAGGCAATTATAGCAATATTGCAGGATATAAGATTAATGTACAAAAGTCAATTAATTTCCTATATAATAACAATGAACAGGCAGAAATTCAAATTAAAACCACAACAACATATACACTAACACTCAAAACATTCAAATACTTAAGTGTAAATATAACATGTATGAGGAAAACCAACTCTCATAGAAAACAAAACAAAACAGCAAAGAGCTAAATATATGGAGAGCTATTCCATCTTCATGGACACAAAAACTCAATATTGTCAAAATGTCAGTTCTTCCTGAATTGATTTATAGGTTAGTCAAAATCTCTTCAAGCTATTTTGTAGATATTGACAAAATGATTCTAAAATGTATATGAAAAAGCAAAAGAACCAGACTAGCCAACACAATATTGAAGGAGAAGAAGAAAGTTGGAGGACTGACGCCTGACTTAATACACTTAATACAAAGCTGCAATAATTTAGACAGTGTTATCTGCAAAATAGAAGACAAAACATTTAAAAATGAAAAAGAGACAAATAGAGTACTGAACCAGAATAGAGAGCACAGAAAGAGATCCTTGTGAATACAGTTTACTGATCTTTGAACACAAGAGCGAGGGAATAACATGAAGATAAAAATAATCTTTTTACAAATGGTGCTAAAATAACTGGATATTCATATGCAAAAAAAAAAATCCAGGTATTTACTCATTACAAAAAAAATTCAAAATGTATGAGAGACATAAATGTAAAACACAAAAGTATAAAACTCCTAGAAGATAACAAAAGGTTAAATCTAGGTAACATATGGTTTCATAATAATGTTTTAGATACAACATCAAAGTCACTATCTATGAAAGAAATAATTGATAAGATGGACTTAAAAACTTCTACTCTGCAAAAGACACTCTCAAGAGAATAAAAGGATAAGTTACAGGCTGGGAGAAAACATTTGCAAAAGACATATCTGATAAAAGATTATTATCCAACATATACAAGGAACTCTCAAAACTAAAAAAAAAAAATAATAATAATAATAATAATAAAATACCCTAACTATAAAAGGAGACAAAGAACTTAACAAACATCTTATCACAAAAGATACACAGATAACATATAAGCCTGTGGAATGATGTTCTCCATTATACACCATTAAGGAAATGTTAAAGCAACAATGAAATACAACTACGTGCCTATCAAAATGACCAAAATTCAGAACAATTACAACACCAAAGGCTAACGATGATGGGGAGGAAAACGAGTTTTCATTCATTGTTGGTGGGAATGCAAAATGGTATGGCCACTTTGGAAGACATATCAACAGTTTCTTAATAAAACTAAACACACCCTTACTATAGAATCCAGCAATTGTCCTCCTTGGACATATGGGAGTTGAAAACTACTGTCCACATAAAACTCTGCACACAGATGTTTATAGCAGCTTTATTCATAATTGCCAAAACTTGGATGCAACTCAGTTAACTCAGTTACTTTTCAGTGGATACATGGATAATTTTGGTATATCCAGACAATGGAATATTACTTATTGTTAAAAAGAAATGAGCTCTCAAATCAAGCCATGGAAAGATACAGGAGAAACTTAAATGCATATTACTAAGTAAAAGAAAATAATTTCGAAGTCTACATATTGTATGATTCCAAGTGTATGTCATTCTGTGAAAGGCAAAACTACGAAGAAAATTTTTTTTAAAAAGGAGTAATTGCCAGATTAAGGGAAGGGAGGTATAAATAGACAGAACACAGAGAAATTGTGGAACAGTAAAACTATTCTATGTGATACTATAATGGTGAATACATGTCATTCTACCTGTATGCAAACCTATAGATTTTACACACCAAGAGTGAAACCTAATGTAAATTGAGTACTTTGGGTGGTTATGATGTGTTGATGGAGGTTCATCAATTGCAACAAAGGCACCACTCTGGTGGAGAATGTCGACAATGTGGGAGGCTATGGATGTGTGGGGGTAGGGAATATATGGGAAATCTCTGTACCATTCGCTCAATTTTGCTGTGAACCTAAAATCACAAAAAAATGAAGTCTATTAAAAAAGAAATGCACAAAATTTGTATTGCATAAACAGTGTGTTTTGATGTGCTTAAGAATTTTAGTTCTATGGAAACAAAAAGGAAACAGAGTTCACACCCACCTGTATTTAGAGATGGCCCCAGACAGAAGCCAAGATGAAACTCAGCCTTGGACATATAAATTTTTTGAAGAAAAAGTACCTTTAACTTTGTCCCAGTCATTTAAGCTCAACCCTGGTGATTCCAGAAATGAAAGAGTGCCCCTTCAAAGGGAGAGCTATGAAACCCCATAGCCTTGATAAAAAGACATCAAATGAGATGCTAACGCCCCACATTGATCACACTCAGAAAGCCTGACTGAAGATGTTTATCCTAATCCTCCAATCCAGACACTTCCTGAGATATGGTCAGGAGGGCTAATTACTCTAATACATAAAAAACGAAAATGCTCTCAACTCAAGCAGCCAGAGAGATCTACATTAGCAGCAACAGCAGTAAACCCTGACTCTGCCTCCTTGGTGAAAGAATAAAGCAATGTCGGACCAGTGACAGCAACATCCATAAAATCCAAATTGGATTCCTCCCTTGAAAATGAGCCGCAGACTTCATCTCTCTCCCGATTGCTACATATTAGGAAACATGTTTTAAAAAAATCCAACTGGGAGAAGAGATTTTCCTTGCTTTATTAGACTTTAAAATCACCCTGGATTCAATCTGGCACAAGAAGTGAATCCACAACTGCTACAATGGGACTGGATGGAAAAACAAATGATGTGTTTAGGCTCCTACATCAATCCATCAACTGAAGGATGGAAATAAGCATAAATGGATGTCTTCAAAGGGAAAGTGAGAAAATGATGCACATCTCATAGCTTAATAGATACTAAGGTGAGCGACTCCCAGGGTTGGAGCTTGCCCAAACTCAGGGCTTTCGATAAACCAAAGATGAACTGCCAATTGAGATATAACACTGGACTGATTTCTTTATGCCCTTTAGATCATCAATGTGGGGGCTAAAAAGAAGGAAGTTAGTCACACACTAGTAACCAAGCTCTCTAGGTCCATCCGCAAGAAGTTCTTAGACAATTTTACTGATAGTATGATAGTATAATGATTGATAATAACACACAATAGAGAAAACAACATCAGTAGAATGTGAATAATGAAGAATAAATAATTGCCATGTACTTACATCAATTATTTTTCTGACTCCAGAAGTACAAACATATCTAGGCCTTGAAAGAGCACACACTATTTTAGAAAAGGAAAATATGAATATAGATTAGAAAAATTTTCTTAATCTTTTAAATCTTTTGAATGAGCAGAACCTCGATATTTCTAAGAAAGGCCTGCAAGGTCTTTCTCTGAACCAAGAATGTGACTGGAGCACATAAAGCTGCCCAATTCCTTTGAACCTAATGGAGTAACTCTGACATGCAGTATTTTAAATTCGAAGTTGCACAAGATCTGCATGAAGCCACCATAAAACAGATGATGTTGTCATTGGTGGGCCAGCCAAAGATTGGACCACAACTTCTTATTCATGTTCCTTAAAGGCCTGTCATTTGACGAAGAGTAAATAAAAACACTAGCTTTAACAAAGATTAATAATTAATTCCTCCTTAGCTTCTTACATTATTTTTTTCTGGATAATGTTTTCGCTAAGACCATATTATTCCAATATAGGTCTGATTTGCTTTTATTGAACACTTACGTTCTAACCTTTACGTCTTTACCTCAGTGAGTCTTTTAAGTCTAAGAGGAAACACTCAAGAAGCAACATGAATTCAGTGAAAAAGTACTAAGCCTCTGCTACCTCTCAGACACTGTAAGGTATGGCAGGCAATGTCCTCATTCTTGCAGAAGTGGTAGTCTAGTGGGGAAGAGCGAGGCCTTAAACAAATAAACGAACAAGAAAAACTTCACATAGTGATGTGTTTAGCTGAGACACAGAACACAAGACATGTTAGAAAATGAACAAATGGCTGTTTTTATGAATGGTCAAAGAAGCCACCTCTAGAAAGTTCATACTGAGATCTAAATTACAAAGTGGATTGAGCCATCTTTAAAGGAAGGATAAAAGCATTTAAGGCTGAAAAAATGTACTTTGAGCAAGTGCGAAGACTAATAGGAAGGATAAGCTTTGGCTCCCTGAAAAAAATAAACAAACTCCAGTGTGCAAAAAAACTCAGAAAGGAGAGAATGGTGTAAGAAGAACTCAAGGATTTGTACATAGGCTGGATTTTTCAGGGCTTTGTAAATCTGAGTAACAAGATGGCGTCACACTGGGTGAAAGAAAAAGCCATTGGAGAATTTTACCCAGAGAAATTACATGCTCTGACTCAGAATTTTAAAAGATCACTCTTGCTTCCATGTTGAGAATTGACTGCATACGGGCAAATGTAGGGTAAAGCATCAAGTGCAAGTATCCAGGAAAGAGTTAACAGAGGCTCGGCCTGGGCCAACATTGGTGGTGTTGGTGACAAGCAGGCGTATGCAGGAGATATTCTAAGGGAAGAATGAAGGAATTTTACGTTACCTAAAGCAATTCTTAAAATCTTAAATCCTAGGTCAAATTTTACTTCTGATACATAGGGGTTCAACTTTTGAAATTTATCTAAATTGGGCTAGTACAGAAAGATGCATGTATGTACAAAAATATTCATCACTTTTAAGGTGAGAAAAGCCCCTGAGAAATCAAATGGGGGAATTTTGAGATACCCATCAATGGGAAGCTTCTTAGATAAGTAAAATAAAACTATTTAGATAAGTAAAATATTATAATGTTATTAGAGATGGTGCAAGTTTATATTTATTGATAAAGAAAATATGTCAATGGCATATTGTTAGGTAAAAAAAAAAGTTAAATAATATGTATATTGTTAAAAATAAAAAGAAATTGGAATATATACAGATATGGGGTATATACACAGAAAAATGTGGAAGGAAATGCACAAAAATATTAATGTATATCATTTAAAATATCAACAATAAATATATTGTCATTGGGGAGAAATAGATATTCAGAACTTAAACTAATACCTTTCCTACTCATGACATCCCTAGAATTATTTGTGCAGACTTGTGAATATCTAGGTGTCAGTCCTTTGTCAATTTAAGTTTCCTAAACTGTCCTCATCTCTGCTAAGTCATTAATTTGTCAGCTTACATAAATGCCCTGAAGATCATGCTTCAAAAGCAAAAGTATCAACAATGCCCCCATAAGACTCTGATTATTTTTAATGATAGCAATTGAACACTAAATTTTAATTTCTTCAGTATAACATCTTTTTTAACCAATGACTATTTCATAAAATAGAGGGACAAAAATTGTGATATTTGGACAGCTGGATTTTTGTTCAGCAGCCTACACCATAACTGAAATTTCTCTCAAACATTGTCAGATCACACTAAAAGCCTCCTGGCCACAGATGTTTATGTAGTTCAATTGCTTTACTTCATATCAACATAAAGAAATACTGAATAAGAAATTTTAATTATTTAAGTTTTAAGATAAAGATATCTATGACACTTTACCATAGTCCTATGGTAACTATTGTCTATAGTATAACAAGTTATTTTCTTAGATGGCTTTCATTAATTCATTAATATGTTATTTTTCTTTCTTCCCTCTACCTTTTTCTGAAGACAGTATAATTTTTAATGTTGATTTTTAAAAAGAAAAAACAGGATATCTAAAATAACAATAATAATAATAATTTCCCCTTTGTGGGCTTTAGAACTAGGCTTTGGAACTAGGAAATAATAATTTCCCAGATCTTTAGAACTAGGGTTCATGTTCTCTGGGTTAAGGGAATTGGTATGAAAATTGAGAAGCTCTTCTGGGATGCATTGTACATAATGTCTGAAAAGATGAATGAACAACACCAGGCAGAGGTATGGCGTGGACCAGGGACAGAAAACGAAGGGAGACACTCAGATGGAATAGTAACCCAAGCAAAGACAGAGTGCTGAGAAACAACGCAGAACCTGCAGGAAGTACAGGCACCCAAGGGCAGCCGAAGCAAAGTGCAGACTAAAAGATTGATGGAACAAAGCTAGACAGGGTGTTATAACCCAAGGCTAGACAGGGTTCCTTTGAAACATTCAAGGATCTCCGTTTCTTCTTACAGTTTCTTCTGCCCCACACCAAGGAGCTCCATTTTGCCTGACGTTGCTTGCTATGCTTAAAACTGGACCAGAAAATCTTCTAACTGGGGATCAAATGCTCAGGTTTATGAATACATATTGCAGAGACCATTTACTACCTAACGATTAATGGAATAGTAACTAAAATGTGTTGCTCTTAGAGACTTAGTCTCAGTCTCAGACCCAGGCAAGAGGGGCCCTGCCCTTAGCTCCAAATTTTAGGGACCTCTTCTCTGGCTGCCTTTGGCTATATTATCCTCCACAGAGTAAGGCATCCACAGGGCCTACTGGGCATGACCACACAGGACCCAGGTATCACTAGACCTCAAAAATGCATAGATACCTCAGATCCTGGAATCTTCTGCCCAGTGGTCCCAAGCCCTTGTTTCAAGTTCCCTGTTTGCCTTTATTAAGAGGTATCCATAGACAGCTATTTGCAAGAGAGTGGGCTAGAGTGCGTCAGTGTGTATAAAGGTTAACAGTGTTTCTGGGCTGTCAACACATAAACATGCTTAGCTGTATACAATGCAGTTAGGGATGGGAAAAGAAGGGACAGACTGTGTCTGGGGCTGAAGGGTGTTACTGAAAGCCAGTGGTGGAAGAAGGTCAGTTATGGTGTAAAATTTTCAGGAATCCAAGACCTGTAAGTTTAAACCTATCCTTATAGATCATTAAGGAAAGAAGGTGAATTCAGTGATGTGCTAAAGCCAGTTCCACTAAACTTCATGTCTAGTGGAATCATGTCAGTTGCTTGAAATTAGCCATGGAGAGAATATTGATACCACAGAAATCAGCAAATGCTATCAATCAGTGTCTCCCCTGTTTCTCCTTCAAAGATCCAATTATTAAACATTTTTATAATGCCACTGGGTAAAGTAGATTTTATTTAATGGCTTAGAGTTTATAACTTTTATACCTTTAGATATGTGGTATGTAGGCCTCCATTCATACTCTGCAAATGTTTGGGGAAAGATGACTTAGGGTATGTCTGGGTGATTGCCTAGCTGTTTAAATTTACTAGAAGATACATGGTCATCTCTTACTGGACAGAAAAAGGGTGAACACTTTGTCCAGCTACTGCACAGTGGTCATAAATATCTGTGATAAGACTCACCCTCCATTTCTTTTATTTTTATAATTTAACAACAGAGGGATGTTAGAAGGGTGCCAGGATATGTTATCTTTATTTTTTGTTGTTGTTGTTGTTAAAGGGGGATGTATTTATTAATATTTAACATTTTGGCAATTAAATCTGAAAAATTTGGAATGCAAGCATGCATAGCCATACATTCCAATAGCCATTACATCATCTATGACCTGTTAACCATTATCCTATGACGTTATGACAATTCATGTCTCTGAAAAAGTCCACTGTACAGCTCTCAGAGAATGAGAGCGAAAATGGCAAATAACATTTTTGTATTATTTGACCTCTTAGATCCGCCAGCGTAGATCTTGAACTCCAGGGATACTCAGATAACAACTTAGAACCACCATTTGAAACCACATATATGGCACATGAATGTGAAATGATAAATGAGGCCCGTCATGATGAAATGGCCTTTAAAGTTTCACTCCTGTGTTTTTTCTTTTTGCTTTCACTTGTCTTAAAAAGTTTAAATCCAATAATTTTGTTTATAAAGAAAACAGGAAAATATTTTTGTTATATATTTGTGTTCTGTCTCATGGCACTGTATACGCTTTGAATCCATTGTGGACTTAAATCTGTCTTATTTTTACATGAAAACAATTAGGTCCCTGAAGGCTATCATTTTTTCCAGAAGTTTCTGATGTTTATCCAAGGTTTCACAAGTGAATTCTGAAGATATTGGTGCTTTGAGGAATGACCATCAGGATATGTTATCTTTATAGGATGAATAATTAGGCTTTGTTTTTATAGACTTCAGATTTCTCCTTTAAAAACATGAAAACAAGGTGCCCTTTGAAGCTCTCTAGACCTCACAGGTAAGTAGGGCCAGATTATAAGATTAGAAGGGATATGGTGTACTATGATAAGGAGCTTTTTCAGAAGGTGCATTCTAGAATCTCCTTATGTAAATCTAGGCCTCTCCCAGGCCACAGTCTTTACTGCACAGTGGTCATAAATATCTGTGATAAGACTCACCCTCCATTTCTTTTATTTTTATAATTTAACAACAGAGGGATGTTAGAAGGGTGCCAGGATATGTTATCTTTATTTTTTGTTGTTGTTGTTGTTAAAGGGGGATGTATTTATTAATATTTAACATTTTGGCAATTAAATCTGAAAAATTTGGAATGCAAGCATGCATAGCCATACATTCCAATAGCCATTACATCATCTATGACCTGTTAACCATTATCCTATGACGTTATGACAATTCATGTCTCTGAAAAAGTCCACTGTACAGCTCTCAGAGAATGAGAGCGAAAATGGCAAATAACATTTTTGTATTATTTGACCTCTTAGATCCGCCAGCGTAGATCTTGAACTCCAGGGATACTCAGATAACAACTTAGAACCACTCTCTGGGTTAAGGGAATTGGTATGAAAATTGAGAAGCTCTTCTGGGATGCATTGTACATAATGTCTGAAAAGATGAATGAACAACACCAGGCAGAGGTATGGCGTGGACCAGGGACAGAAAATGAAGGGGGACACTCAGATGGAATAGTAACCCAAGCAAAGACAGAGTGCTGAGAAACAACGCAGAACCTGCAGGAAGTACAGGCACCCAAGGGCAGCCGAAGCAAAGTGCAGACTAAAAGATTGATGGAACAAAGCTAGACAGGGTGTTATAACCCAAGGCTAGACAGGGTTCCTTTGAAACATTCAAGGATCTCCGTTTCTTCTTACAGTTTCTTCTGCCCCACACCAAGGAGCTCCATTTTGCCTGACGTTGCTTGCTATGCTTAAAACTGGACCAGAAAATCTTCTAACTGGGGATCAAATGCTCAGGTTTATGAATACATATTGCAGAGACCATTTACTACCTAACGATTAATGGAATAGTAACTAAAATGTGTTGCTCTTAGAGACTTAGTCTCAGTCTCAGACCCAGGCAAGAGGGGCCCTGCCCTTAGCTCCAAATTTTAGGGACCTCTTCTCTGGCTGCCTTTGGCTATATTATCCTCCACAGAGTAAGGCATCCACAGGGCCTACTGGGCATGACCACACAGGACCCAGGTATCACTAGACCTCAAAAATGCATAGATACCTCAGATCCTGGAATCTTCTGCCCAGTGGTCCCAAGCCCTTGTTTCAAGTTCCCTGTTTGCCTTTATTAAGAGGTATCCATAGACAGCTATTTGCAAGAGAGTGGGCTAGAGTGCGTCAGTGTGTATAAAGGTTAACAGTGTTTCTGGGCTGTCAACACATAAACATGCTTAGCTGTATACAATGCAGTTAGGGATGGGAAAAGAAGGGACAGACTGTGTCTGGGGCTGAAGGGTGTTACTGAAAGCCAGTGGTGGAAGAAGGTCAGTTATGGTGTAAAATTTTCAGGAATCCAAGACCTGTAAGTTTAAACCTATCCTTATAGATCATTAAGGAAAGAAGGTGAATTCAGTGATGTGCTAAAGCCAGTTCCACTAAACTTCATGTCTAGTGGAATCATGTCAGTTGCTTGAAATTAGCCATGGAGAGAATATTGATACCACAGAAATCAGCAAATGCTATCAATCAGTGTCTCCCCTGTTTCTCCTTCAAAGATCCAATTATTAAACATTTTTATAATGCCACTGGGTAAAGTAGATTTTATTTAATGGCTTAGAGTTTATAACTTTTATACCTTTAGATATGTGGTATGTAGGCCTCCATTCATACTCTGCAAATGTTTGGGGAAAGATGACTTAGGGTATGTCTGGGTGATTGCCTAGCTGTTTAAATTTACTAGAAGATACATGGTCATCTCTTACTGGACAGAAAAAGGGTGAACACTTTGTCCAGCTACTGCACAGTGGTCATAAATATCTGTGATAAGACTCACCCTCCATTTCTTTTATTTTTATAATTTAACAACAGAGGGATGTTAGAAGGGTGCCAGGATATGTTATCTTTATTTTTTGTTGTTGTTGTTGTTAAAGGGGGATGTATTTATTAATATTTAACATTTTGGCAATTAAATCTGAAAAATTTGGAATGCAAGCATGCATAGCCATACATTCCAATAGCCATTACATCATCTATGACCTGTTAACCATTATCCTATGACGTTATGACAATTCATGTCTCTGAAAAAGTCCACTGTACAGCTCTCAGAGAATGAGAGCGAAAATGGCAAATAACATTTTTGTATTATTTGACCTCTTAGATCCGCCAGCGTAGATCTTGAACTCCAGGGATACTCAGATAACAACTTAGAACCACCATTTGAAACCACATATATGGCACATGAATGTGAAATGATAAATGAGGCCCGTCATGATGAAATGGCCTTTAAAGTTTCACTCCTGTGTTTTTTCTTTTTGCTTTCACTTGTCTTAAAAAGTTTAAATCCAATAATTTTGTTTATAAAGAAAACAGGAAAATATTTTTGTTATATATTTGTGTTCTGTCTCATGGCACTGTATACGCTTTGAATCCATTGTGGACTTAAATCTGTCTTATTTTTACATGAAAACAATTAGGTCCTTGAAGGCTATCATTTTTTCCAGAAGTTTCTGATGTTTATCCAAGGTTTCACAAGTGAATTCTGAAGATATTGGTGCTTTGAGGAATGACCATCAGGATATGTTATCTTTATAGGATGAATAATTAGGCTTTGTTTTTATAGACTTCAGATTTCTCCTTTAAAAACATGAAAAGAAGGTGCCCTTTGAAGCTCTCTAGACCTCACAGGTAAGTAGGGCCAGATTATAAGATTAGAAAGGATATGGTGTACTATGATAAGGAGCTTTTTCAGAAGGTGCATTCTAGAATCTCCTTATGTAAATCTAGGCCTCTCCCAGGCCACAGTCTTTGACTCATGCTTCTAATTTGGGTCCTAGGAAAGGGTTTTTCAATTAATATCTTGAAACTCAGGTGTAACTTAATCTAGGATCAACTGCCTAAGTCAGTTTTCCACATTTTAAAACACATAAAAATGCCTGTGAAAGTAATTGAAAATGATGATTCTCTTTCCGCAGTCTCAGAGATTCTGATTCAGCAGATCTTGGATGGGGTCCAGAAATTTGAATTTTTAGTCAACTTCCTAGTTGTTTCTGGCCAGCATAGTCCACGGATGGTACTTTCAAGATATTAACTCATATTTGGAACCATTTGTCTAATATTAATTTCTTAGAAATCCTCTCAGCTATTTCGTATCATAGACATGAATGGACCTTATGTGGTATGTTTTGGCCAACTCACACAATCACCATGAGTGTTATGGGCTAAATTGTGTCCCCCTAAAGTTCAATGGAACTATATTTGAAGATAGGGCCTGTAAGGAGGTAATTAAAGTTAAATGAGCCATCCTTATAATAAAAAGAAAGGTACACCTGCAATGTGGTCACACAGAGGAAGTACTACGTGAGGACATAGCATGCCAAAAAGACAGACATCACCAGAAACCAACTCTGCCAACCTCTTGATATGGGCTTTCAGCCTCCCAAACTGAGAAAATTAATTTCTGTTGTTTAAGCCACTGTTTTATGATATTCTGTTATAAGGGTGCTTGCAGACTTACACAACAGGCTAAAACACTTTTAAAAGAAGTTTCAAGTGACGGATGAAGTCAATATGATAGTTCTTAACATGATGAAAATATTCCTGCTGGAAGCTGGATCCCACCATTATAAGAAGGTCAATGTTTAATTGCACAAGGCTTTGACAAGGAAAGTATTTACATTGGCCAAACCGAGTGCTCTGATTTTTTGGCTCTTAAA
>NW_012104176.1:1693659-1695547 GCF_000951045.1 Mandrillus leucophaeus | reverse complement strand
TAGGAGGCGAAGGTTGCAGTGAGTGGAGATCATGCCATTGCACTCCAGCCTGGGCAATAAGAGCAAAACACTTTCTCAAAAAAAAAAAAAAGTTTTAGAGGAAAATATTAGTATGAAATGCATAATAATTTAAAGTATTACATATTTTTCTTTCCTTTGTTTGAGTATACAGTATGGCCTTTCTTATAGTCAGTCAATTAAGCCATTACATGTGCATTACTGTCCAGATAGAGTATACAACAGGAAATAAGGAGTTGTTTCCTTGTCTGTTTCAAATGATTAGTTCCTCTAAGAAATGGGAAGGTCTTTAATAAGAACAATAAATTTGGTAGCCCACATGATGATGTATATATAAGAAATTTAATCACTGAAAATGATGACAATAATAGCGATGATAGCTAAAATATGTTAGGCACTTACAATGTCTTCAACCCTTTTCACAATTTCCTTGTGAGTTGTTGTACTCTACTTTACAAATGGGAAAACTAAGGCACAGAGAGCCTGAGTACATTTTCCAAGTTCACACATAAGTAGATCCAGAGTTCAGCCTTGGGCAATCTGGTTTCAGACCCTTGTTCTCCTAAGCATCATGTCATGCTGAATAGAAATAATAACATTCACTGTAGAGAAGGGGGCAAATTGGAGAAGGAGGGATAAGGAATTGGATGCTAGTAGTTCCTTGAGAGGAGGCTCAATAACTATTCAATCATTCAGGGGCTAAGCCCTAAAAAGAGAAAGTAAGAATATCAAGGTATGCTCAGAGCAAATCTGAGACAAGAGTGGGTTTGAGCCCCATTCCCAGGAAAGGACAAGATCCCAGAATAAAAATCAGTTCGTGGTGAGTCTAAGAGTTCACTCCTGAGATAACAGAGATCAATTCGTGTTTAATTCAGATGTCTATAACAAAACCTCAAAATAATGGACGCTCACATTCCCTGCACCTTCTTCCCCAGATTGTTCTAGAAATAAGCTGCTGTAGGCCGGGCGCAGTGGCTCACACCTGTAATCCCAGCACTTTCGGAGGCCAAGGCGGGCGGATCATGAAGTCAAGAGATTGAGACCATCCTGGCCAACATGGTGAAACCCCGTCTCTACTAAAAACACAAAAATTAGCTGGGCCTGGTGGTGGGCGCCTTTAGTACCAGCTAGTCGGGAGGCTGAGGCAGGAGACTTGCTTGAACCTGCGAGGTGGAGGCTGCAGTGAGTCGAGATCGTGCCACTGCACTGCAGCCTGGCGACAGAGCAAGACTCCTTCTCAAAAAACAAGAAAAGGAAAGAAATAAGCTGCTGCAAGCTCACACTGGAAGGAGGCAGAGACCTCTCTGTTCCTGATAGGGAAAGCGGACATTTCTTTTGCCTTCTTCCCTGGCTTGTTCCAGTGATAACTCCAGAGCAGAAGTGTCCCCCTGCTAGGCGAGTGTGAGACGTCCGCTTGTTCAAAAAGAAAGAAGAGTGGGCACTCGCCACACCTTCTTGCCTGGCTTCGTTCAGATGAATTCAGATCTGTAGATTCTTCCAGAAGGTAGTTTCTGTATGCAATGAGTGCCCCAACTTTTACAGCCTTTGCCTGAGGGACTGGCTCCTAAATCACCTCGCTCTGGGAGCTGATGGAGGTGACTTTTAAACTCGCAAACGCTCAGCAGTCATCTCCTCAGCTCAAAGTGAACAGTCTGACCAAGAGTATACGTATCTGCCTCAGACCCTCTCCTTGGTGTCGGGCAGGGCAAGTAGGAGATAAGCTCTGGCTCTTAGCTTCTCTGCAAGAAAATAAAGAACTGGAATATTCATCGAATGCTGTAACCTTTCCACCTTCACCCCAAGGGACTGGCTTCCCTTCCACCTTTTTCAAGGCAATAGCATGACTTGAAACAAATGAGTTTATTTTTTT
>NW_012104176.1:1689916-1691889 GCF_000951045.1 Mandrillus leucophaeus | reverse complement strand
ACAATCACCATGAGTGTTATGGGCTAAATTGTGTCCCCCTAAAGTTCAATGGAACTATATTTGAAGATAGGGCCTGTAAGGAGGTAATTAAAGTTAAATGAGTCATCCTTATAATAAAAAGAAAGGTACACCTGCAATGTGGTCACACAGAGGAAGTACTACGTGAGGACATAGCATGCCAAAAAGAGAGACATCACCAGAAACCAACTCTGCCAACCTCTTGATATGGGCTTTCAGCCTCCCAAACTGAGAAAATTAATTTCTGTTGTTTAAGCCACTGTTTTATGATATTCTGTTATAAGGGTCCTTGCAGACTTACACAACAGGCTAAAACACTTTTAAAAGAAGTTTCAAGTGACGGATGAAGTCAATATGATAGTTCTTAACATGATGAAAATATTCCTGCTGGAAGCTGGATCCCACCATTATAAGAAGGTCAATGTTTAATTGCACAAGGCTTTGACAAGGAAAGTATTTACATTGGCCAAACCGAGTGCTCTGATTTTTTGGCTCTTAAACGGACAATTTTTGGCTCTTAAATGGGCATAACTCTCTGACTTTTTTTCTTTGCTATAGTGCAATTATTCTTCTGGTGAACTCATTATTTCTTTAGCTTTGTTTGTTTGTTTTGTTTCATTTTTTACCGAAAGCAATCGACATGTTTACAGTTTGGTCTTACCACAGATTCACTTTATTTTTCTAAGATGACTTGGCATGTCTCTATTCAAATACATTCTAGCTGCATAGTTCAATGTGCAGAGAAAGATCTGCAAGGTCAGATCTCAAAGTGAGAAGAGAGGCCACTGTATATCCTTCAAAGTTAATTTCCTTCCATTTGGGGTTTTAATAGTTGATGAAATAATTGGAAATTTCAAACAGGAATGAATGATGTCACATACTCTCTTTCTTAGGAAAATCGGTGGCAGGTAAAGAAAGTATTTTCTCTCAGTCTGCAGAAGAGTTGATTAAGAGGGAAGTTTCTTCTCATAACCACAATGGATAACCCAGTATCTATGCTCATTGCAATAGATGTACTGACATCTATAAGATGTGGTTCAATGTCTTCTTCTTCTGAATTCAGATTATATTTTCCCTAGTCACTTTTTAATAGTAAGTATCTGTTATAAATAAGTTAGTTTTAAGTAAGCTATTTCCAAAAGCCCAAGGAAGTATATTTTTCACATTTCGTTTTATTTGCTGTGGCAAAAAAGGAAAGCTCTGTCTCAGTCACTGTGATTATTAAGTCATTTCTCCACAGGTTTCCAGGGACCCTCTGCTAACTAATTTCCATTTTCAGTTGCTGATGACTATGTTCATTCAACTAGAGTGATGGAGTTTCTTTTCATTGGTTTTAAAATAGGGTCTTTTATGGGAGGTTTCTGCATATCACTGCTGAAGGTGCGGTATGCCATTTGTTTTTGTTAAAAGTTTTATTCAAGTCATACATGACTGAGGACGGCTAGATGGGGAGTTCTGCTCTGAATTCCCTGAGTTTATTACTGAAGAAATTTAGTCTTCAAGTATCATGTGGAGTGGAGAAAAAAGTGATTATTAATAAACATGGTTTCTATTTGCAAGTACCTTACAACAGGCACCTTGTAATATTATTTCTATTTTCCAGATGAATACGCTGAGGACCCAAAGGTCAAGCACATTAACTTTGGGATACAGTAGCATTAAGAGGAGAATTCACTAACTTCCCCTTTAGGAAATGAAGAAGATAACAGGCTTTAATTCTAAATCTATCTTAAATAAATCTGGGGTGATCAAGTAGTCCTAGTTTTCCCAAGACCTTCCATTTCAGCACTAGAATTCTTACTTCCTTTTGGTCTTACATGAACCAGAAAAGGGGGATCGCTCACCAAATCCTAGGCTCTTTCACAGTACCATATTATGAATTCATGTGATGGCTGTATCTACAGATTTGCTAAATCAAATGTTTTAGGCCAGGCGGAGTGGCTCATGCCTGTAAT
>NW_012104176.1:1680290-1688303 GCF_000951045.1 Mandrillus leucophaeus | reverse complement strand
GAGACCTCTCTGTTCCTGATAGGGAAAGCGGACATTTCTTTTGCCTTCTTCCCTGGCTTGTTCCAGTGATAACTCCAGAGCAGAAGTGTCCCCCTGCTAGGCGAGTGTGAGACGTCCGCTTGTTCAAAAAGAAAGAAGAGTGGGCACTCGCCACACCTTCTTGCCTGGCTTCGTTCAGATGAATTCAGATCTGTAGATTCTTCCAGAAGGTAGTTTCTGTATGCAACGAGTGCCCCAACTTTTACAGCCTTTGCCTGAGGGACTGGCTCCTAAATCACCTCGCTCTGGGAGCTGATGGAGGTGACTTTTAAACTCGCAAATGCTCAGCAGTCATCTCCTCAGCTCAAAGTGAACAGTCTGACCAAGAGTATACGTATCTGCCTCAGACCCTCTCCTTGGTGTCGGGCAGGGCAAGTAGGAGATAAGCTCTGGCTCTTAGCTTCTCTGCAAGAAAATAAAGAACTGGAATATTCATCGAATGCTGTAACCTTTCCACCTTCACCCCAAGGGACTGGCTTCCCTTACACCTTTTTCAAGGCAATAGCATGACTTGAAACAAATGAGTTTATTTTTTTGCTCAAAAAGTCCAGTTACAATAACTCTGTAATCGTCAGGTAACAAGGTTATCTCCGTGTTTCTCAGGCTCTAAAATGGCTGTGTGAG
Organism: Mandrillus leucophaeus; assembly: GCF_000951045.1. Classification (NCBI taxonomy): domain Eukaryota; kingdom Metazoa; phylum Chordata; class Mammalia; order Primates; family Cercopithecidae; genus Mandrillus; species Mandrillus leucophaeus. The sequence continues at coordinate 1,687,640 of NW_012104176.1, read as the reverse complement.
CCATTTCATTCTTATTTAAAAGCAGGAAGGAGATAAAACAGAAGGGCAAAAGTACATGCCTCGTTGCAACATCCCACTTCATAACTTCTATGTGCATCTCAATGGCCAGGATTTAGTCACATTGCCACATTTGGCTGAAGGGATACAAAGAAGTAGTCTTTTATTAGGCACCTTGCTACCCTTAAACAAAATATTTTTTTTCTCTTAAACTAAAATAAGGAGAGAATGGATATTGTGCAGAAACTATCAGTTTCAACAAGAAGTATATAGTAGCAGTGGGCAAAATCGGTAATTGAAGGAATCTTTTGGTTCAAGAGTGGCAGAAGACTTGAAGGGACTCGCTGTTCTAAAGAGACACAGTTTTGAAGAAACGGCATGACCTAGTAATAGCAGAGGGATTCCTGAATGCCAGATGGACCCAAATTAGCTAAAAATATTCAGACATAAAAGACCCTGAGGCCAAAAGGGAGGTACAGCATAGCAACAATCTGCATGACAGACGAAAATAAGCACATTTAGAAATGATCTTCCCTAATGTGTGATACTACTGTTTCTCCTCAAAAATGCTTTTTAAGTCTCTGAGAACTGGATATAATCTTAGAGACGGATACAGAAGCCCTCCCTGGGCTGAAATTAACTCATTCCACCACAGTAGAATGGGGTGGAGAGACTCACTTAATGGAGACTGAGATTCGTAAAAATTACATTTTTAAGTAAAAAGAGAGATACATCCTTCATTACGCCTATCTTGTTAGTAACAAGATTGTGCTTAGAGACCAGTGAATATCTTTATGGTACCCTTTGATACCATTTGATTCTATCCCAGCCTCTGTGGACTCTGGTGGATCTTAGACTCTAAAATAGAAGTTATTTTCTTGAACTCAACTATACTAGTGTCCGAGGGCTGCCATAACAAGGCACCACAGACTGTACTATTTGAACAACAACAGTTTATTTCCTTCCAATTCTGGCAGCTAGCAGTCTGAGATAAAGGTGTCAGCAGGGCTGATTTCACCTGAGGCCTTACTCCTTGGCTTGTACACGGCCGTCTTCTCCCTGTGTCTTTACATTGTTTTCTGTCTGTGTATCTGTGACCTACTCCCCTCTTCTTATAAGAACGCCAGTCATATTGGATGAGGGCCCACTTTAGTGACCTCATTTTAGTTACCTTTTTTAAAGATCCTATCTCCAAATACAGTCAAATGCTAAGATACGGGGGGTTAAGATTTCAACATATGACTTTTGGGAAGGTAAAATTAAATCCACAACACCAGCTTTGCACAAAAATGATCCTGCGCCTAGTATACTATTGAGTGGCACATCAGAACCATGAAAGCCCCAGGGTTATTACTGTCATTAAGAATTATTGATCTAACACCTTCTTTAAAAAAAAAAAAAAAAAAATACATGGAGTCTCACTCTGTCACCCAGGCTGGAGTGCGGTGGCGCGATCTCGGCTCACTGCACCCTCTGCCTCCCAGGTTCAAGCTATTCTCCTGCCTCAGCCTCCCGAGTATCTGGGACTACTGGCGCACACCACCACGCCCCGCTAATTTTTTGTATTGTTAGTAGAGACGGGGTTTCACTGTGTTAGCCAGGCTTGTCTCATCTCTGGACCTCATGATCTTCCCGCCTCGGCCTCCCAAAGTGCTGGGATTACAGGCGTGAGCCACTGCGTCAGGCCTGATCTAGCACCTTCTACACGCCAGCCCTTCTGTTAGGAGTTTTAGGATCATAAGACCCAGCAATTTGCAGAGCTTCTCATGAATTAAAGTTTTGGGATGTAGAAATGCTGCACAAGGCAATCTCCTCTACTTGCTTTCTTATTGAAATTTATTCTTCTATAGAGCTAGAGAAAGGTCCAAATACTTAAATTATAGTTGTGCCAGTGCTTTAAACATAGCAAGTATGTGATAAATATACATGGTGTGAATGAATGTGAGAACCAAAAAATACTGTGAAAATCCCTTGCGATTAAGTCTAGTTTATTGGGATAATAATTATTTATAAAGCTCTGTTGTATAACATGCCACATGATATGAGCACTTTTAAAATTTGAATCGTACTATACAGTAGTTATTTTTAGAATTTATGTTAATACTAATTGTATACACTCTCCATTATCTCCATGCCTGCTCATTTTACTCATGAACAAGCCTCCTGACACATCAGAGACTTGTGCATGACTTTGTCTAACATTACTATCATCTTTCTTGGTAGTATCTAAGGGCACAAAAATGATATCCCTTTAGAGTCTGCAACGCTCACAAACTCCTATGTGCAGAATGCACTTTTTGCCCAATTTATCTATAGGAAACTAGGGTAGGGCTTTCCTGCTTTATCTATACGTAAAAAATATTAAAAAATGATTCTGTATCAGTTAGGTTTATGTCAGGTTATGTTGCCAGAACAAAATAATGCAAAATCTCAGTGTCTAAAGAAAGCTTATTTCTTGCTCATACTATATGCCAATAGGTAGAAAAGGTTTTCCCCCTGTAGTCATTCAAGGATCAGAGACAACACATGCTTTCCTTTGATATACACGTCTACTAGTGGAATTTGGTGAAATGCATAAACTACACACTGAATGTTGGAGATTCTGCAAGAAAGTGACATATGCCACTTTGCTCATATTCCCTGGGTGAAAGCAAGTCATGTGACCATGCTTAACTCTTACCATGTGCCTGGAAGGAAGAGAGAAATAAATATTTGGTGAACAGTGATAATGACTAATGTATATTAATTAATTCAATTCCTTACACATGATTAAAGCCTGCCATGTATAAAGAAATGTTCCAGGGACTGAGGATATAGGAGTGAATAACATTTCTCTATCTTCATAAACCTTACATTCTAATGCTTATTTAGTATGTCATGAATATGCATGTGATGGAAAAATAAAGCAACAAAGGTGGGAAGAAATAGTCTGGAATGGAATGATTGCAATTATATATAGGCTGCTCAGAAACAGCTTCACAAAAATGTAAAATTTTAATCAACATGTGAAGTAGTTAAGAAGACAAGTCATATGAGTAACTTCTGGACAAGCATGCCAGGCAGAGGGAACAGAATTTGCAAAGGCGCTAAGGCAGGAGTATACCCAGTATTCTTGCAGAACGCTAAGATGAATGTGACTGGAGTAGAGTGAGAAAGGGGAGAGAAGAAGACAATGGGGTTAGAGAACTAACCGAAGAGAACGTCATATCATATAGGGCCTTCCACATCATTAAAAGACTATTACTATGAGTGAGACAGGAAGGCACTATGTGTTTTGAAGAAAAAGTAAAAAAACTAAACTTATATTTTAAAGGCTCAAGAACAGGGAAGAGGGCAAAGCAGAAGCAGAGAGACCATTTAAGATACTATAATTCAAGTGAGAAAAAGATGGGGGGATAGACCAAGGCCCGTGGAGCAAGATGAGGGCATTGGGAGTAGTAAGATGTTTGTTTTGAAAATAGGCCCGATGAGATCTCAGTGACTCAGCTTTCAAATAAAGATTTGAATTGAGCCTTGGTATGAGAAAATAAACTGTTGTACAGACCACTGGGATTGAGCTGTAAGTCCTTTAAAATTTACCTTTAGATCAGCTGCTATTATCTACTTGTTTTTCACAACTCATTGCTAAATTCCTAAGGGAATGCAAAACAAAGAGCCTAGGAAAATCACACAATTTTATTTATTCTCAAGATGTTTTATTTCTGAGTGAGAAAAGTAAAAACAGATGCATTATGTATTCTTGACATCTTAGGGCAACCTTTCAATCTTGAGTGATATGCCCTGTATCACAGGTTACACACTAGTACATCCCAGGTAACTCATTTCGTAACAAATACTTGTGGGGTGCATTTACTTTGTACTGGAGACTGTGGTAAACACTAACATAACAGGCATAAACCATCTAGACATCAACCAAGTAGCTGCAAGTGCCATCCATGTTACCAAAGTGGATGTCGAGTCCTACGGGAGTCCACAACGTAATTCAGGCAATAAAAACAAATAAATGTGGCTCACGCCTGTAATCCCAGCACTTTGGGAGGCAGAGGTGGGTGGATCACAAGATCAGGAGATCGAGATCATCCTGGTTAACACGGTGAAACCCCGTCTCTACTAAAAATAAAAAAAAATCAGCCAGGCGTGCTGGCAGGCACCTGTAATCCCAGCTACTGGGGAGGCTGAGGCAGGAGAATGGCGTGAACATGGGAGGTGGAGCTTGCAGTGAGCTGAGATTGCGCCACTGCACTCCAGTCTGGGTGACAGAGCAAGACTCTGTCTCAAAAAAAATAAATAAATAAATAAATAAATAAATGTAAAGTGCCTAGACCAACATATGGAACAAATGTTTACATCCAGCATTGACAACCTACATTTTGTGAGTCATCTGCATTTTTTTGTAAGTAAATATATTTTGGAACACAGCTCTATTCTTTAAGTATCATCCATGGCTGCTTATCAGTATGAAGGCAGAGGTAACTAGTTGCAATACAAACTGTTATGACCTGCAAGTCTACTATATTTGTTACCTGGTCCTTTAAGAAAACAATTTGCCAGCCTCTGGACTATAGAATGACAAATATCCAACCACAAGAATATTCATAACTTTTAAGTGTAAAGTAAAGCTATTATGACTACTTCTATCTCATATAGTTGGCATTGGAAACAAAATTCTTTGCTAATTGGTCCATGAACACAAGCCTAATAAATGAGGACATTTCTGTATCCTGGCCTGAAAGAGAGCATCAGTCTTGTTCAGTTATTTTTATACAAGGCAAAAAGAGCTTTTCCTACCATGTGGCAGTTGGTCTATCCTTCATTTAAAATAGTGAGAAAGACAGCACAGAGACTATCTCCAGACCCAAGTGCTGACTTACTGACTTTGGCAACTCCTGAGCTCATGTTTACTTTATCATGACAATAAGGTTATTCAAATTGAAGTTGAATCACATTGACAGACACCAAGAGCTATTGGTAAACTGGCACAAGTACAATTTTTATTTATAGGATTCAGCATAGTGTATTGTATTGGCATTTAATGAAGGCCAAAAACAATCCCCCAACCGAGAAACAACCTAGAACAGAACAGCAAATTGACCGGCAGTTGTCCACTCATCAGGGTTTTACATAGAATGCTGTGTGAACAGTGTTCCTTGAAGAAGGCAGTGCATAGGCACAGTGACTATTATTATTAGGAAAATAACTATTCTCTTCAAAATAAAACAACATTTGTGAACCTCCTGCCCAAATCTAGGGGTTTTTAAGGAAATGTCAACAGTCACACGTGCATTTTCATTTTTTTCCTATGTCTGAGAATGAAATTCTGTTATTCTTTCTTCACAAGATTTATATTCAGTTACTTAAATTTACAACAAATTTGAACTCCTTTATATCCTTTCAGTATTCAACCACATTTATTAAACATTCATCAGCACAATGGATTGATTATATGAGCAATCCCAATAGGAATGAGAGGACAGGGCCTTTGTCTTTCAAGAGGATACAGCCTAAAAAGAGAAAGAGAATAAATTCTAAAATATTTTGTAAAGCCCATTATAAGCCACATAATACACACACACCATCACACAAAATGTTTATAAATGATGTGAGGCTGTGGGGTTTCCTGGCATATTGGGCTGATTATTGATTAAGTTTGCTCAGAGCAAATTTGAAGTGAACTTTGAATGAAAGGAAAGAATTCATGACATTTACAAGATTCTTTAAATCAAGAGTCAGTAAACTACAGTCCAAATCTAGCTTGCTGACTGTTTTTGTAAGAGAAATTTTGCTGGATAATAGACATGTCCATTTGCTTATGTATTATCTACAGCTGCTTTCATGCAACAGTGGCAGAATTAAGCAGTTACAACAAAGATGGTATTTCCTGCAAACCTGAAATAATTTACTATCTGGCAGTTTAAGAAAGAAGAAAGAGTTTGCTGACCCTGTCTGAGAGTGGAAAAAAAAAAAAAAAAAGGCAGAAGCACTGACTAGCAAGTAGCTCTTGTATTTCAATTGTAAAGTAATGGGGACATGGATATGCATATGTTTTTTATCTTAAATTATTTCTGGAGAAAGGATGGATATAGATTAATATTAATATATAGCATGGTAATCACATAATTGCTTGAGTCTTAATTTACTTATTTAAAAACTAGAAATAATGTCACCTACCAACAGATCTTTCAGAGAACGGCATGGGAGACAAAGTCCTTTTCCCATGAAACGTGGCAGGTTATTACCCTGGAACTAACCTCCTCACTATCACTGGGTTGTGAGTTGTATGTTGTTATTGCGAACCACGGTCTACTTACATAAATACTTCCAACTTTTCCAAGTGCTTCAGCACCTTCTTCTGAAGGAGGAACTAGATTGTCTTCTTTCATCATTCCTCAAGATTGTACTCTGGATTTCTCAATTTAGCTTAAGTGTGAACTGGAGTTTTAATCTGTGAAGGTTTCATTGTGAATGTGAAAAAGAATATAAGAAATTTGACATTTCTTGAAATATGTCCTAAACCATCTTAGGACTTCTTGGGAATAGAAAATCATGCTTCGAACATCCTTTTTTTTTTTTTTTTTCCAAAATTTAGAAAAAACCTTCCAGCGGACTACATTATCCACAAAAATATTCTAAGTACTCCCATGCTATAAAGTCCAGCTGTGAAACTAGTCCTACCTCATGTATAATGCACCAAATACCAAGCTGCAGAATTTAAAGTAATTTTAAGAATTATGAGTAGAGACGAACACACTTCCCTTTAAAGGCACTACTAAATTGAAGCTTATGCAAATATGCTATAGACATTTACATTCTTAAATTTCTAATCCTCCAACCCCTGTCTAGGATCTGAAATGTGCTTCATGTTTCCAAGTATGTTCACATTATTGGTTTTATCCCCTAATCTGATTTGGAAGACAGGGTGAAAGTAATTATTCCTATTTTTTTCTGATACAAAAACTGAGGCTCAGCTGGGGTAATGGGCCTAATCTAGATACACATCAGAATTTCTGCTAATGCCCAGATCTTTGGCAATACTTCTAAGATCCTTGGAAAGATAAATTTCACATTGCATTAAAAACTGTTTTAAATGTCTAAGATTTAACTTAAACATGAGGTACACATGTGTGTATGTGTATGTGTCTATACCTATCTAAAATATCTATAGGTATAAATATCTATATATCTATATATAGACAGAGGTATTCCACATCTGTTGCGTATCTGTATCTGTACCCTATGAAAGAATGCCTTTATAAGAACTTTAAGTTTCTATCTACAGAGACAGTTGTGGAAATCACATTCACTCTCTGTTATGCTATTGCTTACCGCTCAGTAACCTTTAAGAGAAATTTTGGA
>NW_012104176.1:1676291-1679145 GCF_000951045.1 Mandrillus leucophaeus | reverse complement strand
AACAGGGCTGAAACATGCACCCCCGCTTGCCATGTTGTGGGTGAGGAGAAGGAGAGAAGAGCTGTGGCCCTTTGGGGAGCCCAGACCTACAGGCTCCCAGAGCCAGAGCTATGACATCATCTTTGGGACTCTGCAGCTCCTGGCTTTTCCAAGCTTCTAGGGCTCACTGCATTCCCCTTGTGCAGATGCAGGTGCCTGCAACAGAAGCTGTGTGTCGTACATCTGGTTCAGATGTAGCCTTGCACAGAGCTGGCACCTGTACCGGCATCTGTAGCTGCCCACCCCGCTGCAATAACTAGCATGCCTGGCTGTGCACAGTGGCCAGACCCTACACTCGCTGGCCCACACACCCCTTGCTGCTCCATGCCTGACTTGCCCTTGGCAGATGAGGGATCCAGGCCAGTAGTGTGAGCTGAGTGCAGCCTGCCAGGCTGCATGGGTGGGATGAGCCCAGCGACCACAAGCAGTACTCAGACAGAAGGTGCCAGTGACCACAGAGGTTTCCGGCCAGCAAAGCAACACCCCAAGGATCTCATGACAATTTCATAGATTATACTTATTTTCTGCAGTCACAGCAGATGGAAGACTCAATGCTTATGTTGGAGAAGGAAGCTACATTGTCCCTGAGTTCATGGAAATGTCAAGTCTAGAAGATGGAAGAGTTCGGTTAATATCTCCAGAGACCCACAGTGAGTTTCACGCTCCATAAAATTACTTATGCTTTTATATACAGTGCATGATCATCATCTCTTGGCAACTGGACACAAGTTAAGCACCTTCCATATGTAACAGGGAAAACCTCTTCAGCAAGAAAGTCTACCTATTGGCATGCACAGATGATACTAGCTTTAGTTTTCCTGTGTTGAAAGGAACATTCACTATGCTTAAGGAGAGGTGTTGGATTAATGCCAGGTGTTTTCAGAAGGGGAAGGGATGTTCAGATGCTTGAGGAAACAGGCCCTGAGAGGGAGTAGTGAAAGTCATTTACTCACACTGACGAATTATTTTCATAGCTGTGAACACAGTCTGCAGTGTGCACATGGGGTGTGTGTGTGTGTGTGTGTGTAATGTGTGGAAGATACACACATATTTTAGGCTCTGTTATTGCACTTATGTTTAATTTATTAAGCCCAGTGAACAGCCTACCTTGCCATAGATAAGCAGACAATCCTTCAAGTAGCCTTTTCTTCCCTTGTGGCGAGGAAGCCTTGAGAACATGGATGAGTCTGTATGTATCCCCAAAACCCTCACTTTTTGTGCCAACTTGATTGTCCTTTCCATTAATTTTTAATACAATTACTCTGGAATGCTCTGAATTGGAAACTAAGATGGACCAAATGACAAGATATCAATTTCATGTTCAAGATAGTCTTACTTTAGAGACTTAGGGAATACGGGAGATACTCTTGTCTTAGTAAAAGAACATTTTGAAAGTGCCTATTAAGAAGAATTTTACGGTCAAATTCCAAAACTGACTTAAAGATATATTTATGTCTTATTTCAGAAAAATCCATTTCTTTGATCAGCCTTCCATGATGCCTATAATTTCCACCCTGAATATCATCATCCTTCTGGGTTTTAGCATTTTACTTTAGAATGCCTCTAAGAATATGTATCACATATAACGTCAGTATATTAAGAGTGGTGTCTTTGGGACACTGTTTCTTAGAGACACTGTTAAGTAAACTGGCGCATCTGAGTAGTCTGTCCACTAAAGGAAATTGCACAGGGCAGGTCAGTTTTGAGTCATAATAAGAAGGATGCGTTTATTTAAACACTCATTTATCCAGGCATTCCCTGTTTCTTTGTTGAACATGCTTTATTAATTTTTCACTCTGAATGTCCACAGGAGATGCTAATTCTGGGTTTGGTGAAGGCAATGACACCAAAAGGCACCTAGGTGCACCAGGCACAGAGGGGTCTAAGTTTGCAGAACCAATATTGACAGTCAATAAAAGATTCTCGTGAAAAGGGAAATCATGTTAGAGAATCAACGTGAAGTCTGTTCAGCCTCTCCCTGACCTCTGGGTGATCCTGGCCACTGTCCACGTCACTGGAGACCTAGGTGGCAGAGGAGACTGTGAGGTGTCTTGAGGCAAATGTCAGCGTGGAAGCCCACCCACTGCTGCACTGTTGCCTGTCCAGGAACACACACCAGGGCTTCTTTCTTACGCTGTTGCTGCCTGCTGCGGCCCTCATGAGGATTCTGGATTATAGGCCCTGAGATAGGATTTTAATATTAAAGCCAATCAAATGATACTTTAAAAAAAGATGTAGAAAAGACTAACAGACCATTAAAGCAAGTACAAAGACCATGTACTTGAGGGTCAAAGACAAGATCTTCGTAGTGGTCTACCAGGTTCCCATGATCTATGTCCCACCTCCTTTAGCTCCTCAATACAGATCCAAATTCAACTCCCTGTTCACTGGCTTCAGAGTCCTCCCTAGGAACACAGGGAATGGGGGTTTCCACAGTACTTAGAACAGTGCCTGGAAAACAGTAGGCACTCACTATGTTTTTTAAAAGCAACACATGAAAAATTGACATCTTACCTATTCTACTCCATAACTTACTTGAGCCTCAGATTGCCCATTTGGTAAAGATGACATCACTGCCCATTTTGCAGAGAAGGTGGGAGGATAGAAAGGATCATACACATAAAGGTCTTGGCAGAAGTGCTCGTTTAGGCAGCATATGTATTAAAAAAGAAGAAAAGGATCCTTACACTGTCCTACACAAAGTTGGTACTAAATAATGATTTGATTTGCTTCCTCTCCTCTTTTATTCTTCTGAACATAATAATGACAGTTAATACTTATTGTACTTTTGCTATATGGCAGGCTCAATGTTGAG
>NW_012104176.1:1661077-1676071 GCF_000951045.1 Mandrillus leucophaeus | reverse complement strand
CTGACCTCGTGATCCGCCCTCCTCCGCCTCCCAAAGTGCTGGGATTACAGGCATGAGCCACCACGCCCGGCCAATGTTGAGCATTTTATAAGCATTGTCTCACAAACTTTTCTCAACCCCGTGAAATGAGAAACATATATTCTCATTTTTTAGATGGGGATTAGAAAAGTTATTTTTTTCCCCCAATGACATCCAGCCAGTGAACAGTCAAACCAAGGTGCAAACTAGATTTATCTGACTATCAATCCGCACTTCACTACAACACTATACTACAAGTGGCATAAGGAAAACTTAACTGTACTCTCAAGCTTGTTTCACACCTTGGTTAGATGACTAATATATTATCTATGCTTTGATAGCTGGGACATTCAGTGTTTCTTAGAAATGGACATTTTGAATCATTTACATGTTTTTGTTTTTGGTTTTTTATTTTTGTTTACATGGTTTTTGTTGTTGTTGTTGTTGTTGTTTGTTTTTTTGAATCTCAGGGTATCTTAAATAGCCCAGCTAATTTAGCACGTTTGCCTAAACCATCCTCATAAAACTCCACCCCTGACTGTAAAGAGTTGATGTGAAGGTCTTCCTAATATATAAAATAAAGTTATAATCTCTCACTGATTATTTCCTTGCAAGGAGCAATAATAAAAAATTAGATTTACACATGTTGTATTGCACATAGCACATTTTTAAATCATGAAATGAACCCTATTTCATGGGCATTATTATTATCCTGCAATATCACTGGAGAGATTAGAACATTTGCCCCATGGCCACACAGCTAGTAAGTGATGGAGCCCTTGAGAAATTATGAAAACGGAATTTTAGCAATTGATTTTCATAGATGTTAACAAAAGAACCTCATTCAGTCTAACTCCAGTGCCTGTCCTCTTCACCATTGTATTCAACAATAAAATGCTATATCAAGGTGAGAATTTATTACACCTTTTCTTATACCATTATTCCACGTGGAGATTTCTTCTCCGGAATGCCTTCACATGAACTTCAAGTTCCCATCTATGGAAACCCTCTTTACAACTATTTATTCAATGCGCTGAGCTGGTGATCACTCTCACAAGCATCTGAGAACAAAGGTCAAAAATGACTTTGGCATAACAACCTGTAATCCTCAAGTGTCTGTCTGACCACTTTGGCTACTATAGAGGCCCTAAGCTGTGAAGTAACAGAGAGTTCTGATAAGGCATTTAGATGGGCTGTCTAAAACCAAAAGTTGGCAATCTTCCCAAAATGATGTGGCAAGGTTCTGACCCCTTACTGGGCAGAGGGGAAAGTTGCAGGCTCTTTTCTTGTTGCTGATGGTCTCAGTTGCCAAGGGTATGGCCTGCCAGTCTCCAGATCAACTTCTGGTAGAGACTGGAGGTGCAGACCACTTCTGTAGACTAAATTAGGCATCTGAAGAAATAGTATTCATTCTGTCAAGCTGCTTAAAACTAAGTTAAGAGCACTTCGGGCCACCCAGCACACTGCTTACATAATCAAAGTCAGCTGTATCTTACAGACAATGCTGTTCCTCCCTTGAAAAAACTTCTCAACCAAGTTGGGAGATTTCCTTCTTTTTCTACCTCATAATCTGCTGTCATAATTTCTAAATTATTACCCAATACCATCATTCCCATTCTCTTCTACATTTTCTACCAAAGGCAGCCACATTCATTGAGTTTAGAAATACTTAAATTTCTTGTTGAGTTTCCTTTTACTCCTAAACTCGTTCATCAATATCTGTCCCCATCTTGTCATTCATGTTACCATTATGGGATGAGTCCACTTGCATAGACAGCGGCCCCCTTCACATGTACAAACTTGTACGTCATGTCTTCTAGCCCACCACAGCACAGTGACACTTTTCAGGGTGCACCAAAAGCAAGATCAAAGACATGATGAAGTGACATAAAATGGTAAGTCATCAGATTCACGACAACATTCAAAAGTTTGGCAGGAGGGCATCATTAATGTTTGAGAAGATTCCCTGCTTTTTGGCCGGAATTCTGAACACAACTTTCCAATTAGCATGCTTTATGGCTGGGGAGAAGCTGGTTTATCGGTTGTAAGTACAAAGTCTGACTGAAATCTTTCCTGTCAGCTAAATTACAAAGGAATTTGTACAACTTTACCCAGACTCAGACTTAGCTCAAGATTAATATGAAAACAGGGCCCTCCCTCAAGTCTTCTTTGAGTTCATCTGAGAGTTTTCTTCATTAAGTCTTCCAAATGCTCTGCTTTGCTAGTGAGACATTAAATGATATTCTTACCATGAGGTGCAGGATGGAAGTTTCCACTAAATCTTCTCAGAAGAACGATCTAGATTGAGACATTGCATTAGGGACTGGGAGTGAATTACTTACCGTGACACAACCTTCTTACTTTCTGCTTGCTGTGGGTTGAAATACAATTAATATAACTTGAGCTGAGTAGGATGAAACCTTAACTTAATAAACAAAAGCTTGACAGGGTCTCTTCCATTTTACGATTTGTGCCCTCTGGGCAAAATCTCAAAACATCAATAGGGAATTTTTCTGGGGATATTTTATTGTTTTGAAACATTTTAAATGTGTGTCTGAGATTCTGTATGGTCCTATTTGAGATGAATCCTGACTTAAGGGTGTTCTTGACTTACTGTTGCATGAAAGGGACCCCAAACATTTCCCATCAGAGAGGACTTTGTCCTACATAAGGGAACCTTTCCATCACTATCTAACTGTTGTTAGTGAAAACTTACAGGCTAATAATTGAGTTGTTCTAAATTTGCAGCATGTTGGGAGAAAACATTATTTCCCTTGTGATATTTATGGTTTAATTTGAAAATCAAACGCAAAAGAATTCTGCACTAACGCTACGTACACATGCACAAAATCTCTTGAGGTCGCATCATAGCAAGTATTCATAATTCTGTGATTAATAGCCCTAACACATATGTATTGTGCTTTGAAATTGAGATGGTACATCTAATAGCTAATCTAATTTTCTGATTAACTTTGAATATATCTAAAGCAGCTGTTGTTCATATAGGACACATTTATAAGCCCAATATGTATGGGATTTATAATAATTATATTATTTTCTATCAATATCCTATTAATTGATTTGTTATAACAACATAAATACTTTGTCACATGAGAAAATAGAGTAAATTATGCTAACAGTAAGCAAGTCAAAATCTCTCTGACAGTCATTGTGCCCAACTGAGATTTTTCTAGATGGGTGCTATCCTTTCAATGATGAATTCCTCAGGACCAGGACAAGTGAGATGCATTTTCTAAGCAAAAAAAGTAAGGGGGCTCAAAAAAGCTCAGTAATCAAGATAAATAACATTTTAAGATGATATTTAAAATCTAAATTAATGCAAAAATACATAGTGAACAAATGCCAAAATTTTAAATCAAGACATGATTAGTATCAATGGTATTTCCTTTGCCTCGGGTTCCATTATGGCTCAGCAAGACAATGGAATGTTTCCATTTATTAACAGATCAATGGTAAATATTCACTTTGTATTATTTGTATAATAATATTTTTGGCCTTGATGTTGCACTAGTTTTAAAGTTTTAACTCACTTTAATATGTGGTTCTTTTTCCACCAAGGCCATAAACTATTAGAAATCAGAAACTCTGGGTATACCTCTCTATTACAGTAAACTACTGATCATCATAACTTTTTAGCCCTACTTAAAACCACACTTGGACAAGGAGAAGACAATCTTTCTTCTTAAGAGGCTATTTATTGAAACAAAAAAAATGTCACACAGGCAGCAAGTTATAGGGAAGAAAAAAAGCAGTGTTTTGATTGTTATATCTGCCATTCAGTACCTGTGTGACCTCAGGCATGTTACTTAACTTCTCTGGTCCTCCATTTCCCCACCTGTGATATGAACATTTTACTGGGTGACTCTGAAGATTAAATGAGATAACCAGTGTGAAATACTCAACGCATACCAAACACTAAGGATTTTTTTTTTCTTTCCTAAATTGCATTGTCTCCATATCTGTGAATAATTAGTGTACACTTTTAGTTCCAAGATGCCAACCAACTAGTCAATCATTCTTCTCTAGGGATCATCACTGGGGCCACAGAAGTAAGCCTGCACTCAAGAGCTAGCTCCGCCTCCCCACCTTTCCTGACCCTGGCTATATCCGGCTATTGGTTGTCTAACCTGGGGCATACACCAGATGGCAGTGTCCCATTGAGGACTAGATGTTTCTAGCCTTTCAGCTCACTGACCAAGTGACCAGTTGCTTTGCCATATCTGTATGTGTGTTACAGGTCAATAGCCTTAGCCTTGGGGCCTAGTTGATGTTCAACGTAAAAATAAACACTGGAAAAACCTCTGTACACATTCTATTCCCCTTCAATTGCAAAGCATTTCATTTGCAAGGTCAATTGGAAAAGGTACATATGTGTTGTAGTAGTAAGCATGCACTTCAAATAGGTTCGTGTCAATGTTTACATTTGTGTGCACTTTAACAAGTAAGTACATAATGATCCTTTACGGTCTGGCACACTGCTAGGCACCAAAGCTACAGGCATAAGGAATGCAGGTTCGCTACCTTCAAGCAACTCATTGTTTGGTAGAAAAGACAGCTTTTTATGCAACCAGTAATAATACAATGTCATTATTGTTATTCTATTTAACACAGATGACTTCCAAATTTTTATCTTCTATGTGTCTGTCTTGGAGTTAATGCATTTCGTGGGTTTTACTAAGTTCACTTGCCTTCAGCTAAAAACCCTCAAATATAGATGCCTAGTGTTTTCCGTTTAAAATATATCAAACCTTTCTATCTTGCTACATTCTATCATGTATGTGATGTTTGACGCGGATACACCATATCCACTTTTTAATACTAAGAAGTAGTATACTCAACAGTTCTGCCACATCTATTAATTTATCTTACAAATATGCATTATGGGATGCCAGGTACTGTGCTTACGGAAGTGTAAATATGAATGAACTAGAGTTCTTGCTCTAATAAAAGGTTAAAAATTGGTTAGAATGTGAAGTTCTGCTAAGTGAGTGTGCTGCAAGCATGTGAGAGAATATGAGTGTGTATAAATGTATGTACACATGCAATTCTTAGCTGTGCTACTGCTACCTTTGGTAATATTTGTGAGCTGATGGCTGAGTCATTTACACAAGGGATGTGTGTGTATGTGTGGGTGTGTGTTGTCACTTGCTGTATGATTATGGCTGCGGAAATTAAACACCACTTTTCTGTGTAGTTCTCACAAAGACACACATCATCTAGGATTGCCAAACTGGAAAAGTAATAACTAGAGTAAATTTATTCTGGCCACATTGTCATTCCCTTTTTCTTATTCAGTCCCTTCCTGTCTCTGTCCTGAGCCACCCTGCCTCCCACCAGGAGCAGTCATGTGCCCTCCTGTGACCTCTAAGGACTCACAGGAATCTGATTTTCCTACTGCATCCTGCCAGCTGGGGCCTTGGGAATATGACACCCCCTTGGATCTTTCACAGGCTCTGCCCTGGCATTTCAGAGTAGGCGCCACACAGATCCCTCCCTCTCTTGTGCCCCAATCTATGCAAGGACACTGCCCATGGCATTTCAAAGACCAGCTCTGCTGCTGGGAGGCTTGCTGTCCCTGGGAATCTGACTGCCAACACCAATGGAAGCTCAGCAAAGAGGCAGCTCTTTAGGTTCCTTGGCCAGTGGGGCCCCAAAGGTGCCTAGTAGAGCTGCACATGGCCGACAGATTAAAGTTCAAATGCAGCTGGATCATTATCTGAGATTTAGATGCACAGGGGATTCTAAACCCTCTCTTCTTTCTCGAAGTGTTGATAATCACGCGATTCCCTCTGCACAAAAGGGAAGAACGGAAATAGTCCCTGAAATCCTGACTTATCTGTGGAATTTTGGAACTGACATCTACTGTTTTGGCCATTGATGTTTTAGGAGGCATCGTAGTGACTATCTGTTCCTTTCTATAATTCACAAAGTCTGTGGCTGAGCCTGGGAATCTGCATTTTACAAAGTGCACCTTTTTTTTAATGTAGTCTAAATGGAAGCCACTGCTTAAAGTTTCTTCCTAAACTGCTGTACTGTGAGTCTATTGTCTCCAGGATACAAAAAGAGAAGCTTATCATAAAAAAGTAGTAAGACAGGAGCAGACCAAGCTTAGACCTCGAGTGTCCTGGCACCTCATTGACTCCTGCCTTCTGCACTCAGCTGACTCCAACAGAGCCCAGGTTTTACCATGCGAGCTTCAAATGAGGAATGAGGCCTGGACTCTGCATGGAAAAGGCAGATGGACACTTACAAGGCTTCCACAGGGCTCCAGAAATAACAAAGTCATTGTTGAGTGCTGTGAAAAGGGAGCCAGAAGAAAAAGGAGTTGTGAGTTCTGGGAATAAGATGATAAAACAATGCAAATTTCTAAAAATGAAAGAAGACAGCAAAGAATGAAGTGAGGGCTGGGGTGGGTAGGCCCTTGGTTGAATCAGGCTGTGAGGTGTGAGAAGAAGAGCTATGTTCAATTCCGTAAAGCAAGTCATGGGGCCTGGGAAATTGTCCAAACAGAGCAGGCTCTGGGAAAGGATGACAGCCCCAGAGAAGGGAAGAGGGCGGCATAGTGAGTGAGAGGTGGGTGGCAGTGTATTGAAGACAACAGTGAGCTCCTGCATGACATATCCAGATCACCCACTGCTCCCACCTTAAAACATTTATCTCTAGGGCCCTGTCAAAATGACATAAGGGCAAAAAGAGTAATCACAATGACTACTAGTTATTGAGCATGTGATCTGTGCCTAGAGCTGGTCTCTTGCTAGCATGCTCCTTTAAGGAAGCAGAAGTGATTTCCTATGAAGCTATAAAGCTTACACTCCAGGGCCCTCACTTGCGTCGGCCCCACTCATGGTCCTGAGAGGAGGAACTAGAAATGTGTTCATTCAGTCACGTGTTTTATAAAACTTACAAAGAAGAATATTTTTTAATTCTCTTTCAGGAGTATTTAATCTCTGGACCCCACAAATCCTGTTCAACCTCAGACAATGGGAGTTAGTTGATGGTGGTGGTTCTGGTGTTGATGCTGCTGCTCACCAGCTGCACCATCTTAGAGAATATTCTCTCTGAGCCTCATTGTTCTCATCTGTAAAAAGGGGTTATCTACCTTAGCCAACTTTATAGTGACTCAAAAGATCAAAGTCCAGCCTATGAGGAACGCCAAGAAGTGTAACGCACTGTTCGCACTGTTTTATTTCAGGGTTTTAGAGACTGTCAATATCCATGCAAGCAAATCTTTAGTTTAAAATGCAAAATATTATCTTCCAATGGAGTTACTAATATATATGTAAAGACCCAGTCATCTGTGCCTTTGGATGGGCCAGAGTCTAGCTCTGGAATAGAATAGTCACCGACAAAAAGGTCTCTAATGCTTATTTACCTAAAAAAAACTCAATCCCATTTCCCACCTACGTCACAAATGGTCAACTTCCCCACATCAAAGACTATTTCACCAACCTCTCTGTGTACCAGAGGGAGTCCAGCCAGAAAAAAATAGAAATGGAACTGTCTGCTGCATTAGCAATGCACAAATTGTTTGTGACCTGGACCACTCGGCAAAGAATTGTTTATGACGCGATTCTCAAGTCATCAAAGCCCTTCCCACGAGGTTAATGCTGATGTCTCAGCCTTGCTCAGGAGAGGGCAAATCACTTGCCCCTCCTCATTGTGTTGCTTTAAAGATGAGGGAACACTTTGAAAGAAATGCCTTCCTCCCAGCATAAACCTCCTTCGTTCACAAGGTGTTTCAGTTGGCCCAGATCCCCAATGGATTTCTTTCTCCTGACTATGGAATATCTGGTCCTTGAAGGTAAAGTTCAGGTGCCTAACCGATAAATTCTTATTTTTCCTTGGCTTTCTGCCTTTTCTTTCAGAATGGCCTTGGGGCCTCCCCTGTTAGAATGCCAAGGATGTCTCTCCTGAGACAAGGGGATGAGGAGAGCACAAAGAAATAAGTGGTACCTACGAAAGAAAGAAAGCATAAAATCCAAGATGCACTGACTTCCTATAATGCAGCAGATACTTCATGCATATCATCTTATTTAATCCTTTCTAGCAGAGTTAGGGGAAGATCTTATAATACTCATTTTGCAGAAGAGAAAATCTGAGTGTCAAATAAAGAAACTTTCCCAAAATCAATAACTAATGAGAGAGAAAGTCAACATTAGACTCCATACTTCCAGAATCCAAAGCTCTTGAACTTCTTTTTTCTCACATTGCCACGTCCGTTATAAAAAGGAATAATAATAATAAACAATATTTTTCTTGCAAAGATTACAAACTGGGCTGGGCATGGTGGCTCATGCATGTAATCCCAGCACTTTGTGAGGCTGAGGCAGGTGGATCACCTGAGATCAGGAATTTGAAACCAGTCTGGCCAACATGGGGAAACCCCATCTCTACTAAAAATACAAAACTTAGCCAGGCGTGGTGACGCTAGCCTGTAATCCGGTAATACTAGCTACTTGGGAGGCTGAGGCAGGAAAATCACTTGAACCCGGGAGGTGGAGATTGTGGTGAGCCAAGATCACACTGCTACACTCCAGCCTGTGTGACAGAGCAAGATGCTAAGGCTCTGTCTCAAAAAAAAAAAAAAAGAAAAAAATTGCAAACTGGCTTACACAGAGTGGAACGCAATCAGATTCCATGGCCACTTCTGCATTTGTTTTTAATTCCATGTAATCACCATGGCTGCAGCTTTTAATCCCCTGAATGGCCATAGCATACATTGCTGGTTCCATGCCAACCCCCAGAGCCCAGGCACCACTGAATGCAAGTAAGCGACTCTCATGCTTTGAAAAGTTTCTTGACTCGTCCTGTGAGTGACTACAGTCAGAGTTCCTTATCAACAAGTCCCGCCCCTTCTTAATAGGGGAGGACCTCTCGGCAGCACGAGTTGCCACTTCATCCTTCACACAAAGCTGTGGTTGTGTGGCTCCACAGACCCCTTGTCAGTAATGAAATGGCCGTGTGTGCAGTACTGTGAAGGGCCCCAGAGAGTTGCCAGGCATGCCAGCTGCAATGGAGTGTTTTGAGTCATTGGAGTTTATGAGTAATGATCTAGGAGAGCATAGTTATTTTCTTTGAAGTGGGCCACAGTGAGTTCATTCTGGTTTAAGGGGCAGTGTCAGCCTATGAGTAGTGTGCTGTTGGGGAATGCTGAGTGAATATTTCATGGTTACCTAAACAAAATGGATGTTTTCCCTCTGCTTTTATTCACCCATCCATTCGTGGAATAAATATTTATCAAGCAACTACTATAATCCATGTACTACGCTAGGAACGTGGAAAACAAAGATGAATAAAGTATAAACTGCGCACTCTGTAACTGAAGAGTTAGATAGGAAGGTGTACTTGTAAACAGAGGCATTTGGTAAAGCGTTCTGTGTATTATAGCTCTAGCATATGTAAGGCTTAAAGGAGAATGTGCTCAATAGGATCTGGGGAGGAGACAGAGGAGAGTATTCAGAAATACTTCATAGGGGAGAGCTTCCTTGCAAGAAAGCATTTTCAGCAGGAAAATAAGAGCTGTTGAATTAGATTAGTATGAAATTAAATCCTAGTTCTATTGACATTGAGCTATGTAATCATGACCTTGATTTTACCTGAGTCTCAACTGTACAATGAGGATGACCCTACCTATGCCTACCACAGAGACTTGTGAACATTGAATGAGATTCATGTTGGGCCATTCAAAGAGAGTTTTTAATAGTTGTGTATAATTCAGTACTTTTCCAGGGAGACAGTCCCTCTGGGTCACAGGGATGATTTTCCCAGTCATGCTGTCGAACTTTGGTATCTGAATATTTCCTTTTACCAATCCAATATGTGCCAAGAGCAGGGAACCTTGACCTTAAAGATTAGGAATGTGAACTGACAAATGAAAGAATTCAGTGACACCCAGGTATACGTGGTAGATAGTGATCACCATTGTTCCCTTGAGGAATGACGATGTACTTTACAACAGAAAGGAATGTGTTAGCCATTACCTCATGCTGTCCCTCTGGAACTGTGAGAGTGTCAGGTATTCATATGTGGAAACCTGAACAGGAGATAAACAAATGTGACTTATTTTGCAATCTTTGTCTTTTTAAACTAGTCAATTATATTACATATTGACTGTAATGCCTTCTCAGACTTATAAATTATATTCTATATTTTCTGTTACATTTGGAAAGTTAAGTCCATGTAATAGACTTAACTACTCAATAAAATAAAGCAGTGATTATTATTACTGCCTCAGCCAAGGTTCTATATTGCAAGCAACAGAATACGACTCTGGCTTACTAAGAAAGACAGTTTATTGAAAATATATTGAGTAGCCCACAGAATCATTAGGCAGGCTGGGGAACCAGGGCAACTGCTAATCTTTCAGGAGCTGATCTGATAAGAAAAGCAAGAAAACTATGGCCCCTACTGTGGAACATTAGATGCCAATGCCCTATTCTTGGAACTTGTCATTTCTGAGGAACTTGGCCTTATGGCTCTATTAGAGAAGAAAGAGCTCTCAGGCCCTTCCTTTCTTCATCACTAGGTCTTTGAGGCCTCTGATTGGTGGTGCACTGGCTATAAGAGAAAATGGATGAGTTTATTCTTTTATTTTGAGAAAATAGACTCTAAGGCCGGGCATGGTGGCTCATGCCTGTAATCCCAGCACTTTGGGAGGCTGAGGTGGGTGGATCACCTGAGGTCAGGAGTTCGAGACTAGCCTGGCCAACATGGCGCAAAACCCTGTCTCTACTAAAAATACAAAAATTAGCCGGGCATTGTGGCAGGTGCCTATATTCCCAGCAACTCAGGAGACTGAGGCAGGGAGAATCTCTTGAACCCAGGTGGCAGAGGTTGCAGTGAGCCAAGATCACACCATTGCACTTCATCCTGGGCAACAGAGTAAGACTCTGTCTCAAAAAAAAAAAAAAAAAAAGAAAAAAGAAAAGACAATACAACCTGTAATATAAGGAACCCCAAACTTAGAGTATTGGAAAAGATGTTGTAGATCCACAAACAAGACAGGCATCCACTGTAATAGTTAATTGTTATTGTCATCATCATTATTACTGCCCCTAGTGATCCAATAAGCATTCATTGAAGCACAAGCAAGTGTGAGGTATTCTGTAGAAGAAAAATTAGGAATAAAGACTGTCAACCAGCTCTCACTTGGCAATAAGGCATATACCTCCAATTTAAAAAAACCTTATTCTAATTCATTGAAAAAGGAAATTTGATGTAGATGTGAGTATTGCAAAGGGCTTCGTTTAGCCACTTAGAAAAAGTTGAGCCTCGAGGGACCTGTGTAATTTGGTGACCAGGACTCTTTCTCCATCCAAGAAGTTAAAGCAGGGGTTCTCAAAGTTTCACACATATCAGAATCACCAGGAAGATTGCTAAAACAGATTGGTAGACATCACCTACGGAGTTAGTGAAGAGGGACGAGAATTAAAATCTTCATCAAGTTCTGAGGGTAATACTTTGAAAACCAAATAATTAAAAAAAAAAAAAAAAAAAAACCTTCAGAACTAGAGACGTGGAAGAAAGAATAAACCAGTGAGATTCAACGGAAAAGGAGATACCTACATTCAGCAGATAATCTGTGTAAGGGAAACATCAGGAACAAGGTTGGAAAAATAAATTTAGACCAGGCGTTCAGGTGTGGATTGTGGTTGAATGCCCTGCTGGGGTGCATGGAGTTAATGCTACAGGCAGAGAAAATGATAGTTGCCATTGGGCAGTTTATTCCAATTAATGTGTAATGGAGACTTTGTTGGGCCTAGTATTGTGCTGAGTGCTAAGAATAATACAGTTAAATTTGATTTTTTCAATAAGGCAAATCCTTTAGTTATTCTCAAGAGAAAGGAAGATCAATCCAAATGTGAAGTGGGCATTCTACAGTGACTTACCAAAGCGAAATGAACAACTAAAATTAATGACATTTGAGAAAAAAATAAAGAAGATGTCTAAAGAGAAACCACTGTCCTTGCTACTAGATTGCTGTGTGAGCTTGATCACACCACGGAACTCCTCTGATTTTCAAATGCATTGGTTCTTAGCAAGTGGTTTCTAAAGATCTTCCTGTCTCTAAATGTACATGAGTCTGTGATTAGACTGACGTCTGAAGAAGAGAGATGACTCAATGGTAATTCAACATTATAGGACTAGAAAACTGGAAAAATTATGAATCCATGAGAAAGATAAAAATAATGTTAACATTTTTCATCTCAACTGGAAAATACTATGACCTTGCCTCAAAGCGGAACAACAACCACAACAAAAACTAGTTCATCAGAATGTCTTTGTTTAAAAAGTTGCACTCAATTTTGGAGGTTAAGAATAGATAATATATTGGGAGGCAGCAGATATGCATATAGATGAAGCCTAATTCAATGCAAACCTGTTAGTTTATTTATGTTATTAATATGATACCCTAGAGGATATAAACCAATTAAAAACCCATTTCAATTATTAATTGGGTCCCCTAATTGAAGGGACATAATAAATTAATTAAAATGTCCTCAGCTCTATTCACTAAGGAAAATACCTAAGTCAGGGAATGGATTGGACAAACAGGTAGGTATTAAACTCTTAAACTTGGCCCTATTTAATGGATAGAAAAAAGTAGCTAATTCACAGGAGAAGGTGTTTGAATGAGAAGCCCAGGAAAAGAGAGCCAAAGAGATGGATTTTCCACTTTATTCTGTGGACGTAGTGTCCTGGACATGCCATTTAAATATGTCAGGAGTCAGTTTACTTAATTGCAATGTAAAAATATTGAATCAAATAATTTAAAATGTTCCTCTCTTGTGGTGGCCATTATGAGTTGCAAATGAGTACTTGAGCCAAAAATGTCAATCCTAAAACTTCCAGCGATAACGAATCATTAATTAGGCTTTACTGTACAGACTCCGAGCCTCATCTTGTGCTCAGAACTAAAGGGTAGGAAGGTGAAAAATAGTTCTTGATCTCAGGCAGCTCACTATCTCAGAGTATCAGAAGTACCTACTGAACATGTGAAGAGAAAATAGGGGCTTGGAGTGAAACTACATCGGCCTCAAGTCACAGGTCTGAAAAAAGATGGGCCTTAGTTTTCTGTATTTTGGAGGAAAAAAATGGCAAAAATAACATTTCAGAGGGTCACTCTGTTTATCAGATAAGATAGATGTAAAGATTATAACACAACACCTGGTAGATAGTATTCAATATAAAAGCTGTTTTACGTTCCCATGTCCTTTCCTATAAATAGAGATGTGCTGTCCTCCAGGGAGGGTCTTAGAGAATATCATGTTACTAAAGAAAAGTGATTCTTCCTGTTATTTTGTACTGAACTATTAGCCAGGGTTTGGGGAAAGCACAAAAAACAACAAAAGGTTTCAATGGCCAAATTTCAATAGATTAAAAGAAGCTCATTTGAACGGAATTTTTTTTTTCATTTTGTAATTGGGAAATATGCCATACATATCACAGAGAGTATATAAATATGCATGTACATGTTAAAGAACATTAATAAAAATGAATAAAGTAGGCTGGGTACAGTGGCTAACGCCTGTAATCCCAGCACTTTGGGAGGTTGAGGTGGGCGGTTCACTTGAGGTCAGGAGTTTGAGACCAGCCCGGCCGACATAGTGAAACCCTGTCTCTACTAAAACTACAAAAAAGTTAGCTGGGTGTGGTGGTGGGTGCCTGTAATCCCAGCTACTCAGGAGACTGAGGCAGGAGAATCGCTTGAACCCATGAGACAGAGGCTGCAGTGAGTCGAGATCATGCCACTGCACTCCAGCCTGGGTGACAGAGTGAGACTCTGTCTCAATACATTATAAATAAATGAATAAATAAATAAATAAAATGAACCCCCTGTACCTAACATCAAGCTTCAGAAATATCTTGAAGGTTTCAAAATGTACCTCTATAAACTATTTCAGCATCTTCAGAGGTAACTGAATTTTTTGTGCTAATAATTTCACAACTTTGATTTAAATTTTTATTACATATGTATGTATGCCTAAAGTATGTACTATTTGGTAATAGCTGGTTTTGAACATTAAGTGAACAGAATAAGATTTTATACTCTATATATCCAGTGATGATTTGCTTCTTTCACACATTTGATTTTTGAGATTCATCCATATTGTTGCATGTAATTAGTTTATACATCTTTACTCTTATATTATATTCCATTAAATGAATAATCACAAATTTATATATCCTGCTATTAATGAACATTTTTTGCTATTGAACGCAGTTCTTCTACAGATGTTGTTTCATATCTTTGTTGACTAGCATATGAGTTCCTCAAAGACACAGGTCTTTAATAGTGGAATCACTGGCTACCAGATATGCTGAGCCTTACTAAATATGCCAAATTATTTTCCAAAGTGGCTGTCTAATTGGGGAACTCTACCAGTGATTATTCCACTCGTGTGAAAATGCTTGGTATTTTCAGATGTTATGGTGGTTTCCAATCTGGCAAGTAAACAATTAGCTGTTCTCTGATTACTAATAAAATTGAGAATATTTTCTTATGATTTGGGGTTCATTTGTGTCTTCCCTATTCTGAAATGTTTGTTCACATATTTTGCCCATTTTTATATTTGACTGTCTTTTTCTTATTGGTTTATAAAAGTTTTCATTAAGTACAATTTCTTGCACTAATTCTTTGCTGGTTTTATTTATTACAAATACCGTTTCCGAGGGCTTGTCTTCTTTTCAGTCTCTACATAGTGTCTGTTGAGAAACAGATCTTAAAACTATGGTAGCTTTTCTTTTATAGTTTGAGCTTTTTTTATCTTAAGAAATTTTTGTAAAGACTAAAAAACTGGAAGAATCATGAATCCATGAGAGAGATAAAAATAATGTTAACATTTTTCATCTCCATTGGAAAATACTGTGACCTTGCCTCAAAGTGGAAAAATCACAACAAAAACTAGTGCATCAGAATGTCTTTGTTTAAAAAGTTGCATTCAATTCTGGAGG
>NW_012104176.1:1655206-1660247 GCF_000951045.1 Mandrillus leucophaeus | reverse complement strand
ATTCTAATTTTTAAAAATTTATTGGGCTTTGCATTTCAGTCAAACTGCATTCATTTTTGGTAAATATTGTATTAGTTTTTAAGATACAGAAATTATAGAAATTATACATTTAAAATTGTTATACCTTTTTAACTTAGTGAAAATATTATAGTTCTGCATTGACTCTCCTTAGGTCTAGTAAAGCTTCTTGATGTATTAGTCTTCTCTTAATATAGCTCTGTAGTCTTCTATTATTAGATTTGGGTTTATAATTTTTCTATCATTTACTTACAATTATGCTGCATCTTCCTCTTTTTGCTGTGTTTATTTTAAGCCACACATAGTAGAAGTCCCCTTTTTTTTTTTTTTTTTAAAAGACATGAAGTCTCACTTGGTCACCCAGGCTGGAGTACAATGGCACAGTCACAGCTCTCTGCAGCTTTGAACTCCTGGGCTCAAGGTATCCTTCTGCCTTTTCCTCCCGAGTAGCTGGGACTACAGGGGTGCACCACAGAGAATGGCTAATTTTAAAAAAAATTTGTAGAGACAGGAGTATCTCACTATCTTGCCCGGGCTGGTCTCCAACTCCTGGACCCAAGCAATCCTTCCATCTTAGCCTCTCAAAGTGCTGAAATCACAGGAGTGAGTCACCACACCCACCCAGAAGTCCATTCCTAGCCCAGTAAAAGAATCTGGATTTTTATGTATTGATTAGCCTGCTAACCTCGATTAAGATAAACTATACATACTGTTTTATTTCTAAGAGATTATTTGTATTTTAATTTGTCCTGATTTATTTTTCTGCTTATTTTCTATCTCATTTTTTCTTTTTTTGATTGATTTTTGGTGAAATATTTCACTGTAGATTCTATTTTTCCCTTTAAAGTAACACATGTGTATTCTTTCACGCTTAGCCCTTGAAATTTTTAACAATACAGATGATTTAAAATAACTCAGAATTTATCAACTCTAATCACTTCTTTCCAACTTACATGTTTTTGGCTAGTGTTTTCATATCACTTAGACTTATTCTTAAGCCACACTCATTGGTCAGCATTTTTATTCTTTTTAACAACCAGGGTTTGTCTTAATTTAAACACATAATTGCCTTTTATTTCCATGATCCCCTTAAATATCTGAATTTCCTTCTAAAAATATTTTCGTTTCTCCTAACGTACATCCTTTATTCTTAAGGGTAATCCATTCTTTAAGATTTTGTTTGTGTTTCTGAAAAAAAAAAAACTTTTTTGCCACCATTTAAAAAAAATCATACAGAGACTGAAACTAGGGTGACTGTTATTACTTTGTTATCTAGAAGTTTAAGGTTGCAATTTCACTGTGCTCTGACTTTCACCTTGAGAGTTCCGATGATCATCTAATAGAATATTCTTTGTGGATGATTTGTTTCTCTTTTCTGGATGTTTCGGAGACCTTAGGCTTGTCTTTAGTGTGTTGCAGTTTGAAAAGAAAAATAAAAGTGTCTATATATGAAGTTTTTTCTTTTTTAAGTCTTGGTTGAGATGTGTTTTTCCCTGAAGTGGAAGATTGCTGGTTTTCATCACTTCCAGAAAATTTTTAGCCATTATCTCTTTTCATTTGGGCCTTTGGCTCATTTCCTCCATATGCTGCTTCTGAAATTCTAATTTTTAAAATTCTTTATGTTCTATGTTGTGTTATTTATTCAGGTACATTTTCAAGTTATCTAATTATTTATTAGGATTTGGCCAATCATATGTAGTAAATTAATTTGCCCTGTGTGTTACAGATATTATTCCCCAGTCCTATTTTTTTTCTTCATTCATAGTAATTTTCATATAGGTGAATTTATTATTATTTTATTTCATAGTGTCAGTGGGTTTTTTTCTTTTAAAAATGAATTACACACTTCAGGCTTATATAATAAATATTCTTCTATGTTTAAACATTTATTTCATTTTATACTTGTATATTCCAACTACGTAGATTTCCATTTGGATTAAAGAAAGCTTACTATACAAAACCGTTTTTGTCTTTGTTTCTAAATGGCTAAAACATTTTGAAAGTATAAATTTCTTTACTGGATTAGTGGACTGCAAGCTCCTTCAGGGAGGCAACGCCACCTCCTCATCATTAAACACACAGAACTAACTTCGGTGGCTAACAATTAGAATTTGCTCTATATATACTTTGAAGTAATTTTATAAACCAATTAGCAACCCTCAAAAATGTGCAAATTAATACATTATATTTAAATTTCTGACCAGAAATTTTATGTAAAAATGTAATACAGCCTAAACTATGTGTAAATTATACATAAATATATATCTTTTGTGTCAGTGTATAGCAAATGTTTATGTAACATTAAGAATTATTTTTTATTATTTTTTCTCTTTATAGTCTTACTAAGTAGTATATTAAATTATAATTTTTATAAATGCGTCCATTTTATTAAGTTCATTTACCATATTTAATTAAACTTATTATTTGATGTTGGCCATTTAGATAGTTTCTGATTATTTTCATTATAATAGATTACACTTCAGAAACTTATTTGTGTAGCTAGCAATGTGTATCTGCTGTGGCATGACTGATTTAACAGTAGGAACTTTGTACAAGGTGTATGTTCAAACCTAACTTCACTTCTACATACTGGCAAATTACTTGACAACTCTGGACTTCATTAGGGATTAAGTCGAAAAGAGTATGTGGACTTCATCCAGTGTAAACTCAACAAATGCTAATTGACTCTACCCTCCCTAACGCTTTCTCTTTATAATAAAGATATCTCAGTAGAATTATTTAGTCAAAGACTATGGGCAGCTAATGGCTATTGCTAAGTATTCAACTGATGATAGCCACTGCCTGAATCAATGACTCATGCCTATTTAGCCTAGAGCAGTATAGTAAACATGAGCATCACTTACATCACATAAACAGCGTAAACTACAAAGAATGTCCCCCCAGTTTATAGATAAGGAAGTGAAGCACAGAGAGGTAAGTGGTTTTCTAAAACCACACAGCTGAAAAAAATGGCAGCCAAAAGACAGGTTTGTATCCAGGCTTTCTAACTCCAGTGATTGTGTACTATGATGCCTGAAACTTTTACAGTGATGTCCCTGACACTAATTACTTTCTATATCATGACACATTTTAATAAAGTTTCTTAATTGAAAATTGCACAAGATTAAGGGCAGCCTTTATTTTCTTTAGTAGTCATTTTCCACTTAGTCATACAGTACTTCAGCGTTCTGATTTCACAAATGTATATATATGCCTCCTCTGCTTATTTTAAACTTCTTTAAGAGTTAGACTAACTTCACATACTTCTTTTTAATTCTCTGTAATATCTCCGTAGTGGCTAATTGGTAAATACTTACTGCTTGATGTTTAGACAGTCTAAATATTTCATTTCTCTGTGAAATATTCTTCTTATAATAAGCCAATAGAAAAGTAAAGTTGCCATAAGAAAACAAATCTAAAGAGAAAAAGAAATGTGTCCAAAGGTCATGTTTGATGCATGCTACAGTGTTCTAGACCAGTATCTTCAACAAATTTTGTGAAAATAATCCTATTACAGTTTCCTGAAGACCTTCAAATAGAAGAGTATCAATGCTAGAATCTTCCTAGCTAGTAATCTTGCCAGTCTTGGATGTGAATGGGAAATAACCAACCAGCTTGAACGCAGGTACGCAGGTAACAGTTTATAATCTAAGAGACTATCTCAAACTGCCTTGGAAACCTAGTCTAAAATTAGCACCATGCCTGACATGGTGGATGTTTGTATTGTTTCTGATTTGAAAGATGAAAGCATAACTCCAAACTCAAGAGGCAGCAGGAAATATGGACAGAAATTCCAACCAATTTTGATGATTGCATTTGCCACCAACAAGCTGAATAAACTAAGCTGCTTTCCGGATACATGTAGCTTCAGTAAAATGTGCAGATAAATAACTCCCTTAACTTCACAGGGATGCTGTAAAGATTAATGTGATAATATATTATCATTGACCCTGTAATAGGCACCTAGGAAATGGTGCTGTTGCCATGATTAAAAGATTACTTATGAGGAGCACCTACTTTCTATTCCTTCTATAGCCATCTGGGTTTTGAGGGCATCCAATTATTACAAATATAACTTGAGATATGTTGAAAGATATAAAGTATAGATACTGTTTGTTCTTCAGATCAGTAATTATATATTATACTGCTGCTACTGTGACTAAACTATAAAATCATACTAATACATTTGTGTGAATTAAGAAAACGTTAAGTAAATCAATTATAGTTATTTATTATATTGAACTTCAAAATAGATTAACTTTCCTTGAGATACAGTTAGAAAAATTCTTGGCAAGGCAAAAATTGCGTAATAAATTTTATTTTTACATATGGAGAAAATCTTTTCTCCATCAAATAGTCTTATTTTGTTCAATGAACTTCAAGAGTAAAACCATCACTTAAAAATGAATTAAATGGTAGTCATAAAATTTTCTCCAAATCTACCAAATAAATGACCACATGAAAAGAACTACAGTATACATTTATGAGTCAGTAAATTTAATACTGTCATTGAGAAAATATGGGCATATATCTAATGTTGATCTACTACCAGAGCATATATTTTAGAAACTTTGTGGGTTAATTTCAGTGCCTACTCCAAGAGGAGTTGCATTAATGCCCGTAGTGTATAACACAGTTATTATAAGAACTGAGAAATATTTTTTTTTCCCTGAAAGTCAATCCACTGAGTCATCTAGGCTGGTTTGAAGTACTCAGATCTACATACTGTTTCCTTCCAGTTAGTGGAAGAGCAGCCAGACTCTCAATGCCATTCCCTCCAGTTCTGTCACTCACTCTGAAGTTGAGAGGGAAGATGAAGCCAGGCTGACTCCAGTCAGCAGTGCAATGATGAGGTTCACCAACATCATTGTTCATCGCATCTTGACTGAGAGGCACAGGGGAAAACAACAGATTCAGCAAAGTCTCAGGATACAAAATCAATGTGGAAAAATCACAAGCATTCTTATACACCAGTAACAGACAAACAGAGAGCCAAATCATGAACGAACTCCCATTCACAATA
>NW_012104176.1:1640500-1653541 GCF_000951045.1 Mandrillus leucophaeus | reverse complement strand
TAGCATTAGGAGATATACCTAATGTAAATGACGAGTTAAGGGTGCAGCACACCAACATGGCACATGTATACATATGTAACAAACCTGCACGTTGTACACATGTACCCTAGAACTTAAAGTATATATAAAAAAAAAAGATTCAAAGGCTTCCCATGTGACAAGCAAAGCAAGAAAAAACAATGTTAATGATAGAAAATATTTACTTCATTTTTTTTTTTTTGCTTAATCAGATCTATTAACATAATTCAAAGATAAGAGACAATGAAGGATTACGACAAAAAACCTATCTGCTTGACCATGCAAGTTGCCACCTTTGATGGCCAGAAGCTCTTTGCATGTCCTCAATTATTTTCAAGTGAATGACTAAGAGCATAATAGAGAGATATATGACTTTATTTACAAGGTAATGGGCACTTTCATCTGATGCTAGGGTAGTATTACATGATATACATATTCAACTCAATGGGATTTTATCATGTATATTTTGATGGGAGAGAAAGAGAAAAAGAAGGTAAAGGAAAGAGAAAAATAAGTAGAAAAGAAGACAAATATCCAAATTGATACTGATATTCAGCTTGTACAGTCGTTCAGTGTGCAAATATTCCAGAACTAGCATAAATTGCACAAATTGGGAGCCCAGAATCTGCCTTCTGCCGGCATCTTGGTTGCCATATGCCTCAAAAAGCCTTAGCAGCTCATCCCATTAAATGTGTTTAAAGACCTCATTTTTGGATCAACATAGCCTATGTGAAGAAGCCAACTCCTTTATCAGGGGTTCAGCTGAATACACAGTGATCAATTCCAATGCTGGAGGAAACACTGACTTTGCTCAATTTGGTGAGAGAAGGTCTCTTACATGGCACCCACCAAAGGGAGTTTCAAGGGTAATTTCAAAATATCCAATTTTCTTCTTGTTTATGCTCTGACTTTATAAACTAACCTTCATGCGAGGGGCACCTTCATTTTATTTCCAAGTGTTCTCAGTTGATACAGCCTTTTTGCAGATGATGGTAGCCTAGCTACAGCTCATAAATGAAAAAGAGCTGTGAAGGCAACAGATGCAAAGCTATATGCAGAATAAGGCATGGAGCAAAAGGGAAAGGGTGCAAGAGAAAGAAAAAGCAAAACTAAAAAGTGAAAAGCATAAAAAGGGAAGGCAACAGTAAAAATGGGCACATGTAATGAATTCTGTAGGCCTTCCAGTACCCTTGACTCATGTAGAATTGTTCAAAATATACACTTTATTTGTGTCTGTGGTTGTACTTTTAATGTCTGAACTTGCCATACTCAAGTTGATCTGAGGTTTGAAATACTAGTCTTTCATTAATCTAATTATACTCCCAATATTTAAGTAATTGTTGAAGGAATTCATAAGTTCTCCCAAGTTGAATCACTCTTTGACTAAAGGAATTCATTAGGTTTTTCTTTCTTTTGGCTTCTCTTAATGAAGTTATATTGGAAACAAGAGTTCATTTATGAATAGGAAGAGGTAGAAAAATTATGTGGAATTGGAGAGCACATAAAGATAGAGCTCAGAAAGTCTTATTTTTCAAAATTATGTTGAAGATTTTAATATTTTATTCATTATAGTAATTTTTTCATTTACCATACATTGGCCCACATAAGCAGCATCAGCTGAGGACACAACGCTTGGCTGGATTCCCACAAGTGAACTTTTTCTGGATAATAAATGCTTATTTTAAAGACCGATGCAACTCTTTATCCATTAACCAAATGCAAATTGAAACATTAGTAGGTATCCAGGAATAGGCTAGATGGAGTTGAAACATATGAGAAAAATAAACAACACATTTTCTTTACCTTAAGAATATCCATTATTGTCTGGGGCAAACCAACTGAAGACAGAAGAAACAGAAAATAGAAGATTACTATCACATTGCTGTATTATGCCTTTTTTGCAATGAGTGCTATCGGACTTCAGAAATGGGAGATTAACATGTAGACACCAAGGGCCAAAATCAACTTCATGAAAAAGGTAGAGCTTTAGTTGGGCATTGAATAATGGGTAGAATGTGACTAAGCAGTGAAATGAACCCAGGGGCTTTCCAGACTGAAGACAATGGCTTAACAGAAAGCACAGAATGGTTATAGGTAGAGTTTGGAGAGAGTGGGAAATGGACAGCAGGGATGGCCGACACGGGGAGGAGGTTCAGGTTTGGGGGTACCCAAAAGGAACTGTGAACAGTTTTATTTGTGGCAAGATAGAACCTGCTGTGGCTATAGTTTCTTTTTATAGCCAAATAAAATACCATGACCGAATCTCAACTGCGAGAAAGCCTGCACCCTTCTGCATCTCCTGAGGATTCCAGGGCAGGAGTGTTGATGTTCTCCTGCCCCTACCTCTGCCATCCTCTCCATCTTACTTCTGCTTCTCCTTGCACATCTTTCCTTTTATAATACCTGTTTACTTCTGCATCTCCTGAACCTTCTAGGTACTACCTAGCTCTGTGCATAGGGTAGCCTGTCCCCTTCATTACTGGAACCACCATTAATTCAAAGTGATGCAGAATATAATATTCTATTGGGTATAGAATATTCTAACTGAAGATTGGGGCACTATACGAGGTATTGGGGGGTATTACAGCAAAATGGCAAACAGCCTAGGATTGATAAATATGACTATTAAAAATTTTTAGTCATCTCTATCCCAAGACATTTTTTAGAAAGCCTTATTCTTGTTCAGAATCCAGCTGGCCACAATTTCCTGATGTCTCTGTGTGTCTGTGTGTGTGAGTGTTTATATATAATGTGTTTGTCTCAATTTCCATATTCTCCTATTTCTAGAATACACCACTACTCCTACCTCTAAAACCAGCAAGGCACAAAAGCAAACTTCTTGACACTTGATAATTCAGAGTAATTTTGTTCTTCTGTCTCCACTTCTACCCTGGACCAGTCTTAGGGACCTAATTTTGAATAATCTAAAAATCTCATCAGTATGTTTTCCTAAATAAAAGAGCATCTACTCCAGAGATGAATTCTGCTATTCTCCTATAATGCAGAAAACAGCTGCAGCCATTTCTATATTTTAGTGATTTCTTTTTCTTGCCTGTTACATATTATTTAAGCTTGATTAGCTAAGAAAATCACTCAGGTTCAGGGGCAAGGAAGAGGCATAAGAAACACATTTTCTTAGGATGGCAAAGCTCATATGAAGTAGGCTCTGGACAGTGCTTGGTTAATACTTGGGGAAAAAACAAAAATACATTCCTTTTGTTTTGTTTTGTTTTTTGTCTTTCCGCCATATTCAACAAAATAAACTCTAGCAAATAAAAAGAAAATCATTATATGAAAACAAGGCGATAGCACTGAAAGTGCAGAGTGGGAAAAACTGGCTATGTAGATAGCATAGTTCTATTATTTTCACAAAATATTTTGCCCTTCACTGGTGACCCTTTGCATCTGTTGCATGTGGTGCTGAGCCAGGGATATTATGAGAGTCAATGGGGATAAAGTAACAGACTCCAGTTCCCTAATGGGAGAGAAGCCCTCATTTATGCTGTTCTAAGTGTGCATTCTGAAGACTTACAAAACCATTTAGATTTTTTGAAGCTTTTAGATTTCCTGAAAATCACGCAAACCGCCATCTTAATCTGTGCAATTAGTCTGTGTTTAGGAAGCGTGTTGACAGCAGTCGTTTTGAAAAGGGAGGTATGTGTGAGTGAATAGTTCAATTTGTCCTTTACAGGTCCTGGGAAGAACATTCAACTGTGAGGCTGGTTTGACAGAAGCTGTATTTAGGGTGTTTTCCCTGAATGCAGCTGCAAGATTAGGACCTGGATAAAAACCCAGGAGTATAAAATGTTCAACTGCCAGCAGGCACCATACCTAGGCAGGGTCAAGGCCCCAGACAAATGACACTGTGCCAGGTCCATCTGCCCCTCTCTTTGTT
Organism: Mandrillus leucophaeus; assembly: GCF_000951045.1. Classification (NCBI taxonomy): domain Eukaryota; kingdom Metazoa; phylum Chordata; class Mammalia; order Primates; family Cercopithecidae; genus Mandrillus; species Mandrillus leucophaeus. The sequence goes on along the minus strand of NW_012104176.1, from coordinate 1,649,628 downwards.
ACTTGGATAAAATCTAGGTAAGATGAACTTTGCTGGCAGCCTTGATCAATGAAACTGGAGCACAAATATCACAATCTGTTATCGGTAGATAGAAGGGGTTTTGGGTCCAAGCCAATCTCCAAGGGGAGGACCTGAGATTCACAGGCTGGTGGTAATTTTTATATCGGTGATCACGTAGTTATGCCCTTTCCTTTTTCCCAAAGCTCCGAATCACAGAAGCCACTAGGGGCAGCTCTGTGGTCAAGAATGAACTTGGCACAAAACTTCGGTCACCTGTTATTCTCAAGGCACAGCCAAGGAGGCAAGATGTGGGCAAAGATTAGATGTTCCTTGCCACAATAAGACCTTTTCCTGTGGGCAGCCCTTGACTTTCCTCATCAAAAGTGAGACTACAGCCAGCCTGTTTTGTCCATTTGTTAAAGCAAAGTATGAATTGCTACTCTTTATTGTCCTGAAAAGTCACTCTCCTTGGTGATGCCTGTGTATATCAGGTGCTTGGCTGTGATTGAACAGCTTTTTCTGTAGAGAAGGAAGCACCACCTTGTATCCCCACTAAATGTCTTGGTCTGCCTCTTGGTGCACACTACCCCATGATGGATGCATGTATAAATTCAAACTACATGTCTTTTATGAGTTGCATGCTGTTTCTCCAGCTTTATATATATATATATATATATACACACACACATATATATATATGTGTGTGTGTATATATATATATATATAGCATCCTCCTGCTTGCAATGAAACAAGCGTATTGGGTTTTATATGGTTATTAAATTTCACATAAGACAAACTATACAAAGGCTTTTTATGTAGCTTTAGACCTCTTCACAATACCTTTTTTTTTTTTTTTCCTCACCATTGTCATACCCCCTAACTCCCCATTCTAGTTTCTTATTTTTTTCTCTGGTCTTGAAACTTCTTATTCAAAACATTCTGGAGACTTCCATTTTTCTTTTTCTGCCTGTTTCTTGCTTGCTTTTATGAATTCAATGTCTGGGAATCATTCTTTTTAACTACGGAGGAGCACACAAATGAAGGTCTGTAATGACAACATCTGTCTTTCCTAAACAGATGTTGGGATAATCCCTGACTGCACACTTAGTATTCGGGTCAGTACAACCCAACATTCATCCTGAGAGTGAGGGTCCTCTGGTGTTCCCAGGGCAAAGGCAGATATTTGATGATCTCGACTATATGTTATTATTGAAGGTAAATCTCATTTTTTAACACAAAAGTGCTAATCTACCATCTACTGCACAACTAAATTTAGTATATGTATTATGCTACAAATTAGGTAGCACACCAGTGTCCACATTATGACATTTGTTTACAAAATAATGTACATAGATTCTATATTATCTTGAGGTATATTTCTTTATGCAGTTTAAGTCCAGATAAACATTCCACTACATTACATGCTATCCTAATTAACAGTAGTCAAATGTTCCCAAAGGCTTTGGGGGGTTTAAGTTAATCCATGGTTAATCATGACCTTCATATGAAAACTTGGCTGTAGTATTATTTCCCAAAGAAAACTCCAATATACCAACTATACTTTGCCAACACCAGAATGCTTATGACATGATGAACAAGTTGCACATATACCCTTATGGACAAGTCAAAGAGTTGTAATTCAGATGGCAGGCTGGGAATGTATTATTCTGAAGAATGTAATTCAAGATGCCTGGGAAATATGAAGCACAGGTCATCCCAAACTGCACACTCAGGAAAAACAGCCTTTACAGGGAAGCAATGTTTGAGCAAAAACCTGTATGAAAGGAGGGCACCAGACGTGGAAATACCTGGGGAAGAGGACAAGAGGCATAAGGAACAGCAAACACAAAGTACCTTATATGAGAATGAGTGTGGAAATAGGAAGGAGGGCCATGTGGCTGGAGCAGAGTCAGCTGGGGAGAAGGTGGAGGGAAATAAGGTCAGGAAAGTAACCAAAGGCAAGATCAGGGTCTTGTAGACCATTAAAAAAAATCTTGAATTTTACTCTAAATGTGGAAAGCACAAGTAATTGAGAGCAAAGGAATGATAAAGACCAAAATAATACAATAATTATGTTACAATGTAATGAGTAAGAGCTATTTAAAAATAGAATCCCAGAAAAGAAAATGCCTAGTATTTCTTAGGAAACCAAGGCAAGTAAAACTGGCTTTGGTCTTGAAGTACTTGGCTGAGAAAGGGGAAAAGGTGTTTCAGACTGAGGCAACAGTTATGTGCAGAGACAATAATATATGTAAAAGTAAAGAAGGAAAAAATACCGTGATATATTGAGACAACCCTTGAAATAGTCAGTCTGGTTGGAGAATGGGAGAAAGTGGCATAAGGTGAGGACCAAATCTTCAAGGTCCCCGTATGTCTCCCTGAGGAATCTGGAACTCAATCAGCAGGCTAGGGAAACACTGAAATATTTTAAGCAAGGAAGTTATGCAGCATGATCATAGTTTTATTTTGGAATAATAAATCTGTCTGTAGTGTGAATAATTAATTGAAGCACAGGGGACTATCTGAGGTCAGGACTACCAGCTGGATAACTTGAAATAATCTATTTGAGTAAAAAGAAATGAACTAGGGCAATGACAGTAAAGAGAAATATATTGGAGAGTTATTTGGAACGGATGGCCTCACAACTAGATGTGAGTGGTAAAACTGAAGGCTGTCAAGCATAATTTGTTGGCTCATGGTTTGAGGAATTCAGTCTATGGTGATATCATTACCCCATATAGAATGCAGGATCAGGTTTGAGACTAGATATATTTTCAGATTTAATAAAAAATGTAATCTGTGAAGTAGAGGAGATACTCAGTGGAACAAAGACCTAGGGAAGGTAAGAGGAAACAGAAATAAGAGCAGAGGTCTAACAACTTTGGGAAAGTTTGAGTGACAGCTTATTTATAAAGTAGAAAAATACGTAATGGTTGATGAAAACCTGGATAATTTCAGAAACGGAAGGGGGAAAATGTTAAGGGAGTTCAGTCTGAATTACCCCTCTGTGTGTGTGTGTATTTGGATGCATACACATATAAATATGTATGGTATATGCCTGTGTGTATATATGTATGCATTATTAAGTATAGATTATATATACATCAATATAATTGTATAGACACACTAAGAGAAAAGGCTTTGTAGAAGATAAGTTAGATAAAACAGATTTAAAAGGATGGATGACTTTGCACAGCACAAAAATAAAACATGATGCTGAAATTTCAAGCCTAGATGGTTAAGTATGGTATCATCCTTTGAAGAAGCTGAGGAAACAATTTGGGTACCAGCTTATTGGTAGGAGAGGGTAAATTATTAATTTAATTTCAGTCGTGTTGAATTTGAGATGATGGTAAATATTCAAAATATATATGTTCACTAAAAAATTGAAATTACACTATTGGAGCATAAATGGGTAGTCTGAGCAAAGTGGATAAATTTGCAAAAAAGGTAATGGTTGAAGCTGTAAAGTTATATGGGTTATCAGTAGCAAAAAGAGAAAATGGTTAAGGAGAAACCCTTGGACAATTATCTGTCTTTGACAGTTCCTAGTCAGTGAGATGAAAAAGTCAAGGAGTCGGATAAAAGTTGTCTGGAGATTCTTTAATTACCTAAGGAATTACTTTAATTACTTAAGGAAAAATCTTGAAGAAATCCCTTAAGGAGGCAGGTGTCTTACACCGAATTAATTCCATAGTGAGAATTGATGAAAACAGGATGGGGAATGCTTACTCCTAGGAGAGTGTATTGAGAATATCAGTAGGAGGGTCTATGCAGAACAACAAAAATAGGAAATGGAGAATAAGGCCATAAACATTGTAAACTGCTGAATTTTTCAAAAGGACAACAAAATACAAAAATGGCATTCTCTGGCAGAGGATACATTATGTAAACATGAATGTTCACCTCCACCAAAGATAGGGTAAATTGGCCATGCTAAAGTGAATCATTTACACAGAGATTTCTCCAATATGAACTTAAGTTTACAGATTGTAGATTCCAGAAAAAGACAACTAATCCATATTCTGGTTATGATGACAACCACATTTTCTCCACTCATTGTTCTTACCCTGATGCCACCAAGTATCTGCCATGGTCTCTGGAAATACTGATCTGGCTTCTTGGAACATGAACTTGTCTGGGATAACTGCCCTTGCGAAAGAAGATTGGCTCATTCTCCAATTGGATGACTGCAGGGCCGGACTGTGAAAATCTCATGTGTCCCATTAGTTCTCTGAAATCTTTAAAAGGTTAGAAACATCAGAGTCTTGGAAGTAAGTTAACACGTGAAACTGAAGAAAGTATACAGAACTTTTTGAAAGACAGTCCAAGTTACAGCTGCTGATGAAACCCCAATGCCATCAGTCACCAAAAATATCACTGGCAGAGGCTATGCAGAATATGAAACTGTGGAAAGCTAGATTCTTTTAAGCATACAGATAAAAATAATTAAATTTTGGACTTTATTATTTCTTATCTTTAACTTGCAAAGTGTTGATATACCTATAGCTTTCTCTTCATAAATGTATTAATAGCATAGTTTATAATCAGATGGAAACATTTCTGTGTTTTACATGTTGTACTACTGGATTGTCCTTGTATATTTTACTATTGAAGTATCTTAATGCTGTCATTTCATCTTATAAATAAATTTCCAACAAGCTCCATTGACAATGTGACTGGCCAAAATTTGGAATGAAAAATAAAACAGGAAGTGCAGTGTCAACTTTGGTTAAAAAGGCTGACCTTGAGGTTGATTATACGATGTACATTCCCAAACCATTTCATACCTTTATGAGGAGAGTATAAATCACAATTGGTCCAAGGATAAAACCTGAAAATATTCAGGTTGCCATTGCAGCAGTAGCCTCATAAGGATAAAAGCAGTGTAATCTTATCTTGGTAGAGGCCAAAAACCTCTCATGTAGCAGATAACCACATTTTTATTGACCATAGGCTTAGTAGGTAAACTCAATGGGCTAAGAGAACAAAAAGTCCAAGAGTTTTAGGAAAGAAGCCATCTTGTTCACTTTTCTACTTCTGATTTTTATAAAAAGAGATATCTATGTGTCTAATTTTATGCCACTACCATTCTGTCATGCTGTTTTGGTTACTATAGCTCTGTAGTATAATTTGAAGTAAGATAATGTGATTCCTCTGGTTTTGTTCTTTTAGCTCAGAATAGCTTTGACAATTCTGGGCCTTTTGTGGTTCCATATAAATTTTAGAATTGTTTTCTCTATTTCTGTGAAGACTGTCATCGGTATTTTGATAGAGATTGCATTGAATACGTAGATCACTTTGGGTACTATGGACATTTTAATATCGATTCTTCAAATCCAAGAGAACAAAGTATCGTTCTATATTTTTGTATACTCTTGAATTACTCTCCTCAGTGTTTTATAGATTTTACTGTAGAGATCTTTCACTTATCTGGTTAAGTTACTTCATATGAATTTAATTTTATTTTAAGCTACTGTAAATGGGATTGCATTTTAGTTTCTTTTTCACATTTTTAATATTTGCTGTTGGCATATAGAAATGCTACTGATTTTTATATGTTGATTTTGTATCCTGCCACTTTACTGAATTTATTAGTTCAAATAGTATTTCTTGTTGTAATCTTTAGATTTTCCAAATATAAGATTATATTATCTACAAAGAAGGATAATTTTACATTTTTCTTTCCAGTTTGGATGCCCATTATTTCTTTGTCTTGTCTGATTGATCTAGCTAGAGCTTCCAGTATTGTGTTGAATAACAGTGGTGATAGTGGACATCTTTGTCATGTTCCAGATCTTAGAAGAAAGGCTTTCAGTTTTTCCCTATTTAGTATGACACTAGCTGTGGGTCTGCTGTACATGAATTTTATTATGTTGAGATATGTTCCTTCTACACCAGTTTTTTGAGGGTTTTATTATGAAGGGGTATTAAATTTTCCTTCTCTGATTTTCAGAATCAGTTGAAATACTCACATAATTTATGGCCTTCATTCTGCTGACATGATGTATCACATTGATTAATTTGCATATGATGAGGCATCTTTGAATTCCTGGAATAAATATAACTTGGTCATGACAAATGATCATTTTAGTGAGTTATTGAATTTTGTTGAGGATTTTTGCATCTATGTTCATCAGGGATTGCCTATAGTATTCTTTTCTTTTTTATTACGTATCTTTGTCTGGTTTTGGTATCAGGGTAATGCTGGTGTAATAGAATGAATTTGAGTTGGATTGGTATTATTTATTCTTAAAATGTTTGGTAAATTTTAGCAGTAAAGCCACCAAGTCCCAGGTTTTTCTTTGTTAGGAGACTTTTTATTATGGCTTCAATCTCATTGCTTGTTATTTATCCGTTCAGTTTTTAAATTTCATTATGGTTCAATTTTGGTGGTTTGTGTATGTCTAGGAATTTATCCTTTTCTTCTAGGTTTTCCAATTTATTGGCATATAGTTGCTTATAGTTACCTCTAATGATCCTTTGAATTTCTGCAGTATCAGTTTTAATGTCTCATTTTCCGTCTCTGATTTATTTGAGTCTTCTCTCTTTTTTCTTCATTTGGTTAAAAGTTTGTCAATTTTATTTACCTTTTCAAAAATCAACTTTTCATTTCATCAATCATTTGTATTGTTTTCTTCATTTCAATTTAATTTATTTCTGCTCTGATCTCTATTATTTCTTTTATTTTACTGATCTTTGGTTTGGTTTGTCCTTTATTTTCTAGTTTTTGTTTTGTTTTTTGTTTGTTTGTTTTTTTGAGATGGAGTCTCACTCTGTCGCCCAGGCTGGAGTGCAGTGGCGCAATCTCGGCTCACTGCAACCTCCGCCTCCGGGGTTCACGCCATTCTCCTGCCTCAGCCTCCCAAGTAACTAGGATTATAGGCATATGCCATCACGCCCAGCTAATTTTTTTTGTATTTGTAGTAGAGACGGGGTTTCACCATGTTGGCCAGGCTGGTCTCTATATCCTGACCTCGTCATCCACCTGCCTCAGCCTCCCAAAGTTCTGGGATTACAAGTGTGAGCCACCACGCCTGGCCTATTTTATAGTTTTTTAAGATACATTGTTAGACTGTTTATTTGAAGTTTTTCTACTTTTTTGATGTAGTTGCATATAGCTATAAATTTCCCTCTTAGTACTGCTTTTGCTGTATCCTATAGGTTTTTATATGTCGTGTTTCCATTATCATTTGTTTCAAGAATTTTTCAATTTCCTTCTTAATTTCTTCATTGACCCACTGATCATTCAATGTTATATTGTATAATTTCCATGTGTTTGTATAGTTTCCAAAATTCCTCTGTTATTGGCTTCTAATTTTATTCTGTTTTGATTCGAGAAGCTACTCTATATTATTTCAGTTTTTTGGAATGTATTAAAACTTGTTTTGTGGGCTAACATATTGTCTATGCTTGACAATGATTCATGTGTTAAGGAAAAGAATGAGTATTCTGCAGTCATTGAATGAAATGTCCTGTAAATATGTATTTGGTACCTTTGGTCTAAAGTGCAGTTTACATTCGATGTTTCTTTGTTGATTTTCTGTCTGGATGATCTTTCCAAAGGTAAAAGTGAGATGTTAAATTCTCAAACTATTATTGTAATTGAGGCCTATCTCTCTCTCTTTAGCTCTCACAATATGTGCTTTATTTATCTGAGTGCTCCAGTGTTGGGTGCATATATATTTACAATTGCTACATTCTCTTGCTAAATTAACCCCTTTGTCATTATATAATGGCCTTCTTTGTCTCTTTTTATAGTTTTTGTCTTAAAATCTATTTTATGTGATATAAATGGGGCTACTCCTGCTCTTTTTTTGTTTCCATTTGCATGGAATATCTTTTTCTATCACATTATTTTCAGTCTATGTGTGTCTTTATAGATGAAGTGTGTTTCTTGTAGGCAAAAGATCATTGAGTCTTTTTTTTTTTTTTAATAGATTTAGCCACTCCATGTCTTTTGATTGGAGAGTTTAATCCATTTTCATTCAATGCTGTTATTGATAAATATGGACATACTTTTGCTATTTTGTTGTTTTCTGGTTATTTTGTGGTCTTGTCTTCCTTCTTTCCTTCCTTCTTGTCTTGCATTTAGACAAAGTGATTTTCTCTGGTGGTATATTTTACTTTTTATTTTTTGTGTGTATGCTGTATATTTTTTATTTGAGGTTACCATAAAGCATGAAAATAAGTTTTTGTAATCCATTTTTTTAAACTGATGACAACATAACACTGATTGCACAAACTAACAGACATGCAAAGAAAAAAATTAATAAAAACTCTACGCTTCAACTTGATGCTGTCACTTTTAAACATTTTGTTTCTGTTTGTATCTTATTGGACTACCTATGTCTTGAAAAGTTGTTGTAGTTACTATTTTTGGTCAGTTCATTTTTTAGACTTCCTATTTAAGATATGAGTAGTTTATACACCACAATTACAGTGTTATAATAGCCTGTGTTTTTCTGTGTACTTGCAATTACTGGTGAGTTTTGTACCTTTAGGTGATTTATTATTGCTCATTAATATTTTCTTTCAGATTTAAGAACTCCCATTAGCATTTCTTGTAAAACAGCTCTGGTGTTGATGAAATCCCTTAGCTTTTGTTTGTCTGAGTAGGTCTTTATTTCTTCTTTATGTTTGATGGGTATTTTTGCCTGATATACTATTCTAGGGTAAAAAGGCTTTTTTCCTTCAGCACTTTAAATATATCATGACATTCTATTCTGATCTGTAAGGTTTCCATTGAAAAGTCAGCTGCCAGACATATTGGAGCACCACTGTATGTTAACTGTTTCTTTGCACTTGCTGCTTTTAAGATCCTTTCTTTACCTTGATCTTTGGGAGACTGATCATTGGATGCCTTCTTTGGATTAAATCTGCTTTGTGTTCTATAACCTTCTTTACTTACATATAGATATTCTTCTCTAGGTTTGGAAAGGTCTCTTGTCATCCTTTTGAATAAACTTTCTACTTCTCTCCCTCTCTCTCTTTCTCTCTCCCTCCTCTTTAAAGCCAATAACTTAGATTTGGCCTTCTGAAGATATTTTCTAAATCTTGTAGGCGTGCTTCAACCTTTTTTATTCTTTCTTTTGTTCCTTCTGACTTTTGTTTCCTTTGACTTTCAA
>NW_012104176.1:1638249-1640165 GCF_000951045.1 Mandrillus leucophaeus | reverse complement strand
GACTTACTATATTTATTTCATGAGGTCATGTTTTCCTGAATGGTCTTGGTGCTTGAGGATATTCATTAGTGTCTGGACATTGAACAGTTACGTGTTTATTATAATCTTCACAGTCTGGTCTTGCTTGTACCCATCCTTCCTGGGAAGGCTTTCCAGATTCAAAGGGACTTGGGTTTTGTAATCCAAGTTTTTGGTCACTGCTGCAGTATCCACAGCAGGGGCCACCACAAGCCCAGTAATATTGTAGCTCTTGCAGACTCACAGAAGTACCACCTCGGTAGTCTTGGATAACATCTGCAAGAATTATCTATTACCAGGCAGAGACTCTTATTCTCTTGCCTTACTTTCCTCTAAACAAATGGAATCTCACTTTCTGTGCTGAGCTACCTGGAGCTGGGGGAGGGGTGACTCAAGCATCCATGTGGCCACTACCATTGGTATGGGCCAGATCTAAAGGATCACTGTGATCACTACCTGGCTACCACCTATGTCTACTCAAAGATCTAGGGCTCTACAATCTTCAGGTGGCAAAGCCAGCCAGACTTATGTTGTTTCCTTCAGGGTGGCAAGATTCCCTGGCCTCATATTGTTCCTCAAATGCCACCCAGGAAGCAAAGTGTAGAGTCAGAAACCTTAAAAACTTACCTGGTGCTCTGTTCTACCGCAATTTACCTGGTCTTTAAACCACAAGACAAAGCTCTTTCTACTCTTCCCTCCCCTTTCCACAGGCAGAGGAGTCTTTCTCTGTGGCCACCACCAACTCAAGCCCATGCAGAACATTGCCATGCTACTGTCAATTTTCACTTAAGGCCCAAGGGCTCTTAAGTCAGCTTCTGGTGAATGCTGTCTTGCCTGAGACTCACCTTTCAAGGCATTGAGCTCCCCTCTGGCCCAGGGAAGGTCCAGAAATGCCATCCAAAATTCAAGACCTGGAATCTGGGACCCTAAAAGCCTGCTTAATGTTGTACCCCACTGTGGTGGAGTTGGTACTTAAGATGCAAGACAAAGTCCCCTTTAGTCTTCCCTCCACTTTTCTCAAGCAGAAGTAGTGCTCCTCAGCCACCACAGCTGGGATTGTGGTAGGTCACAGCAGAAAAATGAACATCTCATAGTCTTGTGCAAGGCACGTGGTAAGTACTATCTGGGTACCACTGCTGATTATTCAGGTCCCAAGGACATTTTAGTAGGAAATTGATAAATCCTGCCAAGACTAGGTCCTTGCCTTTAAGGCATTGCGTTCCTTTCTAGTCCAGGGTGTGCTAGAAATGTAGTCTCAGAAATAGGGCCTGGAATGGGGCATCGCAAGTCTTCCCAGTGCCCTATCCTACTGTGGCTGAGCTAGTATCCAAGTTGCAAGACAAAGTTCTCTTGACTCTTTCATCTGCTCTTGCCAAGCAGAAAAGAGGACTCTCATTCAGAGCTATGAGCTGCACTGCATGAGGTTGGGAAAAAGTGCAAACACTCCCTTAGTTGCTCTGTATTTCACTAGTTTGCATGCCCCCTGGGTCCACTAGCTTTGAACCTAGCACATCACTAGACTTACCTAAAAGTTGCAGTCATTGTGGCCTAGACTGCCTTTCAAGTTTATTTAGGATCCCAGAGCACTATAGCCTACAGTGGCAAGGCTTGCAGAAACTCAAATTTTATCTGCTGAGATGTGCAATTCCCCTCTGGATAGGGCCCATCTAAATGCTCCCTCCCTGGACTCTGGATGAGTTCTGCCTGATGACACTTTTTGCTGTGACAGGGCAGCACTACGTTCCAGTGCATAGCCCCACAGTTACTGCAGTCCCCCACCACCAAATGCAAATTCTCTACACCACATGGCCACTGCTGGGGGGTAGGGGAGGAGTGGTGTTGGCCACTCAAGACTGTCTTTCATCACTCTTCAATGTCTCTTTCATCAATATAAAATT
>NW_012104176.1:1635103-1637234 GCF_000951045.1 Mandrillus leucophaeus | reverse complement strand
TTTTTAAAAAATTTTAACTTAATCATATTGGAAAGTATGGAGAATCATAACAAAATTTCCCTGTACTGACTTTGACATGACTTCTTCCAGTAACTTGCCTTTAAACATGATAATTGTTATTAGTTTAGGATAGACTACTTAAATGTTGCTACATTTTATTTTGAATGGATATTTGTGTTGTTGTTGTTTTTTTTTTTTTAATGAAAAGTGAATTTTAGGCCAGGCATGTTGGCTCATGCCTGTAATCTCATTTTTTTGGGAGACTGGCAGGAGGATTACTTGAGCCTAGGAGTTCGAAACCAGCCTGGACAAGATAGCAAGACCTCTTTTTTACCAAAAATAAACATAACACTAAAGCAATAGCTGGTGCCAAACACCTGAAATCCCAGTTCCTTCTGAGGCTACTGTGGGAGGATAGCTTGAGCCGAGGAGGTAAACGCTGCAGTGAGTCATGATCCTGCCACTGCACTCCAGCCTGGGAGATCCTGTTTAAAAAAAAAAAAGTGAATTTTAAATAACGGATGCATGAGTATAAAATCTACAATCATGCAACCTGTGTTCTAGCAATTTTACTACTGACAGAAAACATTACTCTAAGAAAATTATTCAATTAATCTTAACTTTGAATTTCTCATTTGAAAAGTGTAAATGAGAATGTTTCTATTATCTTTCTACTCAGAAAATTAGGTAAGGTAATTCTTGTGAAACTATTACTTGACAATGCTGGGCAATGTTAAGTACTAAATAAATATTAGTATTATTATTTACCATGATTATCTCATTATTTTCCCCTGAAAATGTTTAATTTAATGACTACATATCAAATACATTTCTCGAAAATTAAAAAAGTATCTGGCCTATACTAAACAATAACTTCCAGCATCATTATTGATGATATTAAATTATAGCTCTATCTAAATTAACAAACGCTGCAAGGATGTTACTTTTTTCCTAAATATGTGGATTTTTTAAGTTATATTTTTGTCCTTTTCTTCTAGCTTAATTCTACCTTTGTCAAAGAATATCTCTTCAACTTTTCAAGTTACTCTTCAAGTTACTGGAGCATGCAACATTAGAATCACTATTTCTTTCTGGTTAACTGACCATTGTATCAATGAACTGTTCCTCTATCATGAACCTGTATGTTTTCGTGCTCAATTCTTCATTGTCAGACATTTATTTAGCTAAACTATCTTTCTTTTACTGTTTAGATACTAGGTTTAGATTATAAATGTGTATGAAGTTGCTTTTAATTTAGTCATTGTTTTGAGATTGTAACATGAATCCTTGCCTTAATACAGTCTAATATAAATTGATACTTTCACCACTTCCAGGAAAATTGTTTAAAACACTTTAATTTCATTTTTTCCTTTTCCTAATACACGAGCTAGTGTTGTAATATGTTTTAATTCTATTTGTATAAACCAACAATATTCCTTGTTGGTTTTTAAATATATTTTATGTTTTATCCATTTGAATCTTTTTTATTTTAGTTTAGATTCAGGGAGTACATACATAGGTTTCTTACATGGGTATACCACATAATTCTGAGGTTTGAGTTGTGGATGTTTCCGTCACCCAGGTACCGAGCATAGAACCCAATAGGTAGTTTTTCAGCACAAGATCCTCTCCCTACCGTTCTCCTCTAGCAGCCTTCAGTGTCTATTATTCTCCTATTTGTATCCATGTACATTCAATGTTTATTTCCTATTTATAAGTGAGAACATACAGTATTTGGTTTTCTGTTTCTGTGTTAATTTGCTTATGATAATGGCCTGCAGCTGGATGCATGTTGCTAATAAGGACAAGATTTTACTCTTTTTCATGGTTGTGTAGTCCTCCATCTATATGTACCACATTTTCTTTATCTTATCCACTGATGGTGTTAATATGGTTTGGATCTCTGTCCCTGTCCAAATCTCATGTCAAACCGTAATCCCCAGTGTTGGAAGTGGGGCCTGGTGGCAAGTGATTGTATCATGGGGATGGAGTCCTCATGAATGGTTTAGAACCAACCCTTTGGTGCTGTTTTCATGATAGTATTCTCATGAAATCTGATTGTTTAAAAGTGTGTGGCATCCCCCAACCCCATCTCACTCGTTTCTTCTGCTCAGGCTATGTAAGACATGCC
>NW_012104176.1:1633707-1635053 GCF_000951045.1 Mandrillus leucophaeus | reverse complement strand
ATAGTATTCTCATGAAATCTGATTGTTTAAAAGTGTGTGGCATCCCCCAACCCCATCTCACTCGTTTCTTCTGCTCAGGCTATGTAAGACATGCCGGCTTTCCCTTACCCTTCTGCCATGAGTGAAAGTTTCCTGAGGCCTTTCCAGAAGCCATCATGCTTCCTGTACAACCCACAGAACTGTGAGCCAGTTAAACCTCTTTTCTCTATGAAGTACCCAGTCTCAGGTATTTCTTTATAGCAGTGCAAGAGAAAAGTAATACACTTGGGCACCTAGGTTGATTGCTTGTTTTTTCTGTTGTGAATAGCACTGAGATGAACACAAAAGTATACGTATCTTTTTGGTAGAACAATTTATTTTCCTTTGGGTGTATACCCAGTAATGGGATTGCTATGTCAAATGGTAGCTCTGTTTCAAATTTTTTGTAAAATCTCCAAACTGCTTCCCACAGTGCCTGAATTAATTTGTCTTCCCACCAAGAGTATATAAGCATTTTCTTTTCTCCACAGCCTTGCCAGCATCTGTTATTTTTTGAATTTTTACTAATTTCCATTCTGACTAGTATAAGGTATATCATTATTATTTTGATTTGCATTTCTCTGATCAGTGATGTTAAGCATTTTTTTTTCATATTTGTTGGCTGCTTGCATTTCCATTTTGAGAAGTGTCTGTTCAAGTCTTTTGCCCATTTCTTAATTGTGTTATTTGTTTTTTTTCCTTGTTGTTTAATTTCCTTGTAGATTCTGGATATTAGATCATTTTCACATGTATAGTTTGTAAATATTTTCTCCCAATCTGTAGCCTGTTTGTTTACTCTGTTGATAATTTCTTTTACTATGCAAAAGCTCTTTAGCTGAATGAAGTATTGCTTGTTAATTTTTTTTATGTTGCAATTGCTTTTGGGAGCCTAGCCATAAATTCTTTCCCAAAACTGATATTGAGAAGGGTATTTGCTAGATTTTCTTCAAGGATTTTTATAGTTTAAGGTCTAACATTTAAATATTCAATGCATCTTGGGTTAAGGTAGAGGACCAGTTACATTCTTCTGCATATGGCTAGCCACCTATCAAAGCACCATTTATTTAATAGGGAGTCCTTTCCCCATTGCCATTTTCATTGACTTTGTCAAAGATCACATGGTTGTAGGTGTGTGGCTTTATTTCTGGATGCTCTATTCTGTTTTGTTGGTCTACATATTTGTTTTTGTACCAGTACCATATTGTTTTGGTTACTGTAGCCTTATAGTATAGTTTGAAGTGGAGTAACATGATCCTTGCAGCTTTATCTTTGCTTTGGATTGCTTTGGATGTTTGGGTTTATTTTGGGTTCCATGTGAATTTTAGAAT
>NW_012104176.1:1626949-1628342 GCF_000951045.1 Mandrillus leucophaeus | reverse complement strand
TAAATCTGTACATTGCATTGAGCAGTATGGCCATTTTAATATTATTCTTTCTTTTAATCCATGAGCATGGAATACTTTTTCCATTTATTTTTGTCATCTCTAATATCTTTCAGATGTGTTTTGTAGCTCTTCTTGTAAAGATCTTTTACCTCCTTGTTTCTGTGCATTTCCAGGTATTTCATTTTTTGGTGGCTATTGCAAATGGCATTGTGTTCCTGATTTGGTTCTCAGCTAGAACATTATTAGCATATAGAAACACTACTAATTTTTTTTATGCTAGTTTTATATTCTGAAACTTCACTGAAATTGTTATCTTGTCCAGGAGATTTTTGTTAGAGTCTTAAGCTTTTTCTATGTATTGGATCATGTCATCAGCAAAGATAGTTTTACTCCTTCTTTTCCTATTTAAAAGCATTTTATTTCTTTCTCTTGCCTGATTGCTTTAGCTAAGACTTCCAGAATTATGTTGAATAGGAGTGGTGAGAGTAGTCTTGTTCTAGTTCCCAAGAGGAATAGTTTTAACTTTTGCCCATTTAGTATGATGTTGGCTGTGGGTTTATCATAGATGGTTCTTATTATTTTGAGGTATGTTCTTTTGATCCCTAGCCTGTTGGTGGTTTCTATCCTGAAAGGACGTTGAGTTTTAATTGCAGGCTTTTCTTTGCAGCTATTGAGATAATCATATAATTTTTGGTTTTGATTCAGTTCATGTGGTGAATCATGTTTATTGATTTGTATATGTTGAATCCATCTTGTGTCCCAGGAATAAAGCCCACTTGATCATGCTGAATTAACTTTTTGATGTGCTGCTGTACTTGATTTGTCAGGATTTTGTTAAGATTTTTACCTGTATGTTCATTAGGAATATTGGCTTGAAGTTCTTTTGTCTCTGCCAGATTTTGGTATCAGGATGATGCTGGCTTTGTAGAATGAGTTAGGGAGGAACCCCACCTCCTTAATTTTTTGGGATATTTTCAGAAGGATTGCTGTCTGTTTTTGTACTTCTGGTAGAATTTGGCTGTGAATCCATCTGGTCCAGTTGTTGTTGTTGCTGTTGTTGTTAGATTGTTTTATTACTGATTCAGATTTTGGAACTTTTAATTAGTCTGTTCAGGTTCTCACTTTCTTTCTAGTTCAATATTGTGAGGTTGTGTGTTTCCAGGAATTTATTTTTTCTTCTAGGCTTTCCCATTTGTGTGCATAGAGTTGTTCGTAATAGGCTCTGAAGATCTTTTGTATTTTTGTGGGACTGTTTGTAATGCCATCTTTGTCATTTCTAGTTGTATTTGCTATGATCTTTTTTCTTCTTTGTTAACCCAGCTAACATTCTATCAATCATGTTTACTCTTTTGAAGAACTGACTCTTGGCTTCATTGACCTTTTTAATGGACTT
>NW_012104176.1:1621981-1622914 GCF_000951045.1 Mandrillus leucophaeus | reverse complement strand
TGCTTCCAGGTTTTGCCCATTCAGTATGTTATTTGCTATGGCTTTGTCATAAACAGCTCTTATTATTTTGAGACACGTTCCATCAATACCTAGTTTATTGAGAGTTTTTAGCATGAAGTGCTGTTGAATTTTGTTGAACGCTTTTTCTGCATCTATTGAGGATAATCATGTGGTTTTGTCATTGGTTCTCTTTATGTGATGGATTACGTTTATTGATTTGCGTATGTTGAACCAAACTTGCATCCCAGCGATGATGTCAACTTGATCATGGTGGATACGCTTTTTGATGTGCTGCTGGATTCAGTTTACCAATATTTTATTGAGGATTTATGCATCGATGTTCATCAGGGATATTGGCCTAAAATTCTCTTTTTTTGTTGTGTCTCTACCAGGCTTTGGTATCAGTATGATGCTAGCCTCATAAAATGAGTTAGGGATGATTCCCTCTTTTTCTATTGATTGAAATAGTTTCAGAAGGAATGGTACCAGCTCCTCTTTGTACCTCTGGTAGAATTCGGCTGTGAATCCGACTGGTCCTGGACTTTTTTTGATTGGTAGGCTATTAATTGTTGCCCCAATTTCAGAATCTGTTATTGGTCTATTCAGAGATTCAACTTCTTCCTGATTTAGTCTTTGGAGAGTATATGTATCCAGGAATTTATCCATTTATTCTAGATTTTCTAGTTTATTTGCGTAGAGGTGTTTATAGTATTCTCTGAGAGTAGTTTGTATTTCTGTGGCGTCGGTGGTGATATCCCCTTTATCATTTTTTATTGCGTCTATTTGATTCTTCTCTCTTTTCTTCTTTATTAGTCTTGCTAGTGGTCTATTTTGCTGATCTTTTCAAAAAGCTAGCTTCTGGATTCATTGATTATTTTTCAAGGGTTTATTGTGTCTCTATCACCTTCAGTTCTGCTCTGATATTAGTTATTT
>NW_012104176.1:1619195-1620443 GCF_000951045.1 Mandrillus leucophaeus | reverse complement strand
CTAGTTCCTCTAAGTGTGACATTACATTGTTAATCTGAGATCTTTCTAACTGCTTGATGAAGACATTTAGCACTGCAAACTTTCCTCTTAACACTGCTTTAGCTGCAACCCAATTAGTTTGGTATGTTGAGTCTCTGTTTTCATTAATTTCAAATGATTTTTTATTGCCACCTTAATTTTGTTGTTCACCCAAGAGTTATTTAGGAGCAAGTTTTTAATTACCAAGTTTTTGCGTAGTTTCGAGAGTTCTTTTTAAAAATTTCTATTTTTATTGCACTGTGGTCCAAGAATGTTCTTGGTATAATTCTACCTTTTTGAATTTATTGAGACTGGCTCTATGACTGAGCATGTGCTCAATCTTAGAATATGTTCCATATGTGGATGAGAAGAATTCTGTATTGTTGGGTAAAGTATTCTGTAGACTTCTCTAATGTCCATTTGGTCAGATGTTGTGTTAAGTTCTAAATTTCTCTGTTATTTTTCTTCCTCAATTTTTTTTCTCTAGTTCTAACAGTAGGGTGTTGAATTCCCCTGCTATTATTGTATGACTATGTATGTCTTTTCATAGGTTAAGAAAAACTTGTTTTGTGATTCTGGATGCTCCAATGTTGGGTGCATACATATTTATGATAATTAAGTCATCTTGCTGAATTGAACCCTTTATTATTGTTTAATGTCCTTCTTTGGTCTTCCTGATTATTATTGGTTTACAGCCTTTTATCTGATGTGAGAATGATGACTCCTGCTCTTTTATGTTATTTCCTCTTTTTTGTTTCTTCATCCATTTACTTTAAGCCTGTGGGTGATGTTACATGTGACATGTGTCTCTTGAAGACAGCAGGCAGTTGGGTCATGTCTTTTTATTACACTAGGCACTCTGCGCCTTTTAAGCAGGTGTTTAGACAACATACATTCAACATTAGTGTTAATATGAGAGATTTTGATCCAGTCATTGTGTTGTTAACTGGCTGTTTTGTAGACTTGATGTATAATTGCCTTATATTGTCTGTGTGCTCTGCGCTTGTGTTTTTTTGTGGTAGTAGGTATCAATCTTTCATTTCTGTGTTTAGCATTCCCTTAAGGGCCTCTTTTTTCCTTTTTTTATTAGACTTTAAGTTCTAGGGTACATGTGCACAATGTGCAGGTTTGTTACATATGTATACATATGCCATGTTGGTTTGCTGCACCCATCAACTCATCATTTACATTAGGTATTTCTCCTAATGCTCTCCCTCCCGCAGTCCTCCA
>NW_012104176.1:1616782-1617680 GCF_000951045.1 Mandrillus leucophaeus | reverse complement strand
TAGGCAGTTTTCTCAGCACCATTTATTAAATAGGGAATCCTTTCCCTATTGCTTGTTTCTGTCAGGTTTGTCAAAGATCAGATGGTTGTAGATGTGTGGTGTTATTTCTGATGCCTCTGTTTGTTCCATTGGTCTATCTCTCTGTTTTGGTACTAATACCATTGCTGTTTTGGTTACTGTAGCCTTGTAGTATAGTTTGAAGTCAGGTAGCATGATGCCTCCAGCTTTGTTCTTTTTGCTTAAGATTGTCTTTGCTATGCAGGCTCTTTTTGGTTCCATATGAACTTTAAAGTAGTTTTTTCCAACTCTGTGAATAAAGTCAGTGGTAGCTTGATGGGGATAGCATGGGATACATAAATTATTTGGGCAGTATGGCCATTTTCATTATATTGATTCTTCATATCAACGAGCATGGAATGTTCTTCATTTGTTTGTGTCCTCTTTTATTTCATTGAGCAGTGGTTTATAGTTCTCCTTGAAGAGCTCCTTCACATCCCTTGTAAGTTGGATTCCTAGGTATTTTATTGACTTTGAGGTAATTGTGAATGGGAGTTCACTCATGATTTGGCTCTCTGTTTGTCTATTATTGGGTTATAGTAATGCTTGTGATTTTTGTACATTAATTTTGTATATGAGACTTTGCTGAAGTTGCTTATCAGCTTAAGGAGATTTTGGGCACAGGATTTTCTAAATATATAATCATGTCACACGCAAGCAGAGATATCTTGACTTCCTCTTTTCCTAATTGAATACACTTTATTTCTTTTTCTTGCCTGATTGCCCTAGCCAGAACTTCCAACACTATGTTGAACGGGAGTGGTGAGAGATGCATCCTTGTCTTGTGCCAGTTTTCAAAGGGAATGCTTCCAGGTTTTGCCCATTCAGTATGTTATTTGCT
>NW_012104176.1:1608408-1611774 GCF_000951045.1 Mandrillus leucophaeus | reverse complement strand
ATTTCCTTGAGGCTTTGTTCATTTCTTTTCACTCTTTTTCTCTAATCTTATCTTCTCCCTTTATTTCATTAATTTGATATTCAGTCACTGATATCCTTTCTTTCACTTGATCGAATTGGCTATTGAAGCTTGCGCATGCATCACAAAGTTCTCATGCCATGGTTTTCAGCTCCGTGAGATCATGTAAGGTCTTCTCTACCCGGTTTATTCTAGTTAGCCATTCGTCTAACCTTTTTTCAAGGTTTTTAGCTTCCTTGCAATGGGTTAGAACATGCTCCTTTACCTTGGAAAAGTTTGCTACTACCGACCTTCTGAAGCCTACTTCTGTCAGCTTGTCAAACTCATTCTCTGTCCAGTTTTGTTCCCTTGCTGGCAAGGAGCTGCGATCCTTTGGAGGAGAAGAGGTGCTCTGATTTTTGGAATTTTCAGATTTTCTGTTCTGGTTTCTCCCCATCTTTGTGGTTTTATCTACCTTTGGTCTTTGATGTTGGTGACCTACAGATGGGGTTTTGGTATGGATGTTCTTTTTGTTGATGTTGATGCTATTCCTTTCTGTTTGTTGGCTTTCTTTCTAACATTCAGACCCCTCAGCGGCAGGTCTATTGGAGTTTGCTGGAGGTCCACTCCAGACACTTTTTGCCTGGGTATCACCAGCGGAGGCTGCAGAATAGCAAATATTGCTGCCTGATCCTTCCCCTGGAAGCTTCATCCCAGAGGGGCACCCACCTGTTTGAGGTGTCTTTCGGCCCCTACTGGGAGGTTTTTCCCAGACATGCTACATGGGGGTCAGTCTGTCTGTTCTCAGAGCTCGAACACCATGCTGAGAGAACCACTGCTCTCTTCAGAGCTGTCAGACAGGGACATTTAAGTCTGAAGAAGCTGTCTGCTGCCTTTTATTCTACTATGCCCTGCCCCCAGAGGTGGAATCTACAGAAGCAGTAGGCCTTGCTCAGCTGTGGTGGGCTCTGCCCAGTTTGTGCTTCCAGGCCTCTTTGTTTACACTGTGAGATACTCAAGCCTCAGCAATGGTGGACACCCCTCCACCCATCCAGCTGCAACATTGCAGGTCGATCTCAGACTGCTGCACTAGCAGTGGGCAAGGCTCCGTGGGCATGGGGCCCACCAAGTCAGGCACAGGACGGTATCTCCTGGTCTGCTGGTTGCTAAGACTGTGGGAATAGTGCAGTATTTGGCCAGGATGTACCATTTCTCCAGATACAGCCTATCACAGCTTCCCTTGGCTAGGAAAGGGAAATCCCGTGACCCCTTGTGCTTCCCAGGGGAGGCGACTCCCCGCCCTGCTTCAGCTTGCCCTCCATGGGCTGCATCCACTGTCCAACCAGTCCCAATGAGTTCAACCAGGTACCTCAGTTGGAAATCCAGAAATCACCCATCTTCTGTATCAATCTTGCTGGAAGCTGCAGACTGGAGTGATTCATGTTCAGCCATCTTGAAGCGACTCCCAGGACCTCTTTTAAGGCTAGTATAGTGGTAACAAATTTCTTTAGTGCTTGCTTTTATAATGTTTTAATTTATCCTTCCTTTATAAAGATTCATTTGAAAGAATATAAAATTCACAGTTTAAATTTTCTTTGAAGATGCTTAAAATACGGCCCTAATCTCTTCTGGATTGTAAAGTTTCTGCTAAGATCTGCTGCTAACCTAATAAGGTTCCTTTTGTAAGTGACCTGGCCTTTCTTTCTAGCTGCTTTTAAGACTTTGTGGGTGTGTTGACATTGGTGAATCTGATGACCATGTGTTTTGGAGACATTTGCCTGTGTAGTAGCTCACAGGGGTTCTCTGCATTTCTTGAGTTTGTATATCTACTTCTCTAGCAATATTGGGAAAATTTTTATGGGCTATATCCTCAACTATGTTTTCCAAGTTGCTTACTCTCTCTCCCTCTCTTCTTCTCTCTCAGGAATGCCAGTGAGTCATAGATTTGTTCTCTTTATATAATCCTATATTCTTGGAGGTTTATTCATTTATTAAAATTCTTTTTTTTTAAATTTTTGTCTGAGTTAATTTCAAGAACCAGTCTTCAAGTCTGAGAATGTTTTCTCATCTTGGTCTATTTTTCTGTTAATTCTTGTGACTATATTATGAAATCTTTGTAGTAGTGAATTCTTCAATTCCAGAAGTTCAGTTTGGTTCTTTTTTAATATGGCTATTTAGTCTCTCAACTCTTGGATCCTTTTTACTTGGTTCCTTGTTTTCCTTGGATTGGGTTTCAACTTTCTCCAGGTTCTTGATGAGCTTCTTTGACATTCAGATTCTGAATTCTATATCTGCCATTTCAGTCATTTCAATCTGTTTGAGAATCATTGCTGAGGGCATACTGTGTTTGAATGTAAGGAAACACACTGGCTTTTTAAATTGCCAGAATTCTTGCACTTATTCTTTCTCATCTGAGAGGACTAGTGTTACTTTAATTGTGATGTAGGTTGAGTATAGTCAATTGGCTTCATTTCTGGATGCTTTTAGAAGGTCAAGGGTCTATAAAGCATCTCTATTTGTTACTGGAGTTTTCCCTAGGTTTTACAAGCACTGTGTACTGGCAAAACATTTTTGGCATTATAATTTGGACTGTGATCCAGTAGTTGGTGCTTAAGAATGACAGGTGACAGATAGGCTCTTATTCAACCACATGACTCTTCTGTATTTCAACATGTTCACTTATGATCTGTGATCAGGGATAAGATGGATGACTGTCCCTCACCAGTTCTACTCCTAAGCTTTAAATTAGCTGACACTGATCACTGATACCACACCCACATTTTCTTTTGTATTAGTTTGTTCTCACGCTGCTAATAAAGACATACCCAAGATTGGGTAATTTATAAAGGAAAGAAGATTCATTGACTCATAGTTCAGCACAGCTGTGGAACCCTCAGGAAATTTACAATCGTGGCAGAAAGGGAAGCAAACATGTCCTTCTTCACATGACAGCATTAAGGAGGAATGCAGAGCAAAGGCGGGGAAATCCCTTCATATAACCCTCAAATCTTGTGAGAACTCACTATCATGACAGCAGCATGGAGGTAACAGCCCCCATGATTCAATTACCTCCCACCAAGTACCTCCCACAACATGTGGGGATTATGGAAACTACAATTCAAGATGATATTTGGGTGAGGACACAGCCAAACCATATCACTTTTTAATGTGTTCCAGGCCTCCAGGCTGTGGGACTCCCCCACACAGTGGCCATGGCTGGCTGATAGAACACACTCTTCCCGGTCTGGCCCTGTGAAGGGAGGCATGCCCCATTCCTCCACCAATCCAAGAACATGGGTATCTCAACCCTCTCAGTGTTCTGAGAATGGAGGTTACTCTCCTGCTTGGGGACTTCCCATCTCGGTAAGT
>NW_012104176.1:1605471-1607848 GCF_000951045.1 Mandrillus leucophaeus | reverse complement strand
CTTCCTCTCTGATATTTCAATTACATGTATATTAGAACTTGTCATTGTATCACATTTGTATCCAATGCTTTTTTTCTATTGTCCATCTATTTGTCTCTGCACATTTCAGTCTGTCTATCTTTCCTGACTTGTCTTCCAGTTCACTAATTTTCTCTTCAGTTATCTAACCTTCTAAAAGCATCTACTGAATTAGTGGTTTCAGTTATTTTTTCTTCAGTTCTATAATTTTTATTTTATTGTGAATTATACTTTTTATGTCTCCTTAAAAAAAAGTTCCATCTTGTTACATAATTACTTGAATGTAGTAAACATAGATATTTTTAAGTGTGTGTCTAATAAATTCTATCTATGCATCTCCCATGGATCTATTTCTCTTTCTCATTTTATTTTATTGATAGTTCCATGAAATAGTGTCTTCCTATATACCAGTTTATATGTGATTGTTATATATTGCATATAAATGTGTAGTAAAATAATTTTGTAAATTATATTACATTTCTCATAAGATTTACATTTTTTTTCTATTTGATTGCTATATTGTGGGCAAATATACCTTTTTTTTAAACCAGTTGTTTGTCATCCTCTATAGCACACGACAACATACCTCTAGGAACCAAAATATCTAATGCCCAGAAGTCAGTAAGTAATTAGACAATGAATGCATTCACCTTAAGGTATTACATACCAGTTTTATAGTTCAGAAGTGAGTGTTACAGAAATGGAAATAGACTATATTTTCTCTGTAAATATTATCACTTTTTACATCTTTTTCTTGTACTCATTGACTCAGATGTCTATCTCTACCTAATTCATTCACTTCTTGCATTGACCCAGGGAGGAGAGAAGATCCTGGATTCACAGAACCTAAAAAAGAAAAGCAGAATATAATTAAAAAACTATAATAAATTAAAACATGCTCTGATAAGTGATGTAAAGAGTGATGTGGACTCTCTGCAAGATATTATTTGTGTCATGTGACGGGATTTATTAAATCAGTTCAGTCCTAGATGATGGCATGTAAATAACTTTGCCATTATTTGCAGGCTTAGAAGTATCCTCTGAACACAAAAGGGAAAACTGGGCAAAATAAGTGATCTAGTATAATGTTTATCAAAATGCAGGAAGTGTGGTTCCAAATTGTTATAATTAAATAATATTAAATCACAGACTGAAAGAGTTATTCTCTTTAATTTTTTCTATACTGATTATCTCAAGAGAAGGACCAAGGCATTGTTTTACTTGTTAATCTCTTCTCTTAAAGAAAGTGCAGATTCCCAGCTCTGAGCATTTGGCAGGCAATAGTATCTAGCTGGAATTTAATAACATTGCCCTTGTCTGTTGTTTTTTTATTGCATTTGTTTGTATTGTTACATTTTATTTATTACAAGTGGTACAAGTTTTCTTTGTGTTAGTGACTTTGTTTTTACTTTTAAAGATAGTATGTTAAAAAGTGAATCAACACAAAATGTAAACTATTAGATCGAAGCATATGAAATTCTCAATATTTACCCATTTTTGAACTACGAAAATGGCAATATTACATGATGCAAACTAATTGTAACAATATAGGTGGGATATGATAAGGGAATTTTTGTGATGATGTAGAAGAATGGCTGAAATCTGGGAATATTGATAATATAATGGGTACCTTTTACAGGCACTCCTATGAGTAACATTGACAAAAAGAGCTTTTTCTTTTGTCCTCTCCTTATGTGTGCAAATTATTTTATTTTAACAAGGAGAGTGAGAACTGACTTTGATCTCAGCCTTCAAGCCAGCAATGACCCATATGCTGTCATTGTCTAATCTAGTATATTAATTCATCAGATATTATAAAGAACTAGCAAAATGAGAGGTTGAACACTATGCCATGGGCCATGAGCCCAAAGATGACTTCAACATCTAATTGGCTTGCATATCTAAAAGTTTGAGATTATTTAGAGAAAGCTACTTTATAATACAAAAAAAGGCATAATAGTCTAATTAAAACCACAATGTGAACTGAGCAAAGACCAGAGGGGGAAAGACAGTGGGGGGAGTTGTTAGCAAAGTTGATCCTCATCAATTGCCAAGCTTCTACAGACAAAAGCCCTATTTCTATTATAATTCAGCTGTTTGGTCTTATTGCTAGATGAGTTATATCAAGAAGCTGTAGAAGGAAATTGCTCACAACCAAAGAGTTGGTACAGAATACAAATGAAAAAAATTCAGAGCTATCAATATATAATCTCTGAAAGTGAGATTTCAGTGCTAAAAATCAGAAAGTTATGAAATGAAAAAAACGAATTATAAATGCATTCCAAGAATGTGAGAAAATGAAAATGGAAGAGAACTTGAGGGAAAGCTTCTTAAGAGGAAAAAAAAATTAACTCCTCTA